>NW_006788592.1:46458-74003 GCF_000442215.2 Lipotes vexillifer
AAAAAAAAAAAAAGAATAGCAAAAATAAATAATACCAATAGTGCCAAGTGCTGAGGAGGAGTGTAGAATGGTATAGCCCCTTCAGGAAAAGATTGGCAGTTTCCTATCAAATTAAACATACACAATCATGTGACCCAGCAAATGAAAAGTTATATTCACACAAAAACCTGTACATAAAGGTCCACTGCAGCTTTCTCTGTAATAGTCAGAAACTGGAAACAACCCAAATGTCCCACAGCAGGTGAATGGATAAACACACTGTGTTACATCTCATACTATGGAATAATACTCAGCAATAAAATGGAATTAACTATTGATACATGTAACAATTTAGATGAATTTCAAAGGAATTATGCTGAGTGAAAGAAGCCAATCTCAAAGGGTAACATATGGCATGTTTCCATTTATATAATATTCTTGAAAAGATAAAATCATAATGGTGAAACAGTTATTGCCAGGAGTTAGGTATGGGGATAGGATATGACTATTAAGGCATAACCCAAGGGAGTTCCTTTGTGGTGACAGAACAGATCTATATCCTTAATTTGTTGATAGTTACATCAATTATAGAACTACACACACACACACACACACACACACACACACACACACTCATGCAAAAACTGGTAAAATCCAAATAAGGGCTTTTCCTGAGAACAGTATTGTATCCAGGTCGATTTCTTGTTTTTGACAATGCATTATAGTTATATAAGGTATTATCAGTAGGGGAAACTGGGTGAGGGTACATGAGAATTCTCTGCACTGTTTCTAGAATATCTTGTGACTCTAAACCTATTTCAAAATAAGAAGCTATAATTTTGAAAAATCAATTGTAACAAATTTTTGAAAATATTCCGGTCTCAGCACTGGAAAACCACTGCTCTTACCTGCTACCCCACACTAGTAAATATCTATTGGGAAAGTGACTATAGGCACATATAAGTAGGCACAAATAAGGGGCACTCCCAGCTCCTCAACATTCTTTTTGTCTCCTTAGACACTAGGAAAACAAAACACAAAAGAGGAAGTGGTTACTTGAGACAATTATGTCATTTGAGGTGATATGGTTTTAATAGATTTTATCCTAACTCTCAGGATAAATTCCACTTGCTTGTTGTAAAGTTATCTCATAATGTATTATGAATTCTTCTTGCTAGGTTTTCACATCTATATTCATACAACACCTTATTCTAGGTGTTTTCCCCTCAATATTCTTTTGCTAAAATGCTATGCTTCAGAAAGCTCTTTCCTATCATTTTAGTCAGTTGAGAGCTAAACTGAAGGGAAAGCAACATGTCTAAAATAAGCTTTTGTAAAAGTTGGAGTCGATATGCTTTTTACTATTTTTCTTACCCTAATATCTCATTAGTGTTATCACATTCCTGAGATACCTAAAATAAAGTATAAAAAGCACAAGTATTGAGAGACCTTAGGAGACTGCATTGTGAAGCTCTCAAAAAATGTTAACTGGGAAATACATAAAACAACTCAGGGCAAAGGTCATGGGAAATACATCTGTTTGCATTTGTAGAGTATACTGTCATAGCAAAAAGCAACGTGCAAGTTACATCATCTGCTAAGCATGTATATCACAAATTGCTTGAAAGCAATCACCATAATATTCTGGGTCCCACCAAAATGTTATGATTAAACAGCCACAACAAAGGCTGTGCCCAGAAGGTCCCGCTTTTGTTCTGAGCTGGGTTTATTTGAAGAAAATGGAATGTGATTGTAATAAGAAGCCAGGGTTGGCTCTGTCTCTTCAACTCATTAGGCTGCTGTAACATGCAAGAGACAGTAGGGAGGAGGGGGACAGGCTGGTGAAGGCTTGTAAGTTCCACACAACACCCTGGGGCTTGACAAGGGAAGAGGGTATGACAGGTGCAGAGGAGATAGATGAAGTCCTCCATCAGATGACTCCCGAGGGGTTGGAGACCTAGACTTCAGGGCAGAGGTCTCCGGGTGGGGGTGGGTTACACTCCATCATAGTCAGAAATTCCAGTGATTCATTGTTCAAGAGGAAAATCAGACAAGGCAATTACAGAAAAGAGCGGAAGCCCCCTCTGTCTTCCAATCAGATTTTCAATATTTAACCATCACTTCCTAAGTACAGTTGGGCTCAGTGAGTTATGCAGTATCCATAAGGCTGTCCAAGGAGATTAGCTCTTAATGGATTTTTGCATCACAAATGAATAGGGCTTTATATTCATCTCTATTTCCTGTGGTTACTTCTGTCTAATTTTCATTTTTACCTGTGACTTTGGCTTTATTATAAGAAATGTAAAAAATATGAACAATCCTCTTTTATGACCATGGTGCACAAGTGTCCAAACTGGTTGACCCTATATTAATTAAATATGCTTGTTTGGGTATTTTGTTCTCACTTGAATGCAGGGCTTCAAATAAGTACAAGTCATACACAGTCAAATCCAAATGTGCTCTTTTCCTTGGAAAAATAAAAACTGGCACTGGCCTGCTAAGAGCTGAAGGTGACAAAGTGGAAATGGGTGTAGCTGAGATGGAGTAAATAAAAAGTGGGAATAAAAGCACATAGTAACAGAGAGTAGAATGGTAGTTACCGGGGCCTGGTAGGTGGGGACTTGGGGAGATGTTGGTCAAAGGGTACAAATTCATTGTTAGAAGATAAATCAGTGCTAGAGATCTAATGCACAGCATAGTAATTACAGCCAGCAATATTATATTATATACTTTGGAGTTGCTAAGAGACTAGACCTTAAATGTTCTCAACACCTAATGCTATGGTGGTAAAATGTGTAGTCATATTGCAACATAAATGTATCAAATCAACTCATTGTACACCTTAAATTTATATGTCAATTATATCTAAATTAAAATCATTGGTTATTTGACATTAAAAAAAGAAAAACAGTAAGAGCCTGGGGCATTTTTCAAAGCACTGGTGTCAGTGGTGGCTGGGAATTGGCTACCGGCCTGTGAGTGGTTTTGATGCTATAGGGAGGTCATTCCCATGGAGCACATTACTACCAGGCTGTAGGGGTGGGGCTGGCGAGCTTTTTTCCTGAGGAGGGAGAATGCTCACTTGTTAAGGGACTGCCTGCGCTTTGGCTTTTTCCAGGCACAATTTAAGTATTAGATTTCCAGGTCATATTTGGCATTAAGGATGTCATAACAAACTCCCCTTTCTAAGGCTTCTGTTCATTAAATATAATTCAAGGGAAGTAGTGGCTTATCTTGATCTGCACATATTCTCATGCCTTTATTTATCCTTTTCAGTTTTCTTTAGATATAATTGACCTGTAACATTGTATAATTTTAAGGTGTACAATGTGTTGATTTGGCAATTTATATATTGTAAAATGATTGCTGCTGTAGTTTAGTGAAAATCTTTATCATATCACATAATTACCATTTCTTTTTTGTTGTGAGAACATTTAAGATCTACTCTCTTAGCAACTTTCAAACCCACAAATCAGTATTATTAAGTATAATCACCATGCTGTACAGTAGATCCCTGGAACTTACTCATCTTATAACTGGAAGTTTGTAATTTTGACCAATATCTCCCCATTTCCCCAGCACCCAGCCCCTGGTAACCACCACTCCGCTCTGAGTTTCTATGATTCTGGCTTTTTTAGATTCCACATATAAGTGATACCATACAGTATTTAGTATTTGCCTTTCTCTGTCTGACTTATTTCACTTAGCGTAATGCCCTCCGAGTCCATCCATGGACACTTAGGTTGCTTCCATATCTTGGCAATTTTAAATAATGCTGCTAGGAACACTGGGGTGCATGTATTATTTCAAATTAGTGGGTTTTTTTTTTTTTTCAGATATATACCCAGAAGTGGAATTACTGGATCGTAGGGTAATTCTATTTTTAGTTTTAGCATAATGCCCCCCAGTTGCATCCATATTGTCACAAATATCTCCTTCTTTCTCGTGGCTAAATAGTATTCCATTGTACGTATATACACCACATCTCCTTTATCCATCTTTATTCCCATCTTGCCCCTAGGTTCTTCATGAACATTTTTTTTTTTTAGATTCCATATATAGGTGTTGATAGAAACTTAGTTTATTTCCATACTGTGAACAATGCTGCAAGAAACATGGCAGTTCATGCCTTCATTAAGGCTGCGCCAAGGAAAAGGCAAGAACCCTATATAAGGAGCAGTCTCCTCCCTCTCTCCCTCCCTCCCTCCGCTGAATGTTTTGAGTGCCAGCGACATGGCCGATAAGTACTGTGCTCGAATCTGGGGAAAACACAGCTAACAAGATGCAGCCTCCGTCCAGGGGATGATTTTTATAATCCAGTGTGAAATACAGAAAAGTAAATAGGCAACTGCAACCCCATGTAATAAGTGGAACATCTTATGAGGATAATGATAACAACAATAAGGATTTATATATATATTTTTAACATCTTTATTGGAGTATAGTTGCTTTACAATGGTGTGTTAGTTTCTGCCGTATAACAAAGTGAATCAGCTACATGTATACATGTATCCCCATACCCCCTCTCTCTTGGGTCTCCCTCTCATCCTCCCTATCCCACCCCTCTAGCTGGTCACAAAGCACCCAGCTGATCTCCCTGTGCTATGAGGCTGCTTCCCACTAGCTAGCTATTTTACGTTTGGTAGTGTATATATGTCCGTGCCACTCTCTCACGTCGTCCCAGCTTACCATTCCCCCTCCACCTGTCCTCAAGTCTATTCTCTAGTAGGTCTGCATCTTTATTCCCATCTTGCCCCTAGGTTCATCATGAACATTTTTTTTTTAGATTCCATATATAGGTGTTAGAATACGGTATTTGTTTTTCTCTTTCTGACTTACTTCACTCTATAGGACAGTCTCTAGGTCCATTTACCTCACTACAAATAACTTAGTTTGTTTCCTTTTTATGGCTGAGTAATATTCCATTGTATATATGTGCCACATCCTCTTTATCCATTCATCTGTTGATGGACACTTAGGTTGCTTCCATGTCCTGGCTATTGTAAATAGAGCTGCAATGAACATTTTGGTACATGATTCTTTTTGAACTATGACTCGTTTTCTCAGGTTATATGCCCAGTAGTGGGATTGCTGGGTTGTATGGTAGTTCTATTTTTAGTTTTTTAAGAAACGTCCATACTGTTCTTCATAGTGGCTATATCAATGTACATTCCCACCAACAGTGCAGGAGGGTTCCCTTTTCTCCACACCCTCTCCAGCATTCATTGTTTGCAGATTTTTTGATGATGGCCATTCTGACTGGTGTGAGGTGATATCTCACTGTAGTTTTGATTTGTATTTCTCTAATGGTTAATGATGTTGAGCACTCTTTCATGTGTCTGTTGGCAATCTGTATATCTTCTTTGGAGAAATGTCTATTTAGGTCTTCTGCCCATTTTTGGATTGGGTTGTTTGTTTTTTTAATATTGAGCTGCATGAGCTGCTTGTAAATTTTAGGAGATTAATCCTTTGTCAGTTGCTTCATTTGCAAATATTTTCTCCCATTCTGAGGGTTGTCTTTTCGTCTTGTTTATGGTTTCCTTTGCTGTGCAAAAGTTTCCTTTTGCTGCGCAAAAGTTTCATTAGGTCCCACTTGTTTATTTTTGTTTTTATTTCCATTTCTCTAGGAGGTGGGTCAAAAAGGATCTTGCTGTGATTTATGTCATAGATTGTTCTGCCTATGTTTCCCTCTAAGAGTTTGATGGTGTCTGGCCTTACATTTAGGTCTTTAATCCATTTTGAGTTTATTTTTGTGTATGGTGTTAGGAAGTGTTCTATCTTCATTCTTTTACATGTAGCTGTCCAGTTTTTCCAGCACCACTTATTGAAGAGGCTGTCTTTTCTCCATTGTATATTCTTGCTTCCTTTATCAAAGATAAAGTGACCATATGTGCATCGGTTTATTTCTGGACTTTCTATCCTGTTCCATTGATCTATATTTCTGTTTCTGTGCCAGAACCATACTGTCTTCATTACTGTAGCTTTGTAGTATAGTCTGAAGGCAGGGAGCCTGATTCCTCCAGCTCCATTTTTCTTTCTCAAGATTGCTTTCGCTATTTGGGGTCTTTTGTGTTTCCATAAAAATTTTTTGTTCTAGTTCTGTGAAAAATGCCAGTGGTAGTTTGATAGGGATTGCATTGAATCTGTAGATTGCTTTGGGGAGTACAGTCATTTTCACAATGTTGATTTTTCCAATCCAAGAACATGGTATATCTCTACATCTGTTTGTATCATCTTTAATTTCTTTCATCAGTGTCATAGTTTTCTGCATACAGGTCTTTTGTGTCCTTAGGTAGGTTTGTTCCTAGATATTTTATTATTTTTGTTGCAATGGTAAATGGGAGTGTTTTCTTAATTTCTCTCTCAGATTTTTCATCATTAGTGTATAGGAATGCCAGAGATTTCTGTGCATTTATTTTGTATCCTGCTACTTTACCAAATTAATTGATCAGCTCTAGTAGTTTTCTGGTAGCATCTTTAGGATTCTCTATATATAGTATCATGTCATCTGCAAACAGTGACAGCTTTACTTCTTCTGTTCCAATTTGGATTCCTTTTATTTCTTTTTCTTCTCTGATTGCTGTGGCTAAAACTTCCAAAACTATGTAGAATAATAGTGGTGAGAGTGGGCAACCTTGTCTTGTTCCTGATCTTAGTGGAAATGGTTTCAGTTTTTCACCATTGAGGATGATGTTGGCTGTGGGTTTGTCATATATAGCCTTTATTATGTTGAGGAAAGTTCCCTCTGTGCCTACTTTCTGCAGGGTTTTTATCATAAATGGGTGTTGAATTTTGTCGGAAGTTTTCTCTGCATCTATTGAGATGATCATATAGTTTTTCTCCTTCAATTTGTTAATATGGTGTATCATGTTGATTGATTTGCATATATTGAAGAATCCTTGCATTCCTGGGATAAATCCCACTTGATCATGGTGTATGATCCTTTTAATGTGCTGTTGGATTCTGTTTGCTAGTATTTTGTTGAGTTTTGCATCTGTGTTCATCAGTGATATTGGCCTGTAATTTTCTTTCTTTGTGACATCTTTGTCTGGTTTTGGTATCAGAGTGATGGTGGCCTCATAGAATGAGTTTGGGAGTGTTCCTCCCTCTGCTATATTTTTTAAGAGTTTGAGAAAGATAGGTGTTACCTCTTCTCTAAATGTTTGATGGAATTCACCTGTGAAGCCATCTGGTCCTGGGATTTTGTTTGTTGGAAGATTTTTAATCACAGTTTCAATTTCAGTGCTTGTGATTGGTCTGTTCACATTTTCTATTTTTTCCTGGTTCACTCTCAGAAGGTTGTGAATTTCTAAGAATTTGTCCATTTCTTCCAGGTTATCCATTTTATTGGCATAGAGGTGCTTGTAGTAATCTCTCATGATCCTTTGTATTTCTGCAGTGTCAGTTGTTACCTCTCCTTTTTCATTTCTAATTCTATTGATTTGAGTCTTCTCCCTTTTTTTCTTGGTAAATATGGCTAATGGTTTATCAATTTTGTTTATCTTCTCAAAGAACCAGCTTTTAGTTTTACTGATCTTTGCTATCGTTTCCTTCATTTCTTTTTCATTTATTTCTGACCTGATCTTTATGATTTCTTTCCTTCTGCTAACTTTGGGATTTTTTTGTTCTTCTTTCTCTGTTTCAGGTGTAAGGTTAGGTTGTTTATTTGAGATGTTTCTTGTTTCTTAAGCTAGGATTGTATTGCTATAAACTTCCCTCTTAGAACTGCTTTTGCTGCATCCCATAGGTTTTGGGTCGTCCTGTTTTCATTGTCATTTGGTTCTAGGTATTTTTTGATTTCCTCTTTGATTTCTTCAGTGATCTCTTGGTTATTTAGTAACGTATTGTTTAGCCTCCATGTGTTTGTGTTTTTTACGTTATTTTCCCTGTAATTCATTTCTAATCTCATAGCGTTGTGGTCAGAAAAGATACTTGATATGACTTCAATTTTCTAAAATTTACCACAGCTTGATTTGTGACCCAAGATATGATCTATCCTGGAGAACGTTCCATGAGCACTTGAGAAGAAAGTGTATTCTGTTGTTTTTGGATTCAATGTCCTTTAAATATCAATTAAGTCCACCTTGCTTAATTTATCATTTAAAGCTTGTGTTTCCTTATTGATTTTCATTTTGGATTATTGGTCCATTGGTGAAAGTGGGGTGTTAAAGTCCCCTAGTATGATTGTGTTACTGTCGATTTCCCCTTTTATGGCTGTTAGCATTTGCCTTATGTATTGAGGTGCTCCTATGTTGGGTGCATAAATATTTACAATTGTTAGTTATATCTTCTTCTTGGATTGAGCCCTTGATCATTATGTAGTGTCCTTGTCTCTTGTAATAGTCTTTGTTTTAAAGTCTATTTTATCTGATATGAGAATTGCTACTCCAGGGCTTCCCTGGTGGCGCAGTGGTTGGGAGTCCGCCTGCCGATGCAGGGGACATGGGTTTGTGCCCTGGTCTGGGAAGGTCCCATGTGCCGCGGAGCGGCTGGGCCCGTGGGCCATGGCCGCTGGGCCTGCGCGTCCGGAGCCTGTGCTCCGCAAAAAAAAAAAAAAAAAAAAAAGAGAATTGCTACTCCAGCTTTCTTTTGATTTCCATTTGCATGCAATATCTGTTTCCATCCCCTCACTTTCAGTCTGTATATGCCCCTAGGTCTGAATTGGGTCTCTTTTAGACAGCATATATATGGGTCTTGTTTTTGTATCTATTCAGCCAGTCTATGTCTTTTGGTGGGAGCATTTAATCCATTTACATTTAATGTAATGTAATTAATGTATGTTCCTATTACCATTTTCTTAATTGTTTTGGGTTTGTTATCGTAGGTCTTTCCCTTCTCTTGTGTATCCTGCCTAGAGAAGTTCCTTTAGCATTTTTTGTAAAGCTGGTTTGGTGGTGCTGAATTCTCTTAGCTTTTGATTGTTTTAATTTTAATTTCCTGACACCAGGCCTGAGCACCAAGAGCCTGTCAGCCACACAGCTCAGAGGAAAAGGGAGAGAAAAAGAAAGAAAGAAAAAAATAATAATAATAAATGAAAGAAATTAACATAAAAAAATAATTTAAAAAAAGAGCAACCAAACCAATAAACAAATCCACTAATGATAACAAGCGCTAAAAACTAAACTAAGATAAACATAAATTGGGCTTCCCTGGTGGCACAGTGGTTGAGAGTCTGCCTGAGGATGCAGGGGACACAGGTTCGCGCCCCCATCTGGGAATATCCCTAGCGGAGCGGCTAGGCCCGTGAGCCATGGCCACTGAGCCTGCGTGTCCGGAGCCTGTGCTCCGCAACGGGAGAGGCCACAGCAGTGAGAGGCCCACGTGCTGCAAAAAAAAAACCAATAAAAAATAAAAATAAACAGAAATATCAGAAACAAATCACAGACAGCAAACCCCAAATCTACAATTCCTCCTAAAGTCCACCACCTCAATTTGGGGATGATTCGTTGTCTATTCATGTATTCCACAGATGCAGCATACATCAAGTTGATTGTGGAGATTTAATCCACTGCTCCTGAGGCTGCTGGGAGAGATTTCCCTTTCTCTTCTTTGTTCGCACAGCTACCGGGGTTCAGCTTTGGATTTGGACCCACCTCTGCCTGTAGGTCGCCTGAGGGCATCTGTTCTTCCCTCAGACAAGACGGGGTTAAAGGAGCAGCTGATCCGGGGGCTCTGGCTCACTCAGGCCAGGGAGAGGGAGGGGTACGGGTGCAGGGCAAGCCTGCGGCTGCAGAGGCTGGCCTGACATTGCACCAGCCTGAGGCGCACCATGCGTTCCCCCGGGGAAGTTGTCCCTGGAACCCGGGAACCTGGCAGTGGCGGCTGCACAGGCTCCCTGGAAGCGGGGTGTGGATAGTGACCTGTGCTTGCACACAGGCTTCTTGGTGGCGGCAGCAGCAGCCTTAGCGTTTCATGCCCGTCTCTGGGGTCCGCGCTGATAGCCGCGTCTCGCACCCGTCTCTGAAGCTCCTTTAAGCGACGCTCTGAATCCCCTCTCCTCGCGCACCAGGAAACAAAGAGGCAAGAAAAAGTCTCATGCCTCATCGGCAGGTCCAGACTTTTTCTCGGACTCCCTCCTGGCTAGCCGTGGTGCACTAGCCCCCTTCAGGCTGTGGTCACGACGCCAACCCCAGTGTTCTCCCTGGGATCCGAACTCTGAAGCCTCAGCTCCCAGCCCCGCCCACCCCGGGCTCTCGGGCTGGTGAGCGCCGGTCGGCACCGATCCTCTGTGCGGGAATCTCTTCGCTTTGCCCTCCGCACCCGTTGCTGCGCTCTCCTCCGCCCGCGAAGGGGCTTCTAGTGTGTGGAAACCTTTCTTCCTTCACGGCTCCCTCCCACTGGTGCAGGTCTAGTCCCTATTCTTCTGTGTCTGTTTTTGCTTTTTTTCTTTTGCCCTACCCAGGTACGTGGGGGGTTTCTTGCCTTTTGGGAGGTCTGAAGTCTTCTGCCAGCGTTCAGTAGGTGTTCTGTAGGAGCTGTTCCACTTGTAGAAGTATTTTTGATGTATTTGTGGGGAGGTAGGTGATCTCCACGTCTTACTCTTCTGCCATCTTGAAGGTTTCCTCCCCATGGATTTATATTCAAGTCATTCTCACAACTATCCTTAGAGCCAGGTACTAATATTATTCCTATTTTACTAGTGAAAAGCTTGAGGCTTAGTCAGCTTTGCAAGTTCATGCACTTAGCAAGTGTAAAGCTGAAACCTGGATCTCAGCCTGCAGAATTTGGATTCTGAGAAATTGTAGAATGCAAGCACTTTGACACTAACTGGTTGTTCAGGAAAACAAGGTGATGGGAATGTGAAGCTAACATTGTCTTGGAAGATCCAGTGGGTGGTCAGGGAAGACTTCTTAGAGGAAGTTACAGCTAATCTGAGAGCTGAAGAAAGATTAATAGTGGAAAGAATAAGACCTGAAGAATAAGATAAATTTGGGTCTGAAACTTGGCTATTCCTGCTTCCTAGTTTGGGTGGAATTTTGGACTTCTCAGCCTCAACTGCCTTATCTACTAAGAAAATGAGGCTGATATTATCCTCATTTGAGAGTTGTTAGAATAGAAAAAGACAGCATGTGTGAAAGTTCTAGCATCGGGTTTGGCATTAGGAAGACATTTGGTAAGTGTTTCTTTTCTACCCTATGCCAAGCAATAATATTCTGCATATCACTGTGTGCTAGGGAACATGTGATCTGCATTAACCCCAAAGCCATGGAATTATTTAGATAGTTTAAAATGAGAGTTTAGATTATTTCTTCTAATTTTTATTAGCACTAACCTTATTATTTCCTTGGTTATTTTGGGTGTTTCATTTATATCTACTTGCTTAACAACTCATTTGGCTGTTACTGGATATATTTGAAGATAAACATTCATGGAGGAAAAGAAATGTTTGGCTATTTCTCAGAAATAACAGAGCCTGAAAGGAACATTTATCAAAACAACTCAAAAACAAAACAAAACAAAACACCCTCTGTGATTGGTTGAGATACAAAGAAGACATGAATCTAAAACATAATCAACTTGCTAATTGATTCTCAAGTTCATGGCCATTTCTAACATTAAAAAAAAAAATTGTGTACTTTATGATAGAATCACTTCCAGATGTAAGAAACTCTTCTTCTCCACACCATTTAATAAAACATTAGGTACTGTTGAAACAAACTGATGCAATTGGTTTAGGACAAACTGCAGATACCTCCAGATGGGCAATCCCAAGCAAGATTCATGATATTTCTCATTAAACTCTTCCTCTTGTCATATCAGTTAGTGACATCACTATTCTCTTAATTACTCAGGCTAAGAACTTTGAGCGATCTCTGTCTCCTTGTGTTAAATCAGCTGTTAAGAGTGGTAGGCAAATTGGCAGGCCCAAGACTCCCACCCTCTGATGTAACACTTTCTTTATGATACCTTTCCCTTGAGTGTGGGTAGGACCTGTGAATAGATGGATGTCACTCCAGTGATTAGGTTACATTATATGGCAAAGGTAAAGGGGTTTTGCAGATGTAGTTAAGGCCCCTCATCAGTTAATTTTGAATTAATCAAAAGGGGATTATCATGGGTGGGCCTGACCTTCAGCCTGGAGGAAGCAGCTGAGATTCTTTCGCTGGCCTTAAAGAAGTGAGCTGCAGTGTCAAGAGGTGGGATCCAGTGACAAGGATCTGAGAGTGACCTCTAGTAGTTGAGAGGTGTTCCCCAGTGACAGTTGCCAAGAAACTGGGGAACCCAGTCGTACAACCACAAAGAAATGGATTCTACCAATTCTTATCTTATTCTTCAATCCAGATAAGCTTAGAAGTAGACTCCTTCCCAATCTAACCTCCAGGTAAGAACATAGATCAAGTGACACTTTGACTGCAGTCTTGTGAGACCCTGAGCAGAGACCTAGCTAAGCTGTGCCCAGAATCTTGGCTCATACAAACTGAGATCATACATATATGTTGCTTTAAGTGACTAAGTTTGCGTTAATTTGTTATACAGCATAGAAAATGAATACATAAGTTCTCCTAATTCTCCCTTTCCAGTGTCTTTATTGATCCCCTTTTCTGTATTGTAATTGCCCTCACTCAGGCCCTCAGGCCCCTCCCCTGAACTAATAACTTTATAACTAGTCTTCCCACTATTAATTTCTCACTTTTCCAGGAAATTTATTGCCACTATGTTTTATCTTCCAGAAACAGAGCTTTGATCATGTCTCCCTCTCAAAAACGGATCCTTGCTCCCATTTTCTCCACAATCAAGGATGTATAGCTTAGTCATTTTTGCTATGGGTTTTGGATTTAGAGAGCTATGGATTTGAATCTAAATTCTAACACTTAACTAGCTGTGTGAACTTAGGTATGTTAATTTAAGCCTCAGTTTGTAAAGTGGAGATCATAACTGGATCTTTCTCATAGAGTTACTGTAAGAATTAAATGAGATAATGCACATTAAGTTTCTGCTACAGAGTGTGTGCTCAGTAAATCGCAACTATTATTGTGGTTACTACAGAATTAAATTCAAGCTCCTTATTCTGGTATTTAAAACCATCCATGATCTTCAATAGCTTTCCCAGCCACATCTCCTTCTATACCTTTCCACAAATTATACTCAACAGCCACACCTGTTTAATCAATGAACTTGAAGTTCTTGGTTTCAAGGTATGTAATCCATTTTTTTGGTCCACTGTTTATTTTATTCCTTCAGATTAGAGTTTTTATTCCTGCCATTCTACACCTATCAAAATTCCACAAATAATTTGAGGCTCAGCCTTTATGAGACCTCACCTCTAACCAGGGGAAGACTTTAGCGGGCACCCACTGCTATCACTTACTGGATACTTAATGCCTGTGTCTATTCTGATTTGTCATAGATCTGTCTGATTGGTGGTATAAGTTGTTACGTTTTTAGCAGCAACCCTGCCTATAATCCTTCCCTTTCTTTGGTCTCTCAACTCAATATTATTATTTCTTCTCTTTGTGTTCCTATAGAAATTTGCTTGGACCTATGTTTAGTATTTCAAACTATGTTTTGAACTTCAACCTGCTCACATGATTGTCTTTCTCACTATATAAAAAGGAATCATCTTTAGATTCCCAGTTCATTGGGCATATAATAAAGGCTCAAATCCTTGTTGGATGATGAAGAATTAGTTTCACTGATCTACTGTCAGTCTTCAGAAGGATGAAGCAAAGTTTTGTAAAGGATGATATCTACAAATGGTTGACTGGCTTCAGCAGCATGTTATTTGGCTTAAATAATTAAATATTCTATACAAGAATGCATCATTGTAAACTATGTATGATTTATAAAGCCCAATAAAATCTATAAAGATGTGGATGGCCAATTTATTTAAATGAGCATATCTCTATCTTCATAGCAATGTTTCTTTGTCAGAATAATTTCAGAACTTCAGTGCTGTAACAAATCTTTATGTCAAGCAATTGCATTTATGATCCTGGGAAAAAAACTGAGACACCACTTAGTCTATGGATCTGGAGATTTGAATCCATGTAAAGTAGTAACTCTGTCTTCCCTTTCTCTCTTCTAACCCATCTTTTGGTACATACTCTCTTTGCCTGGCTTCCTCTTCCCTTTCCAGTTGAGGATGATTCTTGCCAGGAAATGTAGACTTCAAATAGAAATCAAGTAGCTCTGTCTTCTCTTTTTCATCTGGTAACGTTGCATAATAGTCCCCAAAGAGAACGTATATTCTGTTCCACATCTTCTTCCCACAAAATGTAGCTGAAGAAGTCTTGTCTTTAGAAATATAAATTCATTTTCTCCTGAGCTCTATCCTTTTAAAACTTAGAGGTTTGTGATATCCTTTGGTGTTCATTATTAGTCATATCCTCCTTTATTCCACTTTCTATTCATTTTAAATCTGAGCTAGCTAGTTTCTTTCATGAATGTCTCACTTCTTTCTTAGAATTTTAGAGTCCATAAAATATACGTACAATGTGTGTGCATTTTTAAAAATGCTTACTATTTACCAAATACAGTGCTAGGTATTTTACATGAATTTTTTAGTTAATTCTCCCAAGAAAACTATGTGGCATATACAATTACTATCTGTTTGTTTTTTGTTTTTAACAAGCTCAGAGGTTAAAGAATTTTCCCAGGCACTTTGTGTTTTTCCTTACTATCCTCACGTTGCAAAGGACAGCTGAGATTTAGAGAGGTTAAACATTTTGCTCAATGTCACACAACTAGTAAGTGGCACACCTGGGATTCAAACCTATATTTTTCTTGAGTCTGTAGTCGGAGCTCTTACCCCCATGCTATAACTCCCTCCTTTCCTTTGAAGCTTTGACATCTGCTTTCTTAAAATCTTCAGCACACATCAGCCTCTGCCCTATATTTTCTTTCCTTATTACAAATTCCAAGATGACATGGTAACCATTCAGTTCTTCCTTGTTAGAGAGAAGCTGGTCCAGAATAGTAGTCTCTTTGCTAGTTTCTGTTATTTCAGAGATGATACTGTCAGTGAGGTAAGTAAAACAATTTTTAATCACTTAACTTTGAGCTGTAAAAGAATCCTAGTAGATGTCAAGAGAGTTGAGATTCCTCATCAACATAAAGCTTGCCTCTGTGCAAGTTTTGTCATGGAGGCAGACCATTATTTTAGCATATGATAGTTCCCTAAGATTGTGCAGGAAATCAGATGCACAGATATTAAACAGCAGACTTGGACATTATAATGGAGGAGTACTCTGTTTCCAGAATAATAAAAAAATTCTTAATTATACCACAACTTTTAGAAAAAAAAGTTGATGGTGGTTCTGCTTTTTTACATATTTTAATATATTTTTTTCCTTAACAACTAAGTATCAACTCAACAGCTTAATCCCAATGGGCTCAATTGATAGCAAAGAATTGCTATTTTTCAAACAACTTATGGCGTCAATCTTTTTTAGTTGTACTAAGCTTATGAGAAATATACTACTTATTGGTAGCATTGATACTAATTTTTCTATTTCCTACTCACATTTTAGAAAATAACCACAAAGGTGTAATAGAATACTCAAAAAATTGCACAAATACTCTAGTAAGGGCAAAGGTGGCTACATTGCTGAAACTAAGCTATTTTGGCCAACCAACAGGCAATGTGATATCTTGAAATGTTTGCTGTAAAGCTCACAGATGAACGTCCAAGTTCAACATATAAAGGTAAGTTGAGGAGTACTGAAATGTCATTATGAAAATGCTAGACTAAGCAACTAGTATCATGCTTCCATAACAATCAATTCTGTTTCTCTCTCATTTTATTCTCACTGAAATGGTCTTCACTCTGCCTTCAGTGTCAAGTTTAAGAGTTCCCACTAATCTTATACCTTATTTACCCCTGGAGTTTCCCCCTTCCTTTTATATTTGATCCATTTCTTTCCAAGAAGATACTCTGTTTGGTTGCCATATTCTTGACATGAATTTTACCAAATGTCAGGAGTACCTATGAGTTATAATTACTTTCTTAAAATATCACATTTAGCTTTGTTATCTGTTTTAGTCAAGATTCTTTATTAGCAAGTAACAGAAATCCACTTACATTAGCTTAAGAAAAAGGGGACTTTATTGGAAGGGAACAGGAATGGCTCATTAAACCCTAGGATAAGAAGTAAAGCTGAGCTTTTCCAGGGTCTGGAACTAGCACATGGGAAGCCAAGAGCCAGGGAGTTGCTCTCCACCTCTATGGGCTTGTGGGCTACTAACTCGGTGGTTAGGTCCACTGATTTTATAGGAGCCAAAACCAATGAACTATTCTCAGAATGAATAGTTCAAAGATCTCATGGGATGATTTTCCATTATTCTTGTAAATAAATATTTATTGCCATTGTTAATTTTTCACAACTCCCCATAATTTACTAGGTATGCATAATGTCGTCTACATAATAGATGCTGAATAAATATTTGTTGAATGAACAAATGTTATACCTATTACAGTACTGTCACATATTCCTTCTTGGACATGAAAAAGATGTGACAGTGACATTCGTCACTCCATTGACTGATAGGATTTATTTGACTGATCTGACACTTAATCATTGTGTTTCCTGCAGACCCTAATTTTCTGTATAATGTATGAAAGTCTTAGAAGATCAAATAACACTAGTTCAGGATAGTTATCTTAGAAAACCATTTTTCTATGAAAGCCAGGCTTTCTGATTTGAAAACATTGTTTTTTTTTTTTTAATAATTGAACTGTTTGAATTAAAGATCTGAATTAAGGAAATCTTTGCAAGAATAGACTTCATTAAAAAAATTTTGGGGTGGGCTTCCCTGGTGGCGCAATGGTTGAGAGTCCGCCTGCCGATGCAGGGGACACGGGTTCGGGCCCCGGTCTGGGAAGATCCCACATGCCACGGAGCAACTAGGCCCGTGAGCCACAATTACTGAGCCTGTGCGTCTGGAGCCTGTGCTCCACAACAAGAGAGGCCGCGATAGTGAGAGGCCCGCGCACCGCGATGAAGAGTGGCCCCCACTTGCCGCAACTAGAGAAAGCCCTCGCACAGAAACGAAGACCCAACACAGCCATAAATAAATAAATTAATTAAATTAAAAACAAATTTTTTTTGGTACATATTCCACCTCTACTTGAGTGCCAAAAACTTAGAGCTTTAAGACACCCTGGTGGTGAGACCAGGTCAACAAAAGCTGGAGGAAACAATAGGCAGTTCCTTGGCAAAACTGTCATAACAAATCCTCCCTGTCTCAGATTTCTTCCTCCCCTTATTTTTCCTGATCAAGTTTGGTCCCTGCGACCCTGATTCATGGACTTGCTATTCTCAGCATCTTTATCAAGTCCTTTCTGATTCCCAACCAAACTCTTCCAATCCTATTCTCAACAACTCCAGTTTCATTTTCTAGAATTTATTTTTAAATATCTCTTGGCATCCTTCTGTAAAAATACTAATTGTGATCTGACTACGAGTTAGTTCCTTCCCCCACACTACAGATGCAAACTGATTCCCAATCACACACACCTGTCACAGATTCAGTTCCCTCTTATGAAGGTACAGTATTAATCACTAATATATTTCCAAGCATGGGTCCTTGCATCTGCTCTAGTGAAGAGATACAGCTCATTTAGTATTGTTAACATCAATGGCAGAGTTACCATATAATATATTGCCTCCACTAGGAAATATCTGAGAGTAAAAGGAAGCACTATTAATAATTATTTGGGAGTAACAGGTACCCATCAAGATTGCTGGGCAAACTGGAACTATTGTCATCCTAATTATTAGTGATTATATGGTTTCTCTAAGAAAACTTTTTTTCTATTGTGATTCATTTATTTTTCTCAATGTGTTTAAATCTCTCTTGGACTTTACTAATTTTTGGAAATGAGTGATTCAAGAAATATGTTAAGGACCAGACTTTTTGAAATGCTCTTTAAAAGCAAACAAATACCATCCCAAGGGCCTCAGACTTTCAAAGAAAAGGAACATTTGACACTTCACAACTTACTGGACAGAGACACTTTTTAAAATAAGGAATTGATTACAGTGTCAGAAGGAGTTAATTACTTCTTTCTATATTCATGAGTAATTACCAGCTTCTTTACATGAGGTCTTTAGGTTCTTTTGGGAAACCTCTGTAACTTGGTCCAGTGTGGACTGTAATTTAAGGTTCTGTTATAAAAACACACAACCAAAATTGACTAAGTAGTTGAGCCTCTTTTATGTAGCAATTTCTAAATTTCCAAGTTTAGGATAATTATTTATATTTACATATATAATTATAGAATACCTAAATTGATATGTACCCTCCAAACCATCTTAATCCAGTGGGTCTCCAACACAGCTACATAGCTGAATATTTGGGGAGCTTAAAACTTACTTTTGTCTTTCCTATTTCCAGAAATTCTGATTTAACTGGTCTGAGATGGGACCCTGGCATAGGCACTAAAAAAAAAAAAGCCTAAGGTGATTTTAATGAGCAGTCCGGACCAAGAACCTCTGATTTCATTCAACTCTTTCATTTTCCATCTGAGAAAATGGAGGCCCTCTTACTGCAGCTGTCACTGTGGGTTAACAATCCAAATATCCCTGTGAATTGCGAAATGTTTTTAAAAGGGCTCTGTGAATGTGACATCACCTTCTTTACTTAGAACTGATCATAATTTTTATGGCTTCCAACAGATGTCTTGGTTTCTTGAATTATCCTTTCACGTCACGGGGCTTCTAAGGCACTTGCTGCCAAAGAGCTGGAAGGTATGTCTCTTTTTTTTTCATTCTCCAGGTAGTAGAGCATATTTTAGCTTTTTATTTCTTGCCAGTACTTTTGCTTCAATTTCTTCCTTTATCTTTTTTGTCCACTGAAGTTTGTCTTCTAACACTTTAGATCATGTGGATTGTATCCCTGAAGATCTCAAAACTTCAAAAGTATTTTTCTTTTACCTTTATGCCTGAGTGATGGTTTAGCTCAGGGGTCAGCAAACTATAACCCATGGGCCAAATCCAGTCGGCTGTTTCTGTAAATAAAGTTTTACTGGCACACAGCCCCCTCCATTCATTTATGTATTGTCTATGACTGCTTCCAGACACAATAGCAGAGTTGTGACAGAGATTGTATGAACCATAAAGCTGAAGATATTTATTACTGGTCCTTTAATGAAAATGTTTCCTGACCCCTGGTTTTGCTAGTTTTAAAATCCCTGGACTGCAAGACATTTGTAGGCATTGTTCCCCTAACTTCTAATGTTAAACGATCCTGGGGGGATGTCAGAGGTCAACTTCGTTCCTACCCACCCTTCCTTTACCCACATTAATGATTTGCCCTTTTTGTCTGGATGCCCAAGAGATTCTATATCTTTGAAATCTAGTAACTTCTAGGCTATATCTTGGCATCAATTTGTTTGACATTTATTTTCTTGGAACACTGTACATTTGATTCTTTTTATTTTTTGAATGCTATTTTGATTGTGTACAGAGTTGAACATCTGCAATCCAAAGAGACCAGTTATGAACATTTTCATTCATTAAACTTCGACTGGATTTTATGGTTCTATCTTTTTTCATATTTATTTCATTTTGCTCATATTTTTTAGCCCTGTCTTCAGTATACCTTATAGTAGTCACAGTCATATCTATTCATTCCTTTCCTGACTCTTGCAGTCTGCTTTAAGATAGTTAAAAGTCTTACTAAATTCTTGGGGTATATGGCAATATGCTTGATGGTAAGTTTATCTGTATGATGGCAACTTTTTTTGGTGAATGTTCTTCATCTGCCATTTTTTTTCTGATTCTTTCCTCCTTTTTCTTGTAATATCTTTATGTAGTTTGTGTACAGATTCCTTTTTAATTACAAGTTATCTTTGAATGAGATAAATTCTTTCTGGACTAGCTATTTGCAGGAGGTCCACAGGGACAGAACAACACTGTATTTCTGAGCTTATAAAGAACTCTTTCTAGTTCATAGTTGTGGTAGAGACTATTAATTGAATTCTCCAACATCCATTTCTTTCTTCTATAATAACAGAAACCAGATTCAATTCATTGTCATTGTGCTCAGCTAAAACCCTAAAATTCCCAGCTTTCTTTATGGCTGGTTATGGCCATGTGACTAACTCTATCCAGCAATACGTAAAGCAAAAGTTCTGAGTGTGGCTTCTAGGTAAGCTCCTTAAAAGTGGGAGTAGAATAAGGCTTTCTTCCTTATCCCTGCAGTCAGGAATATGGATGTGATGACTGGTGTTCCAGAAGCCATCTTAAACCGTGAGGTAACCTTGAAGATGGAAGCCATGAACAGAGGGAAGCAGAGCAGGCAGTTAGGAGTCGCATTCCCTGGTGACACCATGAAGCTGTTGTACAAATCCTAGTTTTGAAATTCTTTTAAATGAGAGAGAAATAATCACCTATTATGTTAAAGCTTTTGGGGGCTTTTACTGTTATATAGCTGAGCATAATCTTTTTTTTTTTTTTTTGCGGTACGCAGGTCTCTCACTGTTGTGGCCTCTCCCTTTGCAGAGCACAGGTTCCGGACGCGCAGGCTCAGCGGCCATGGCTCACGGGCTCAGCCGCTCCGCGGCATGTGGGATCTTCCCAGACCGGGGCACGAACCCGTGTTGCCTGCATCGGCAGGCGGACTCTCAACCACTGCGCCACCAGGGAAGCCCCTATAGCTGAGCATAATCTTAACTGATATAGTAATAAAACTTATCAGGCAGGTTTGCGTGAATGATTGTGTGTATGTGGCCATGCAAGAGCTCTCAACCATGCGCCACCAGGGAAGCCCCTATAGCTGAGCATAATCTTAACTGATATAGTAATAAAACTTATCAGGCAGGTTTGCGTGAATGATTGTGTGTATGTGGCCATGCAAGAGAGTTGCTTTTCCCTTTGTTTTTTCACTGCTAGCAAAAGCTGGCAGCTGGCAGTTTACATCTTCTCCACTGTCTCAGCTTCCTATTAATAGGTCACATCTGGGGCTTCCCTGGTGGCGCAGTGGTTGAGAGTCCGCCTGCCGATAAAGGGGACACAGGTTCGTGCCCCGGTCCGGGAAGATCCCACATGCCGTGGAGCGGCTGGGCCCGTGAGCCATGGCCGCTGACTGCGCGTCCGGAGCCTGTGCTCCGCAACGGGAGAGGCCACAACAGTGAGAGGCCCACGTACCGCAAAAAAACAAAACAAAACAAAAACAACAACAAAAAACAAAAACAACAACAACAAAAAACAGGTCACATCTGTGTGGTTCTGCTTTCAGCCCCAGCTTCCCTATTTCTCTGAGCTGACAAATGAGAACCAAAGAAGCTTCCATCACAAGTCTGCAAGTTACATGATCATTGTTTAAAGGAACTGGTGGCTTCTCTCCTCAGGGTCTCCCATTTCTTAGGAGAACCAGTACCCTGAGGTTTTGCCTGAACTCTCAGGCAGGTCCTGGTGTTGTCTTCTCACAGGCATCCCTGGTGGTATCTGCATTTAGCATCCCCTTCCTTAAATATCGTGGTTCAGATTTCTAGCTGTTTCCTAGTTTTGTCAAAGATGGAGCTTGCCTTCCTGTTTTACTTCTGTTCGTTGTTGCAGGGTGACTTTGGAGAAGAGAAGGGACACCAATGTCATTTACTCCACCATTTTAAAACCAGAAGTCTCCTTGCTTTATTTTTAAAATAACATTTTTATAAATTAGAAAAGGATGTATGTTCAGAGGAAATGTTAGAAAATGCCAAAAAAAAACCAAAAAAATGAAGGGAGAATTAGTAATTTCACTAGTCTTAACTCCTGTTACTATTTTAGAGAATATTTTTCCAAATTTTCTTTCAATCTTTCTATGAGTATATTGATAAATTGAATATATATATATTCATACACTTTTCACACATGTTATTTTTTAGCCTATTTATTTAACTTTTTGGGAATGTGACATGAAAAATCATTGAATCGTCTACAACATTATTTTTAATTGCTCTTTGGCATTCCAGTGTATGAATATAACAAAAGTTTTATTAACCAATCCCCTAGCTTTGGACACTAGTCTTTTCCCACACATTTGCTACTATAAATAATGCTGCAATGCATTTTTTTTAACTTAAAAATAACAGGCTACATGTGCCTTATTTTCACATTTCCTTAGTAAAATCTTTCTACAGTGAAATTCAGCTCATTAAATGGTCATTCATTATGAATTAGTAGTGGACTATGAGGTTCTTATTATTATTCAAGGTCTGTGAGGATGCAGAATGGTAAATGGGAGCCCTAGAGCTCGGCAGTTATTCCATCTTCAACCCTGGAGTTGAGGTAATGTTCCTCGACGCTATGGCAAGCCCAGACGGAAACTCTGTGTATGCACAGAGGCACAAAAGGCCACAGACTTTCAAGGACTGGCATACCTGCCCTGCTGGGGATTCCTAATTTATAAAGGCCTCCTCTACTTCCCATGAGTGTCCTTTAAAAAGGAGTTTAAAGGAATTTTAAACTTACAGAAGAGTTGCAAAAACAGTACAGAGTTCCCTCATATCCCTCACTGCACATCCCTTACGATAACCATCTTACATGACCATAGTAGAGTGATCAAGAACAGGGTATTATCACAGGTGCAATACTGGCAGCTAAACTACAGGCCTTATTTGAACGTCATTATTTTTTCCACTAATGTCCTTTTTTTGTACCAGGATCCTAAGGATGATCCCACATTGTATTTCGTTGTTATTTCTCCTTAGTCTCTTCTAGTCTGTAACAACAGTTCCTCTGTCTTTCCTTGTCTTTTCTGACTTTGACATTTTTGAGAAGTACTGGTCAGTGACTTTGTAGAATGTCACTCAATTTGGATTTGTCTGCTATTTTTCCATGATTAGATTGAGGTTATACATTTTTTTGGCAAGAATACTACAAAAATGCTCTTGTATCTTTCTCAGTGCATCCTATCAAGGGGTTCAATGATGTCGACATGTCTTATTGCTGGTGACATTTTTTACCTTGATTACTTGGTTAAGTTGATGTCTGACCAGTTCCTTCACTGAAAGTTATTACAGTTCCCTTTGTAATTGATAAGTATCTTGGGAGAGATATTTTCAGGTATCTTTCCTTCTCAAATTTTTGCCCAGTAATTTTAGCATCCATCAATGTGTCTTGTCTGCAGCAATTACTGTGATGTTTGTCTAATGGTGATTCTAATATTTTCCTCTTTCCTTCTATGCTTGTCAATTGGAAGCTACTGTGAGAAAGAGCTATTGCATTCCCCCATTTATCTGATTATTTATTATATCTGTAAGGACACATGGATATTTATTTAATTCTATGGATTAAAATCTAATAATATCATTATTTATTTTGTCATTCAAATTATTCCAACTTTGGTCATTGGGAGCTCTTTGAGGTTGCCTCCTGTTTTCTTCCACATACTGTCATCTTATTTTCAAAATTTTCTTACTTTCTGTCACCACAATAAGTTCCAGAATCATCTTGTGTTTACCTTGACCCTGTTTTGAAATCAACCACTTCACCTAGGAGTTCCCTTCTTTGGAGAATGGTGTTTAGAGACCAAGATCTGGGCAATGAGTGTGTTCATTATTACTGGGATATTATTGCTACAAGGCCCTCTCTGCAGGCACAGCTAGAAAATATTATACATATGTATACAAACCCCCATATACACATATATCTATATTTCTTTCCTTATCTGCTTGCATTTATATACAGCAAAACCCGTGAGTCTATGCTGATACCTCTGAATCCAGTCCAAAACCACAGGGTTAATTCTAACATCCCCTCTTTCCTTATTTATAAATTTTTTTCTCAACAATAAGAAACCAGCTCTCACCTAAGTGTCCATCGACAGATGAATGGATAAAGAAGATGTGGCACATATATACAATGGAATATTATTCAGCCATAAAAAGAAACGAGATTGAGTTATTTGTAGTCAGGTGGATGGACCTAGAGTCTGTCATACAGAGTGAAGTAAGTCAGAAGGAGAAAAACAAATACCATATGCTAACAGATATATATGGAATCTAAAAAAAAAAAAAAAGGTTCTGAAGAACCTATGGGCAGGACAGGAATAAAGATGCAGAGAATGGACTTGAGGACACAGAGAGGGGGAAGGGTAAGCTGGGACAAAGTGAGAGAGTGGCATGGACATATATACACTACCAAATGTAAAATAGATAGCTAGTGGGAAGCAGCCGCATAGCACAGGGAGATCAGCTTGGTGCTTTGTGACCACCTAGAGGGGTGGGATAAGGAGGGTGGGAGGGAGACACAAGAGGGAGGAGATATGGGGATATATGTATATGTATAGTTGATTCACTTTGTTATAAAGCAGAAACTAATACACCATTGTAAAGCAATTATACTCCAATAAAATGTTAAACAAAAGAAAAAAAAAGGAAAAAAAAGAAACCCAGCTCTCATTACCCACAATTTATCTACTTATTTGTTCAATTCTAGTGTATACATAGTTGTTTCAGAATTTCTAACCCATAACCCTGTGAGAAACACTTTTACTAACTAGATTACAGCATTTATGCACAGTTTTTTTTCTTTTTAAATTTAAGGTAAATTACTTAGTCTCCATGATTAAATTTCTAACAGTTTCAAAATAACTGGTAGAAAGTATTATACAGCATATAGACGCAACTGAAAACATACCTTTTTAAAAAATTGCTTTCTGGCAGAGAGAGATTATTATTTGACATATGTTAGGATCAAGTTATAAATTTCTACTTTACTTATGTTTGTCGGTTGCAGTTTGACTTTCTTTATGGTGTTATGTAAAATGTTTTAAATTTTTTATGTAGAATAATTTATCAACTTTACTTTTTCATTGCCTCTGGATTTTGAATCATCTTTAGAAAGGCTTTCCCCGCACTGAGGTTAAAGAAGGATTTACCTATGGTTTCCTCTAGTGCTTGTATGATTTCATTATTTTACATTTAGAGACCTAATCAGTCCACTTGGAGTTTATTAATATGAATGATATGAGATATGGATTTAATTTTGCCCATGGCTTCAAATGGCTACCCAGTTGTCCTAGCACCATTTGTTAAAAAGTGTCCAGGGGCTTCCCTGGTGGCGCAGTGGTTGAGAGTCCGCCTGCCGATGCAGGGGACGTGGGTTCGTGCCCCGGTCCGAGAAGATCCCACGTGCCGCGGAGCGGCTGGGCACGTGAGCCATGGCCGCCGAGCCTGCGCGTCCGGAGCCTGTGCTCCGCAACGGGAGAGGCCACAACAGTGAGAGGCCCGCGTACCGCAAAAACAAACAAACAAACAAAAAAAGTGTCCATCTTTACCCCAGTGACTTGAGATGCCGCCTTTATCACATACTCTTCATATTTTGGGATCTAATCCTGTTCTTTTTCACTGGTCTATTTGGCTATGCATGCACCAATTCCAAACTATTTTAATTATGGAAGTTTATATCATTTTAACATACAGTAAGCCTAATTCTCCCTTGTAATTTTTCCTTCTTCAGTGTTTCTTAGCAATTCTTGCTTGTTTTTTTTTTTTTTTTAACATCTTTATTGGAGTATAATTGCTTTACAATGGTGTGGTAGTTTCTGCTTTATAACAAAGTGAATCAGCTATACATATACATATATCCCCATATCTCCTCCCTCTTGCGTCTCCCTCCCACCCTCCCTATCGCACCCCTCTAGGTGGTCACAAAGCATCGAGCTTGGTGTCAACTTGTCTAACTCTATAAAGTAGTTTGTTGGTATTTACATTGGAACTGCATTAAAATTTATAAATTAACTTAAAAAGAACTGACATCTTCATAATGTTGAGTTACCTTAAGACAGAACAGGAGATGTCTTTTCATTTATTCAAATCTTTTTTAGTCTTTCAGGAGTTTTTTTACAATTTTCCATGGAGTTTTTGGTTGATCTAGAAATGTGGAAAGACTATCCTAGCCCATAAGTGGTCAGAAGAAAGGAAAAAGAAGAGACTAGAGAATGTATCATAATCTTTTAAATCTACCTACATTGTCTCATTGATCCCTGCAACTACCTGTAAAATAAGCATCAGTAGCCACATTTTACAAATGGTTACAATGAGCTTCAGGTAATAAAGTTAGAAAGTGGAGGGAGAGTATAAATTCATTTGTCTGGGTCTCTCCCCTTCACATAGTATTTGCAAAAACATGCCAGGTGATGGAACATCTAGGGTAGGAAACATTGATAATGGAGTGTGGAATCTTCAGGAGGTTAGAAAGATGGGTAGCCTAGATCTCACATTGGAAGCCAATGCCTAAACCTCGTATTCAGTTCCATGCACTTCACATTTATAGAGACATTGCTAGGCTTGGATGGCAAAAGATTTCAACCCTCATGCTAAAACCAACTGATTAATCATAGTGGCCTCGAGTGCTGTGTCGATGATGTATTGAGATGGATTATGAAGCTTCATCTGGGCACAGTGGCAAAGTGTGTGGGGATCAATTAGCAATGTCTTCCATGAGTATGAAGACAGGAAGGAGGGCATGCCAACTACCTATTAGCCAACCTTGGACTGTACAATATGTCCTAAAGAAAGGACATCTCTTTGGGAACTTATAAGCATGTCACAGGATGGGATGTTTAAAATTCCAGGGCTGGGAGGGGGGAAAGTGTTGCTAGCTACATTTAAACACCAGAGGGTCAACCCAAATTCCATAAAAGGAAGAACTTTGAAATAATTTGAGTTGAATGAATATGGGAAAAATGGCCTGGAAATGTTCATGTATTAGCTGACTTATTGTGACATAGACATTGAGAGTTCAGGCTTTGGAAATGACAAGGTTGCAGGTTAGCTGTATCTAAGATATTAGACAAATCAAATTACCATGTTATATACACTCTTAAACCCATATAGCATGGTGTAGGGCTTATTGGTGTTGTAATTTTACATTCATTTATGTGATCCTTTGTTCAAAATATATCTCCCTCACCACATGTGCTCCCCAATGATGGCGGTGGCTATTTGTTTTGCTCACAGTACCTGGAACAGAATAAATTCTCAATAGATGTTGGCTGAATAAATGAATGAATGCATGCAGGCTTGTCACTCTTCAGTTGTTCCCTTCTGGGAGCCACTATCAATTTGGTACTCAGGTCACCAATAACATTTGCTCTGAGGTGTCATCTTATGTTGACCAACAGAAGGGGTCCCAAGAGACACAGAAGTCACGGAAGTTACACTCATGCTTTGTGTCACTGAAGCCAGTTTCATTCATGGATTCAGGGAGGGGTGAGGCAGGGGAAAAGGGAGGTTGGGAACACAGGGGAGGGATAGGTGGTGGTCTCTTGAGAGTTCCCACAGACCTTGTACCTCACTTTTGTAAGCCTCATCACACTTCTTATTACCTATTGACTATTGTCTTGTTCAATGTCTTGTTTTCCTGTTATACAATATCTCCCATGGTGGTAAAGACTATGTTTTTACTTATTGCTATATCTCAAACACCTAGAATAGTGTCTAGTACGTAGTAGGTACCCAATAAATATCTGTCAAATGAATAAAATGTGACCTAGAATCTTTGTGTCCCATGTAGTAGTATGTGAAGGGTAAGACACATAATACACAGTCTCTGCCTTCAAGTAGCCTGCAGGCTAGGTGGATACTTAGGAACACACAAAACTCCTAATACATACATAAAAAGCCTTTGCAGCAGGAA
>NW_006788592.1:74465-98284 GCF_000442215.2 Lipotes vexillifer
CAGGAATGAATAAAGTTTAAACCTTGCCCCCAGAGAATTGCCTGTGATTAGCACTTCAGCGGCCAATAAAAATTACTGATACTTTATGGTGATTGCAATAAAATATACATGTCCCTACCTTTTCTCATTGCATCTTCTAGTAGTAAAAGAACACAGGACTGAAATTAGTCCAGGATATAGTCTCTTAACCTCTCTGGGGTTCAGTTTCCTCATCTGTGAAATGTGAGTGGGGTTGGACATTGGAATGATGACTGATAAGAAACTTGCTAATAAAATTCTTAGAAAATCTAAATTGCAAGGTGAATATACAAAGGGGGTAGGTAAGCAAGCATCTCCAGCCCAAAGATGTTTCAAAAAATACATCATCACAAGGCAGCCAAAAAAATGGACCATATCTCATATTGAACTATGCATGAACTTAAAACATGTAAAAGGACTATTAAATTTTTTTCATACAGCACAAAATAAATCCCTGAGAAACTAAATAACAATGTCTTGGCTAAAGTAAGGATTATTTGATATTAGTTGAACTGTAAATATTCAGGAAGTTAATCTTGATTACAGTTGAATACAAAGAGGACATAAGGAATGGCGCAGGCTGCTATCAGTCCAGAGAGAGTGTTGTACTTGGAGCCATGAGAATTACATGTGAGTGGTCAGGGTGCTGAAAAAATGAACTGAAATTGGCTGTCAAGAATGCATGAATGATTAATATGTAAGCACAGTGATATGGATCTGAATATACTGCACATTCGATTGAGTGGAAAAAGTCTGTGTGTGGGGTGTGAGGTGGGAGGTTTCATAGTACCTATATATGTATGTGGGATTGTTTTAATATCGTGTATTAATAGACACTAGCCAGATTCATTAAGAGGTTGTCATCAAGACTCATCAGTTTTTCTTACACTATATTTCTTGTATCCATGCTTCTTTTTCATTTCCTCTGCCTCTTCCGTAGTTTAAACCCAACATCTCATGTCTTGGCTATTGCAATGGTCTCCCAATTAATCAACATGCCAGTCTTCACCAAATCAAATTGACCACACCTAAAACCACCACGTCAGTACTTCTAAAGCATCCCTTTAATTATGTCACTCTTCTATCTCAATCTCATATTCTCCTTCTCCCTACTCCCACAAAATTGCCCAGAATAGTGGGCTTCAAACTGTCTTCTAAGGACCATTCATAGTATGCTCCATAAATAATAGTGTTTATTTTTACTCATCCATTGTCTTTCCAGCATCTGGCACAATGCCTGGGACAGGATAAGTGTCCAGTAATAATTAGTAAAATAAATGAATAAATGAATGAATAATGAAGTGACTCATTGGTTGCTGGGAAATGGAATTAAAGAAGACCAAGAGACTGGATTCTGGGCCCCCTACTTCCTCTCAAATCAGCAGCTCCATTATTATCTACTAATCATGCTGGTGTTCCCAAGTTAAATTTTGTTTGAAAAAGAGTCCGGTTGCTCTAAGCGTTTGTTTGAAAATCAATGAACTAGGTAAAGACATCTTATCTCTTATATCTGACATTCAAAATCCCAAATTAATCTTCTAAAATTAAACGTAGAGGATATCATCATTTTTTGCTCAGCAACCCTCCCCCAAACCCCATGGCTCTATGGCTGCCATGTTTGTTCCTATATAATCCTATCCCTGAGAAACAGGTTTTGACTCAAGTCTGGCCAATTATAATGCTTGGACATCCAGGCCAGAGTTGATTTGTTTGGGGGTGGGCACCTGACCCCAGCTGAGCTCTTCATTATCCTTTCCTGGGGTTTCAAACATTTTTTAAAAATCAGAAACTAAACAATAACAATCTGTCCATTTCTATGGTGAAAACTGTGAGAAACACTTCTTGATCGGGTTTCCTAATATCTGAAGAAAGTCAATTTGGAGTGGAAGAGATAGAAGCAAAGATGCAGAGAGAAGGGGAGATGAGAGACAGAGAGAGAGGATCCTGGTGGCCTTTGACCCCTTGGTTCTATATGTTTCTTAGGCTGTCAAAGGTTGGGTTCTATGGAACCAGACCCTGAGATGGAGTTTGGGGTGCAGGGTATTTATTAGGAAGCAACACTCATAGAAAGGAGGGGAGGAAGCAGGGCTGGGTAGAGGGAGAAATTGAACTGCAGCGCAGGTCTAAGAAAGCTTTGGCCGACCCCACAGAGAGCTCTGCAGCATACACAGTCCATTGGAATTGTCCTGCATGGACCAAGGTAGTCTGGTCTTTATACTCCCACAGTGACCAGTCACTGAAAGTGGGCTGCCCAGGGAAGGGTGTGTTCTTGGGTGAGACAGCTCTATAGCTGAGGCAAACCCTGAAGGAGTTGACAGCTGAAGGCTCTCTACTGATCACACAGCCAGCATCTGGGCCAACACATCCTTCTTTGAGACGGATCTGGGCTGCACATCTCCTGTCCACCAGAGGCCCACCTTCAGCCTTTCTGTTTAATGTTCAACTCTTTCGATTATGGGATGCACTCCAATATGCTTTCAATACATTTCTATTTTTGCCAAATCAAGGTCAAGTTAGGTTTTTACCACTTGCCACCAAGGAAGTCCTAATATCCTCCAGCCAGATCATTCCCCAGAATGCCCTCTCTAGTCCTCTGGCCTTGAAATGCCTGTATTTTTCTTCTCTACCTACTCACTCATGCAACGAAAGTTTCCTGAGCATCCACTATGTACCAGGCAGGAATCTAACTCCTCCCTTTCCCAAAGCTCGAGCTGCTGCCTCATGGCCTTTAGAAAGCTTCTCGACAGATGGCCCCTCAGCTAGTTTGTCTTCTTTTGAACATCAATTGCATGCATTGCCTTGACCATTCACTCAGCACTACTTTGCCTCTCCCTGGACCACTGGCCTCTGGGGGCACTGTTGTTGTGACACTGTTCTATGAGATAATGGGCCTCAGTGAGCAATGGGGTGGGAAACTGCCTAGGGGACTTGTCTCAACCTCTGTTCATTACATTTCAGTGTTCTTTGTATGAGACTCTCAGGGGAAATTTCTTTCCTATCTCAGTCTCAGTAGCATGTGTGCTTCTGAATAACTGCTTGGTTTTTATCCCACCACCCTGTGAACTGCGTAACTGGCTAAATTTCTCTTTTCACACTGGTTGCTATAGAGAGCTCAAGGCAAATCTGTTATACCCTCTTAGCAAACGAGTAACATTCGAATGTCCATGTCACTAACTGTTGTCTCCAGGTAATTGAGGCTGAGGACTTGTTTTATTTGTTTAGTTGGGGTTTCTTAAAGATAGAATCTGAATGCCTTCAGCCAGGCACACAATCTCTTGGTTGTCACAAACGCACCCTCTGTTGACGTACATACCACTTGTCACTTCACACGTGTATGCCACCTGCTGGCTCCCCGAAAGTATTTGATTTTATGATTATTCATCTGTGGTGTGCATTTAAAAAAAATTAATAGAATGTTTTATTTAATCTACCATACCCAAAATATCATTTCAACTTGCAATCAATGTTTTCAGAAATACTAATGAGGTTTTTGTTTGTTTTTTCAAAGCCTTTGCAATCCTGTGTCTTTTTCTTTCATTGTGGTAAAATACACATGACTTAAAATTTACCATTTAAACCATTTTAAACGTAGAGTTCAGTGGCATTAGTACATCCATGTTGTTGTGCAGCAATCACGACCATCCGTCTCTAGAACTTTTTCATCTTCCCAACCTGAAACTCTATGCCCATTATGCCTCCCCGCAGCCTGTGGCAACCACCATTCTACTTTCTGTACCTATGAATTTGACTACTCTAAATACCTTATGTAAGTGGAATCATACAGTATTCATCCCTTTGTGTCTGGCTTATTTCACTCAGCATAATGTCTTCAAGGTTCATCCAACTGTAGCATGTGTCAAAATTTCCTTTCTTTAAGGCCGAATAATATTCTGTTGTATGCATATATCACATTTGTTTATTCATTCATCTATGACCTGCATTTGTATATTCGCCTCATTTTACATTGTTATGGTTGCTTTTTCTAGATAAACTGCCTTTAATCCTTTTCTCAATGGAGTGCAGCATAGCTATATTCATATTTTTCATCCTCAATAAGACCATAAGCTCCTTAAAGGCAGTGCTTAGCACAAGCTTGTCACAAAGGAGATGTTTGATACACGTATTCTAGGCACACATCACACTGGTGTCTAACCTGGGGATGAGGTGACTATGGAGGGGAAGGCAGAGGAGGGCCTGAATCTTAGCTTGGGTGATGTGGGAACAAAACCAAGGGCAGCCTTTGGCCATCTTCTCTATGTGTTTCATGATCCTGCATTCACTCTGCTTCCTCCAATAGCTTTTCATAATGGTCTTAGGAATAACATTAACATATATTACCTTAAAAATACAGTCCCTCGGGTAACTGCAGGTGACTGGTTCCAGGACGCCCCTCGGATACCAAAATCCAAGGATGTTCAAATCTGCTGCTTTAAAGGCTGCTTTAATGCTCAGACCTTTCCCAATATTCAAAGTCACTGAGAAATGCTTTTAAACTTTAAAAAATAGAGATACAATTCCATGCTTTGGGGGAAAACCTTTAATCACCAACCTAAAAAAAGAAGCTTTGTAAAGAACATACATAGAGAGCCAGGTTGTGCCAGGAAGCAACGTTATACAGGGTTACTGGCTTCTCTGTGGTATGGTTAAAGCATGTTAAAAGTCTCCCGACCCCAGCTGAAGCAGGCCTGGTGAATTCTCCCACGTGCGGCCACACTTTTGATTGAAGGTATTAACTCCAGAAAGCTCTCATGAGAAGATTGCCAGGGTGGAGTGAGGCTGGGATAGGGCCACACAGCAACACAGATTCCCTTAGAATCCATTAGAATCTGGAGGAGTTGGAAGCTGGTTCAGAGGCACCTTATCCAACTAGTAGAGGCCAAGGGGACACCTCACTGCCCGTCCCTGATCAGGTGGCCTTCAATCCTGTGCAGGAGCTGCTGCAGGATGGGAGCAGCCCACTCCCTGTAGTTAGAAGGGTCTTTATTTTATTCAAAGAATCATTCTCTAGAATTATCTCCTTTGGTTCATCATTTGCCTTAACATACTGTGAATGAAAAATATTGCCTGCCAGCACTCTATGACATAAATCACAGCAGCATCCTTTTTGACCCACCTCCTAGAGAAATGGAAATAAAAACAAAAATAAACAAATGGGACCTAATGAAACTTCAAAGCTTTTGCACAGCAAAGGAAACCATAAACAAGACCAAAAGACAACCCTCAGAATGGGAGAAAATATTTACAAATGAAGCAACTGACAAAGGATTCATCTCCAAAATTTATAAGCAGCTCATGCAGCTTAATAACGAAAACACAAACAACCCAGTCCAAAAATGGGCAGAAGACCTAAATAGACATTTCTCCAAAGAAGATATACAGACTGCCAACAAACACATGAAAGAATGCTCAACATCACTAATCATGAGAGAAACGCAAATCAAAACTACAATGAGATATCATCTCACACCAGTCAGAATGGCCATCATCAAAAAATCTAGAAACAATGAATGCTGGAGAGGGTGTGGAGAAAAGGGAACCCTCTTGCACTGTTGGTGGGAATGTAAATTGATACAGCCACTGTGGAGAACAGTACGGAAGTTCCTTAAAAAACTACAAATAGAACTACCATATGACCCAGCAATCCCACTACTGGGCATATACCCTGAGAAAACCATAATTCAAAAATAGTCATGTACCAATATGTTCAGTGCAGCTCTATTTACAGTAGCCCAGAGATGGAAACAACCTAAGTGTCCATCATCGGATGAATGGATAAAGAAGATGTGGCACATATATACAATGGAATATTAGCCATAAAAACAAATGAAATTGAGCTATTTGTAATGAGGTGGATATATCTAGAGTCTGTCACACAGAGTGAAGTAAGTCAGAAAGAGAGACAAATACCGTATGTTAACACATATATATGGAATTTAAGGAAAAAAAATGTCATGAAGAACCTAGGGGTAAGACAGGAATAAAGACACAGACCTACTAGAGAATGGACTTGAGGATATGGGGAGGGGGAAGGGTAAGCTGTGACAAAGCGAGAGAGAGGCATGGACATATATACACTACCAAACATAAAATAGATAGCTAGTGGGAACATATGTATATATATAACTGATTCATTTTGTTGTAAAGCAGAAACTAACACACCACTGTAAAGCAATTATACTCCAATAAAGATGTTAAAAAGAAAAAAGAAAAATATTGCCTGCCATATCAGTAAACAAAGGATGTTGCAGCCATCAAGCCATCACGTTACAGACACCTCGATGGTGAGCCCTGAGGGAACTCAGGATAGAAACAGGGTGCCCGCCATCAAGTCTTCATCCGCTGCAGCCACCCCAAAAAATGCACCCTGAGGAGATGAGAAAGCACAGGATACTGGCTCCAGATAGCTGAGGTGCATATCCAAGGAATGATTTCAGTGAGCCCAGACTCTTGCATCTTTCCATACATAGAAAAGCGCTAAATTCCTTAACTTGAGGTATCTGGTTTTCTTTAATTAACAATAATCTTTTGATGTTCTGACTACCTGGTCTTTGTTGCAAAAACTCCTATATATCCTAGCTTCTGCCTTACCTCTTCAGAGCAGTTTCTCAGAGCTATCTGAGAGGCTGTGTCCCGGGTTTAAGTCCTCAGTTTTGTCCGCCAAATAAAACCTAATTCTCAACTTTCAGGTTGCGCATTTGTTTTCAGTCAACAATACATATGTCTAGTCCTAGATGTATACACTCAGCTGGTCCTCACTCGGCTAGGAATTAGCCCTTGAGGGATCTGAAAATGGGATGGGGTGATTTTCATGACACGGGAGGAGTCCAGGCTACTGGAAGAGGCAGGTGGAAATGAGATTGGGCAGGGGTGACCTGCAGCAGTGAGGTGGGCAGCAGCTCGGCAGGGGCGTGGGCAGCTGGCTAGCAGCAGGAGGGACTTGCATGATACCTGGAAACAAGCTGAAGTAGAGTCCAGTGGACTGACCCTGCTTTCCCTGGGATCTCCCCCAGCCTGGTGCCTCGGGCACCAGAATTCACTGAGCACTGGGCTAGAAGGCAGGAAACCTTAATCTGGTCCCAGCCTATCTTTACTAGTTCTGTTACCTTGGGAAGATCATTTAAGCTCATCACACCTCAGTTTCTCATTTGTAAAACTGGTTTAGTAATGCCTAATCTTTCTACTTTGTAGGATTGTCTCAAGGATCAAATGGGATAATGCATACAAATTTCAGTAAGGATGAAGGGCTTTAAAAAGCACATAGATGGGGTAATATAACCTCTCTCTGCTTTGATTTTACTTTCCTGCCTTTAGTTTTCTTTGTATTACAATCTTCTGTATAATGTTAACTTGTTTGTATATTTTAAGTTACACCTTATCCTTTTTGAAGGATGATGTGGAATAAATATAAACATCCAAAGAATAACTATTTAGTGGATTGTTATGATTATTGTCTTGGGGAAACACACTAGGGGAATTACATATGGAATATATTATATAGGGAATATATTATACAGAGAGTATGCTATGCATAGAACATATTATATATAGACTATATTGTACAGAGAATATATTAAGAGAGGGAATACATTATAGAGTATACTATATCATTATATTATTGGTCTAGGCTTTTCTGTAAACAATTTTAAAGCGCTACTTTCTCTACTAAATAGGAAATTTCTATTGAAACCTGTGCCTCACCCAGTTCCGTAAAAAGGAAAACTCACCGGGGGGGCTTCCCTGGTGGCGCAGTGGTTGAGAGTCCTCCTGCAGATGCAGGGGACACGGGTTCGTGACCCGGTCCGGGATGACCCCACGTGCCGCGGAGCGGCTGGACCCGTGAGCCATGGCCGCTGAGCCTGCGCGGCCAGAGCCTGTTGCTCCGCAACAGAAGAGGCCACAACAGTGAGAGGCTCGCGTACCGGAAAAAAAAAAAAAAGGAAAACTCACCGGGAGTTGCTGCAGAGTTGATGTCCCCAGGATGTGCATTCTCTCCCAAATCAGTACCAGGAGAGCCGTCTGCCTTGCTTCTGAAGTGAGAACTGTCTGTGAAGGGGGTGCAGCCCACTGTGTGGCTTCCTTTTATTTTCTCTGTTTTACAATTGCCACCTGTAGAGTCCTCAGCAAACCTGATTGGCCTTCTCCATTCCTAACCACACCTGTGTCAGGTGAGGCAGGCCTGCTGCTACTGGGCAGGTGGTTAAGTGAGGCCCGGAGAGACTTGTGTGGTGGGAGATACAGGCTGGAGGCAAACAGACTTGACTGAAGGCGGGTTCCACCAAGCATCCGGGGCCACACTACTTGTTCGGTCTTGGGCAATTTAACCTCTCTGAGTCCCGGTTTCCTCATCTATAAAGTGGGGAAAACAAAGGCAGCTACAAAACCGAGTTGTAACAATAATAAAGGTATTAAACTGTGGAGCCCTAAGTGTAAAGCTTGACCCATATTATTGTTGTTAATAAACTGTTCTCCACCACACCCTTTCATCTGAGTGAAGCTGCAACCCAAGCCTGGCTCAAGAGAAAATATTTTGTGTTACAGGAAAAGAGGAATTAAAGTGAAATTTTCTCTATAATATTTGGAGTCTGTTTTCTGAGCCTAGAAATTAAATATTCTTGTGACTGTAGTAGGTAAATGACAACACTATTATGTCACACTGAACCAAAAACGTGGCCATGTCCTCTTGTGTCTGACTTTAAAAAGCTGTGAGAACTAAGCCAGCTAGTTGTCATTCTAATCAGTATTCAGGCGTAGCTTGGGAATATGATTCACGTGTAGGCTCTGAACCCGACAGTCAGTAAGCTGAGCTTCAACAAGAACGTTATTAAAGAGAAACACCCCTCCCCCGCCCTCCACAGACATAGGGATTGCACCTTGCACTTGGTCCTTGCCCTTTTTATGCGCACATTGTCACATTTATAATTTTACTCAACACGGCTGGATGAAACTGGTCCTCTCTCAACTTACGAGGACCCACTTTACAGGAAATATAAGATAAAGGCCAGAGTGTGATTTAAGGAGTGCTACCAAATGCATCCACCTAGAATTGTCACTCTCCTTGCTGTATGCCACAGTTCCTGGAATTGCACCTGAGACCCAAACCTTTGGGTCCACCGGTATCTCCAAAGATGTTGAGACAAGTGCAAATATCATACACTGTTCACGATACATGGTAACAGCTATTTGCATGCATATCTGGCCCACCCATTGCAAGGCCCTCCACGAACTTTGCCCCACTCACCCCTCCCACCTCTTCCTGTCTTACTCCGCCCCAGCTCGCTCTGTTTCAGCCCAGCTTGCTTTGTTTCAGCCAGCCAGGCCTTCCTGTTCACAGGAAGCAAAGCTCATCTTGCCTCAGGATAAACTGCACTTGCGATCACTTCTGCTTAGAACTTTCTTTGCTGGCTGACTCCTCCATCTGGTCTCAGCCCAAATGCCACCTGCTTAGCAAAGTATTTCCTTATTGCCACTCTGAAGTGGCACACCTCGGCTTTTTTCTGTAACACTCCTGTTTTTATTGCCTTCATAGCACTTACCACTGTGTCTCAATGATTTTAACTTCTGGGGGTGACTGAGTGACAACATGGAGAGGTCAATGCCATTGAAAGAAGGTACTACTTATCAATACATTTCCCAAGAGAAAGGGGCCCACCATGCCGCATATATCTACAGAGGAAGCATTCACTTTTGCTCAAGAAGCAGAAGCCGGAGTGAGGGGAAGGCCCAAGCCTTTATTGGGGTTTATTTGGGAAGGGCAAGGCAGGACAGAGCAAATGGCTTAGGACTGGCTACTTTGAATAATTCTGGCACGCTTTGGGCTATAGGTCTGGTCTCTAGTTTCTGGTCCCTGGGATGATTCAGGGCAGGGGAAATATTGACTTGCTGTGTGAGACTTAGTTAAGAAGGGTGCTTGGAGAGTATAGACTCAGGATCAGTCAGTTTGTATATGAAAGGCGTGCTCCAGGTTGAGCCCTTTGCTATCTCTAAGAATTGGTTAGCCCTGAGAGGGGCAGCCTCTCCCTGCTGCCAGGAAGATTTTTAAGATATTACAACATCATAAGATGAGGTACTAATTTCCAGTTATAAAATAAATAAGTCCTGGGGATGTTAGGTACAGCATGGTGACTATAGTTAATAATACTGTAATGCATATTTGAAAGTTGCTAAGAGACTGGATCTTAGACATCTTCATCCCAAGGAAAAAAATTTTTGTAACTATATATGGTGACAGATGGTAACTAGACTTATTGTGGTGGATCACTTTGCAATATATACATATATCAAATCGTTGTTTGTACCCCTGAAACTACTATGATGTTAAGTCAATTATACCTTAATAAAAAATTATTCAATTTTAAAAAGAAAAATATAATAAGATACAGAAAATAAAAAACATCATTAATACATACTTCCTGAAATAATCTCATTTATTGATTTTTTTTTTTTTTTTTTTTTTTGCCTACTCCAATAGAAGATAGCCCCACGAAGTTTGGGACATTGTCCTTATTGTTCTTTACTATATTGCTAATGCCTAGTTAAATGCCTGGCATGTGGTAGGTGTAAATAATAAATAACAAATAAATATCTGTTGCGTGAATGAACACATATGAGCTTCTAGAATCGGGAACTGTGTGGTCTTTACGTTTGTATCTCTCTATCCCACCCCATCCTTACACTTCACCCAGCACAGCGCAGAATACATAGTACGTATCATAAGTAAAAAGGATTGTTGAGTTCAGTTGAACAGAGAATGGTAATATACCATTTTAATTTGTGTAGTTTCAAATAGTTTTAGCGAATTTATTCATGTGTCACAGGTAAGGTGGATGGAATGGCACAAAAAGATCATGGATTTTGGTAGATACGGTATTTGGAAGAAATAAGATAAAATAGATTCAAGACATATGCCCCCTTTAGTCAGGGATTAGCAATAGCATCTTCAAGTATCAAGGACAACACATTACAGGTCATAATGACCCCCTCATCTCTGCATTCAGGAGGTATTTAAACTAACCGTTTAAAATACAAATGCAATACACCAAGACATTAAAAGCATTTATCTCTAGACAGCAGGATTATGAGTATCTTTGTAGTTTTCTGCGTTTTCCATATTTTCTACAATAAACATGGATGACTTTTTAAATGAGAACAAAAATCATTCACAAAGAAATTAACATTTCAGTTATATTTTATTCTGGCGTCTACCCTAGAATATGTCAACAGGTTAATAGAACTAACAAAGGAGCCAAATTCGGCAGTGTTTTTTCTAGATCCTTCTTTATTTATGAATATCTCAGAATAAATGTGAATTCCTAAACTATCCTTCATGAAATCTATTCAGAGTTTCGATGAACTCCAGCTAACGAGAGCAGAGCACATTACCGTGTCATGCAAGAACAGAAAATAGCCTGGTAAATTCTCTATGTCCCCCTACTGATGTCAGCCCTGCCAACGTTCCCTACTGACGTCCTCAAAACTGACATTACCCTTTCATTGATGTCACTGAATCAGGAAGCTGAAAAGCTGTTGCAAAGTGACTGTTTCTATTGCAAAGGTTTAAAACTTCAGAGATTGAAAGGTTAAAGTTAAAAATATGTATTTTAATTTGAACAACAGATGGCCTTGGAGTGACTACAAGGCTGAATTAACTCTCGAGGTTCTATGGCTGTTTGTGAAAGGAAAAAAAAAAAAAAAAGACAACCAAAACCCTTAAAAAGCCCACACTAGAACACACAGCTCAAGCACTGGTGACATCAGCAGAATCTCTCTGTTGAATTAGAGTCCCGAATTTGGCTGCAGAGCCATCTGTTAGCCTCCAGAGAGAATAATCTTCTATGAAATTATACTGCATCATTTCACTAATGAACTTTTCCAATTTTTAGGGCCTCGGCCTCACAGCTATCTCACCTCCTGCCATGGCTCCCTGAGGCCCTAAGATACACAGAGGGATCCTCCCTGCTAAAGTCTACCATGGAGCTGTCCTTTAGAAAGGTGTCTCCAGTCCTAGATCGAGTTCTATGGAAACAGGATGAGATGGGAAGTTGCATGGAGAAGGTTTATTAGGACATGCTCTTGTAAGGAAATGAGGAAGGTACGATGGGGCAGAGGGGAAAGCTGATCTACAAGGTGGTACCAACTCAAGCCTCAGTCATCCTATCGGGAGCTCTGCTGCCAGGAAGGCCCCTCAGATTATCCCAAATGGAATCAAGGAAGCCAGTCATTGTATCCTCACATCAGCTGTCATTAGACACAGGCTGCTCCCTATGAGAGAGCATCACCTTGGCTGATAAAGTACCCTGTGGCTGAGAAAATTTCCAGTCAGAGACTCAGCCAGTATTCCCAGTAGCTGAGGGATGAGCACCTTGGCCCTGATAGGGGGTCTGAATAAAGCACTCCAGTCTTTATTCCACCCCCATTCACCCAGACCCTTGAGTGACAGTGGCACCCATATCCTTGAAAGTCTTCAACTCCTGTCTTCCCTCTCAGCCTTGACCAAACTTATTTCCAGCATCATAGTATCCTAAGGACAAACCTCAGTTACCCAGAATATTAAGGTATTGATTCAATCGTTTATTCTTTGAACACTACCAATCGTATGCTGAGGATGAGTCCCCTCTTTCAGGGAATTGCGGGGGGTGAGAAGTGTTAGAGGAAAAAGGAACAGCATGTGTGAGGGCCTGTAGGCAAGAGGGAGCATTGGTGAGTTCAGAGAACTGAAAATATGGTGGGAGCAGCACAGAAGGAGATTGTGAAGGGCACTGTCTCCCACATGACCAACCTTGGGATTTGTCTTGACGTCATTCCATCATCCTTCCATTGCTTTGGCAAAACACTTAGGTGTCATTCTTGCCTCATCTCTTGCACTCAGATCACACATTTAATCTGTCATCAAAACCTATGAGTTCCAAAAAAAGGACAACAATATTTATTTATTTATTTACTTACTTACTTAAGTATTTTTCCAACCCCTTCTCACCACTCCCATTACCCCCACTCTGGTCCAAGCCTCATCATTTCTTGCCTGGATTATTGAAATAGCTTTCTCATTGGTCTCTCTGTTTTTGCCCTTGACCCTTGGTAGTCTATTCTCAAGAAGCAGCCAGACAGATCTTGCAAATATATCAATTCAGATTTTCTAATGCAGAGTAAAAGCGGAAGTTCTTAGTATGACCTACAAGGCCTGACCTACCCAATCTCCCCGCCCCATTACGATGCTCATGTATCCCCGTCTCTCGCTCTGCTCCTGGGCTTGCTGGAGTTCAACAAGCCAGACACGCTCCCACCTTGAGATATTCCTTTTTCCTTCTTCCTTGGATGATGCTACCCAAACATGGAGAGAACTAGCTCCCTCACATCTTCCATGTCTTCACTTAAATTCACTCTCCTAGTAAATCTTTCCCCGGCCCCCCTATCTACGGTTTTAATCTTCAACCTCAGTTCTTCATATCATCTTTTCTTATTTGATTTTTGTAATCAGCACTCTCTATTCATTGCCTCTTTCCCCTCCACCCCCCAAGAAGACTGTGAGCTTCCTAAAAGCAGGACTTTTTTGTGTAATTTGTTCACTATCACATTCCTAGCACCAACATCAGTCTCTGGCAGATGGTAGGTGCCTCAATAATTATTGGATAAATGGATAGGGAGGCTTTGAAGATTTTTCTGGATGGTTGAGCAGCCAGATAGCAGGTGTAGCTTATGAGGCAGTAAATCCTTTTATTTTAAAATTTGAACATGTTTAGTGGATAGCTTTCTAAAACATATTACACTATTATCTGCATTTTTTTTTTTTTTTTTTTTTTTTACAAATTGAAGGTTTGTGGCAACCCTGCATCAAGCAAATCTATCGGCACCATTTTTGCAACAGGATTTGCTCACTTCATGTCTCTGTATCACATTTTGGTAATTTTTGCAATATTTCAATTTTTTTCAGTTGTTATGTTCTTTTTTTTTTTTGCAGTACGCGGCCCTCTCACTGCCGTGGCCTCTCCCGTCGCGGAGCCTCACGGGCCCAGCCGCTCCACGGCATGTGGGATCTTCCTGGACCGGGGCACGAACCCATGTCCCCTGCATCAGCAGACGGACTCTCAACCACTGCGCCACCAGGGAAGCCCCTATCATCTGCGTTTTTGAATAAACATAATTAGTTCTGTGTGCTAAGTAGGGATGCTTTCAGAAACTCTTGAGGTATTTGCCCCAGCGCTAAATGGCCTCTGCTTATTGTGTCTTGTGCCTGTGTTTTATACAATAGTTCTCCTGTTTCTTCACTCAATAGTAGGCTTCAGCTGCCAATGTGCCTAAGACTTCTCCAACATACCAAACTAGACAAGAGCCGAAGACATTAGCCCAGCCATACTAACAATAACCAGAGAGTCGAAAGGTTCCCCAGTCAAGAAGAAAGAATAGAGGACTGGGAGATAGAAGATATATATAGATTCTAGCATAGTTACTAATAAGCTAAGTGATATGGGGAAGGGAGAGAGCTGATTCATTATGGAGCTTTATTTTATTTGATTCACACAATAACTGGATGATGGTTGTATCATTACCAGCTTACTGACAAAAAAAACAAAAACAAAAATCCAGATTATGGGAAATTAATCTGTTCAAGATTAGATGGCTTGCCAATAATAGACCCAGGAATGATTCCAGGTCCCCTGATTCCAAATACTATGTTCTCTTTACCATATTAAGGTAGATCACTACTTATTTCTTCATAAGAGTTGGCTTAAATCACAGCAATAGCAATCAAAAAGCATCTCATATACCATGGGTTGATTGCCTACAAGAATACTGGTTAAGAGAAGGGGTAAGTGTCAAGCAGACTCAGATTAATTTCTTGTTCCAACAAGCCATTTAAACGTTCTGAGCCTCAGTTTCCTTATTTGTAAAATGAGGATAATAATACTAATAGTAATAATAATAATACCCACAGCAAAGGGCTGTTGTGATCTCTTCTAGAATAATGCATGTAAAGCATTTTCCTTAGTACTTGGCCTATAATAAGCACTCAGTAAATGATTGCTTTATTATTATTATTGCCAAAGTAAATCCTTCCCCTTGACACCAGGTATAATCCAGCGAGCTTTTGGACCATTTGTACAGGTGATTTCAAAGGCTTAAGGGTAGAGAGTGAAACATAAGTCAGCTGTGCAACACTAGAGTTAACAGAAAGGTGATGTCATCCTGGCATGACTATAAACATGTACAGAGTATCAAAATGTGGGTAGAAGCGAGCCATCTTACTCAGGAGGGATGAAGCCCTAGAGTCCACTGACCTGGGCATCTTGCTTTCACCGGAAAGCTTCCAGCCTGGGCTTCCATCAGGGTGGGTCGGAGCTGTCTCTTTTTCAGGCAGGACATTATGTGGATTGTATTACATGGCTGTAAACTGATCAGTGCTTATTCCTATGCCGTCAAGCATCTGAGTTCAAACAATTGGACTATTTTAATAAGATTAGCAGCTTGTCCCCCTCTTACATTTTTCTCTCTGCAGGATACCTCTCAGTGTCCTTCAGAGAAATCCTTAGGAAAGTAGTAGGATTTCAGAATGCTTCACATCTTCCATCCTGAGGCAGACGCAGCTAAAAAAGCCCTCCACGTCTGCTGCCCAGAACCACCTATGCCCTCAAAAAATATGCCAGAGAAAGCCCAAGTCAAGGGAGTGGTAATGCGGACAAGAGGCTCACTAAAATGAGTCTGTATTCTTGAATAGTAAACCTCACAACAGGTGTGTATGCAACTCACCCATGGACTGAGAGACAAGCTCTGCCTCCAAAGGCTACAGTGTAACAGATGGCCACATGCCCAATTACGTGAGGCAGAGTTTCATGCTTATGTAAGTGTTAAGGGGTTGCTATGAGGGCTGTGGAATCACACAGACCTGCCTCTCAAATCTCAGTTCCCTTACTTACTAATTCTGAGAACTTGATGAGGTGAGTTAACATCTCAAATCTTATGTTTCCTCCTCTTTAAAATGGGATAATGATACCTACCTGTGGCAAATGGAACTAAGCCTACTTGCTTACTCACAAATATTGGATCCTCCAAGGATTATTATTATTATTAGGTTCTTTCTAGTAGAGAGTAGGAGCCTGTAATAGTCACAGGTAGATGAGGGCTGTGGGTTTCCTCCTCCAAAATCTCTCTAACAGGGGCTACTTTGCAATGAAAGCAAATCTCAGGCCAAATTCTGCCACAGATAAGTAGGCATGAAACAGTCATAGAACCCATGCTGTAGATGTTACAAAGTCTCAGCTGTCTGTGATTTTCTTTAGGTGACTCTGACACTTTTTAAAGGTAGAATTCTGCTTAAATTTCTAGTAGGAGCCAGGTAACACTATCTTCAGAATCCTAAACCCAGGGGTTACTTTTTGAAGCACTTGCGCTACTGGGTGACTAGATTTTTATATTCTGTTTTAGTAATGGAGAGTGTCTGTATAATACTTTTAGCCAGTGCAGCATCTGCAACACTCCTCAGTTCACCTATTTCAATGAAAAATGATTTCTAACATTTGTTATGCTAACTAATAAACTTTTGGTGTTGACTACAGATCATGATAGTTAAAGGACTAAAGTAGTTAGTAGTAACTGCCTCTGGAATGTGGGGTTCTAATAGGGTCTTTCAAAGGCTAACAAGCCATTCTTGAAGTGTGTTTTCCTGATTAGAGACCTTTGAATATTAATCACCCTAAAGTGGTTTTAATTAGGGTAATTAATTAGGATAATTAGCTACCCTAAGGTATAGACTGAAATTAATTATACCCCCCACACACACACACTACTATCTACACTGATACATTTCAAAGTTAAAGACTACATAGATTACCTTATAGAATTAAACAATGTATGTTAGGGACTTAGGGCCCACCAGGTACTAAATGATAGCTATTAACATTATATAAATTTATATTTCTAATAATAACATTACCAGAACCTGGACCAATTAAGGCCTTCCAACTTGGTGGTTGACTTAGTTGTAGAGCAAAGGCCAGTGGTGAGTGACTCTGAATTATGGAATGAATGATATCCTCTTGGTAGCCGCCAGAAATGCATTGATGGTGGGGGGAAGGGGGAGTTTTACAAGGGATTGAAATTCTTGGGTGAGTGAGAGTGGGTATAGAGAACTTTAGATATTAATGTTCATGTGATATTAGTAGATATCACTAGGCACTAAACTCCATAAGGACAGGAAATTCTTCCATTCCCTGCCCTGTCCCCGTCCCCCCTGCCTCCCGCTATATCTCAGTGCTTAGAACAGTGCCTGGTATATCGTAGTTGCTCAAGAGATAGGTGTTGAATGAATGAATAAATTAATTTTTAACATCCAGTCCAGTTCTCTTGAGAATGTTCAGAGCTTAGTGCTGTGCTAGGTATAAAGTAGATGCTTAATAGACGTTTACTAATGAAAATGAATGACAAAATGAATGAATGACAAAATGAATGAATGAGCAGTCGAATGCACAAATGGAAGAACTCCCTAAAGGATGTTGGCAAAGAAGATCAGAACAATGCTTCATGGAAATCCAGATATTCTGTATTTATAGCAACTTAAATGACCATATTTTAGATAAGATGGTGTGAGTATAGCAGTATTATAACCAAATGAATGTCCCTACTTGAAAAACACAGGTGAACAGATCCATATTAACCTGAAGAAAGAGCTCTGGTGTAGTTGATGGAAGGTTCCCTTCCAAGCTTATCATCCTTTTTGTTTAGGGACTGTCATTTTCCTTTCTTTATGGTATTTTTTGATGAACAGAAGTTCTTAATTTTAATGATCAAATTTATCAATCCCTTTTTGGTTTGCACATTTTGTATCTTGTTTAAGAAGTCCTTCCCTACTTCAAGTTTAAAAATACATTCTTTTTATATTGTTTACTAAACGTTTTAAAATTTTGCTTTTCTCATGTTACCAACCTATCAGGAGGACATTTTGTGTATAGTGTATAATTTTATTTTCCTCTTATTTATTTTCCTCATTATTCTCTCACTCATTATCTAGACACAACTTTATGAAGTAGTCCAATACCTGCATTTTATTATTTTGAGCTAAATTTTCAACTAGAGTTTTTTTGGGGGGGATTGCATAGAACATTACAGGTATAACTAGTTTTATTGCGCTTTACTTCATTACGTGCACTTGGCCGATACCGCATGTTTTACAAAGTGAAGGTGTGTGGAAACTCTTTGTCAAGCAAGTCTATCGGCGCCATTTTTCCAATAGCATTTGCTCACTTTGTGTCTGTGTCAAATTTTGGTAATCCTTGCAACAACTCAAATGTTTTCATTATTATTATATTTGTTTGGTGATCAGTGATCTTTGATGTTACTATTGCAAAAAGGTTATGACTCGTTGAAGGCTCAGATGATAGCGTTTTTTAGCAATATTTTTAAATTAAGGTACAGTAGGTACATTTTTAGACATAATGCTATTGCACATTTAACAGACTACTGTATAACGTAAACGTAACTTTTATATGCACTAGGAAAGTAAAAAATTCGTGTGACTCTCTTTATTGTAATATTTGCTTTATTGTGGTGGTCTGGAACTGAACCCACAATATCTCCAAGGTATGTCTGTAATTTCATCCCCCAAACTAATGTAAGTGGGAGCCTGTGGTTAGGAATTTGGGGTGAAGTGTCCTCCCCTCCCCCAGCTCCATTTAGAGTCAAGTCTGAGACAGGCCAACAGTTTCTTCTTGTTTCAAGTTTACTTATTATCTAATGAGGATGTCAACCTTTGGGGTATAGGGTGCCTTCTTTATTTGAGAATTTCTGCTTTACTTTCTCATTCTGCTTTGTCCCCTTCTAACTTTTCACCTCATAAGGAGCCAAATAAAACTAAGGCTTTGAGCTACCAGGAATAAGAAGTTTCAGTACTAGATCATTTCTTTTTACTGTCAATTCTAGACTCAAGGATTTTGAAAATTCCCTTTAATTTCCTGACAGCTCATCCATGCATTAAAATATATTTTAACAATTTAATTCAAAGTTTTAGGTGTTCTATGCCATGAAAGAGTTTCCAAGGACCTAGTCTCTCAGGAGTCTCTATGATTTTCTGTGTTTGAATCTTTGATCCAGGTGGAATTAATTAACTTTTTAAATATTTAAGAGTGTGGTAGGGATCTGCTTTATTTTTTCTAAAGTCATCCAGTTAACGCAATTATTTATTTAATAATTCACAAGATGGCAGTTTTAGAATGCAGAGAGTCAACGTTCTACAGGGAAAAGAGCACCAGTACAAACATGAATAAGTAGTAGCCCCTGTCTTGGAAGATCTTACAGCCCAATGAACAAATGACTTCTATTATTACCGTTTGCCAATCTGCATTGGATATGATCAGCTTCTTGTATCACCAAGGCAATATGTGCTAGAGATACCTCCAACTCTCTCTAGCTCAAAATATCTACAGACATACATATACTGCTGAGAGTATAATGGAGGATATATTAACAATGTTTTTCATGTTCATTGTTGTGTTATATACATAGTAGATGAGTTTCTGAAAAGTTGGATTTAAATTCTGTTTTGAATTTCCTTGACAAGTTTTCTATTTAAGGGAATTTTACTTTGAATTATTTTCAAAAATCATTTTGAAGAGTAAATGACGATTCCCTAATTTTTATATGATGCAAACAGAAATTTTCATTTACTAGGTTTCTTAATGCAAGATATACTTGCATAATTCAGGTCTTTTCTAAAAGAGGAAGAAAAATATAAGGAGACTAGAATTTTAAAAGCAAATCAATGTGTATTTTAAAAAATGCTGTTGTTGGAATAGACTTAAAGATATTTCTTAAGGATCATTTACATGAATTTAATTTGCTTGCCTCTACACGCAAGGCAACATTTTGGGTGATTTTTTTTTTTTCAAAAGCTAATTTTTAAGCTTTGTAGGGAGGATGCCAAATGGTATTTTAAAAACACACATTTAAAAAAAGAAGAACGTGCAGTTTTGCCTGGAGTGCAGATGGAGCCTGTGCCAATTGAAGGCATTCTGCCTAAGGACACAGAGAAAAATCACTTTTTCATAAAGACCATAAACCCCACTCTTATGTTTCTGTTCATCTTAATTTGTGGAAGGTGGGAAGGAATTAAATAGGGGCCTTAAGGGTTCAGCTGTCTTAACAATCTCATTGCTCAAGTTCTGTATCAGTTATGCTGTAAAAATTATTTGACCTTCAAATTAGTAATGAAGGAATATGATAATTTGGGGGTATTTCTTTTCACTTCTCTTACTGACTTGTTTCTCTTGTGTACAGATAGGGCCTAATTCAATTTTATATTTATATCTGATATATATCTTCTATATCGCCTCACCTTGGCCCCTACAGCACACAGTACATTAATAATATTAAAAATGATGATAGTAACTCTCATTGTCAAGTGTTACCTTGTGCCAGGCATCGTACTAAGGAATGCAGAGTCATCATTTCATTTAAACTGCAAAAGAGAAGTGAGGAACCAGGGAGTATTTGCGAGGTAAGGGGCAGAGGCAGGATCTGAGCAGGCGCATTGGCTTTAAATCCTTTCCCTTTACTACTCTGAGGATATTCTTTTTAAAAACGTGTATGTGAAACTGCTAGTGAGAAGATGAGGTTAATCTTCATTTTATGCACAGAAATATGTCTATTACATATTGTTATATGCAAAACTCAGAGTATAATACAGTGCATGCATTAGGACCCCAGTTTTATAAAAATAAATTTGTGTATGTGCAAAAATGGCTGGAAAGATAGGCCCCTAAATGTTAATAACAGTTACCGGTACTTTTGGATATTCTTTACATTTTTGAATTTCATTTTTTAGTCACAGTTCTTTATTGCAAGCAACAATTCTGGAAAAAATAAGTAGCAGCACATGGCTGTAAGTGGGATCTTTGGTTTTAATCCCATGTGCTACTGCATCACGACATACAGATTATAATCCATCCTTTTGATTATAAAGTCAATTCTCATATAGCTGTAAAATTAACTCTCCCTGGGGATAATTTCTCATCAACTTTCTGTTTTTAAAAATGAACTCATTTTTGTCTGCCTTTTGTATCATTTTCTTCACTGTGGTGTTATCAAGCTACAGAAATCTCTGTGCAAACAGGCCCATTCCAAAAAAAGGGAATTTACTGGCTCACATGCCTGGAGTGTAGATGTTCTCAGTGTCTTCAGGTACTGGACCTGCGTCTCTGTGATTCAATGGCCTCTGCTCGCCTCCCAGTGACAGGCCTGTTATTCTCATCCTGGCTCCTCACCCTTGTATAAAAAGCCTGTAGCTATTCCAAGCTTCACATCCTTATCCCACTCTCTTAAGAGGGAGAAAGACCATCACCTGTGATAGCTCCTAAGGAACCAGCTTCTTTGGAGGCCCCAGCACATGTCTCTCTGTTTCTTACTGGCTCAAATAGGGTCACATGTATATTCCTGAGACAGTTACTAAAACCAGGAGCTGGAGATAACTTGAAGCTGAGGTGTGGGCAGCTCTCCAAAGGAAAATGTAGATGCTTTGGTGGAAGAAGAGGAAAATAGAGGCTGGGGAGGCCACCGGCAATGCACTATCCAATTCTTGTTGGCTTCCAGACGCTGGCCCTTCATAGCCGCAGCCCCTCAACTTCTTGCTCCCCCAGTACACACGTTCAACCCTTCCTTACTTCATTGTTGCAACAGCTTTATTTCACTTACCTACTCAATAATTTTGCTCATTAAAGTTTTCATCTTCACATCAAGAACGTAATGTAACTTGCCTTTGGCCGCTACATCCAATCCAAACTCTGATATCCATTTACATTTTCTCGCCCCAACCATTCCCTAACACTTGATGAATCCTCCTAAATAAAGTTCCCCTTTGAAATCATCAATGGTTCCCGGCTGCATAACAGGTAAGGTTCATTCACTTCATCCTGTCATTTAAAAATTTCAACAATCTGGCCTCATCTACAATTTAACTTTTTCTTTTGCCCTTCCCCTTAACTATTTCCAGAAAATGATTTCCAGTATTCCTTCTTTCCTCTACACCTTTGAAAACACTGTTGCCTTCCATCTGTAAATCCTTCTTTTCATAGATCTGGGTGATTAAGTAGCGTTCCATTCTATGTACTTCTGCATACTTATGTCTTTTACTGTGTATTATAACTCTTCACTAAAATGCAATCAATAAGAATACTTATATAAATGCATATTTAGTTGCTTAATCTATTCATTGATCATGGCAATAGAAGGTCTTGCATGAGTAGGTGCCCACCTATTTCTCAGCCTCACATTACCCTCCTATTTCTTGCTTGCTACACCCTGCCGCACAACAAATGCCTAATGCTGTTTCATTTTACAAAGTCTACACACATATCCTCCTCCCCAATACGTTCTTTCCCCACCTCTTGACCTGGATAAATCCTACTCATCTTTGGCTGTTTCCTTGAATGTCACATCTTTAGGAAATCCTTCTCTGACTCCCCAGAGTAGGTTTGGTCCCCCTGTTACATGGTTTTATAGGACCCCTTACTCTTCTTTAAGATACTTGTTTCGGTTGCAATTATTCATTTGATTATCTCTTTAATGCCTGTTTCTCCTCACATACTCCAAGTGCCTAGGACAGTGACTAATACTAGTGGATGCTTTATTCTTTGTTGAATAAATAATGGTGGGTACTTTTCCCCCATAGTAGTGCTTTTTTTAAAAAAACTAAACATCACTGGCTAACAGGCACTGCTTAATCTAACATTCGTTTTATCTATGGAAAAAACAACGCACCCAAATCATTTCATTAGATTTAGAAGTCTTCTAGGAAATAGACATAAACTACCAACCCTAGAGCTTTGAAAGTAACTTTACTTCTAGCCGCTGGATCCCTTTCTCCTGTCCTTGATAATCTCATTCGCCTAACAGGTGAGTAATTCCTTTCATACCACATTTAAGAAGAAACTCTCATTTGCTACTTTGTGTCCTGTTCTGTCTTTTTCTCAAGGACAACACATAAGATAATAGATTATAAATTTTACATGAGCACAACTTCATCATGGCGATGCTTTTCCAATCAGTAGGATATAGATATAGATAAACTGGGCCATTCTCTTAGCTTCACATGGGATCTAATAAAATGCTATTTTTTAATCAAATATCAAAAATCCAATTAACCACTTAAGTACACTCCAAAACTCTTTCAGTTTAGTCATTCTTTTTGAATATTTCAAACCCTACTTAGTCAAAGTCTTATACTATTTAAACTGAGTCTTCAGAGTTTCAGAATGAATTTTGGAGAAACTAATTTCAGGTATTTTCTTATTGATCCTACAATATCTTTCTATGAAGGCTATAGAGACATTTGCTGCTCTTCTAACTTGAAAGACATTTGCTGCTCTTCTAACTTGAGGGGTGGGAATGATATCAGTAACCCCATTCTTTTTGCAACAATGGAAATATTCTAAACCTTCGCTGTCCAAAATGGTAGCACTAGCCACGTGTGGCTATTGAGTACTCAAAATGTTGCTAGCTCAACTAAGAAACTGAAGTTTTAATTAAAATTAAATTTAAATAGTTACATGTGGCTAGTGGCTAGTGTATTTCACAGCAGAGCTTTATTTGCTGTGATGGATGAATGGGATTCTGGATTTGTAAAAGAGGAGTAAAGAAGTGACCATTGGGCTTCCCTGGTGGCGCAGTGGTTGAGAGTCTGCCTGCTGATGCAGGGGACACGGGTTCGTGCCCCGGTCTGGGAAGATCCCACGTGCAGTGGAGCGGCTGGGCCCGTGAGCCATGGCCGCTGAGCCTGCGCGTCCGGAGCCTGTGCTCCGCAACGGGAGAGGCCACAACGGTGA
>NW_006788592.1:98294-128470 GCF_000442215.2 Lipotes vexillifer
AAGAAGTGACCATTGCCCACTCTCACCACTTCTATTCAACACAGTATTGGAAGTCCTAGCCACAGCAATCAGACAAGAAAAAGAAATAAAATGTAACCAAACTGGAAGGGAAGAGGTAAAATTGTCATTATATGCAGATGACATGATACTATATATAGAAACCCCTAAAGACTCACACAAAAACTACTGGAACTGATAAACGAATTCAGCAAGGTAGCAGGATACAAGACTAACATAGAGCAATCTGATGCATTTCTTTACACTAACAATGAAATATCAGAAAGGGAAAGTAAAAAAAGATTCCTTTTAAAATCACCTTAAAAAAATAAAATACTTAGGAATAAACCTGACCAAGGGGGTGAAAGTCTTATATGCTGAGAACTATAAAACATTAATAAAGGAAATTGAGGGCTTCCCTGGTGGCGCAGTGGTTGAGAATCTGCCTGCCAATGCAGACGGCACAGGTTCGAGCCCTGGTCTGGGAAGATCCCACATGCCATGGAGCAACTGGGCCCGTGAGCCACAATTACTGAGCCTGCGCGTCTGGAGCCTGTGCTCCGTAACAACAGAGGCCGCGATAGTGAGAGGTCTGCGCACCGCGATGAAGAGTGACCCCCACTTGCCACAACTAGAGAAAGCCCATGCACAGAAATGAAGACCCAACACAGCCATAAATAAATAAATAAATAAATAAATACATTGTGTATTATTTAAAAAAAAATAAATAAATAAAGGAAATTGAAGGGATTCAAAGAAATAGAAAGATATACCATGTTCTTGGGTTGGAAGAATTAAAATAATGTTAAAATGGCCACACTACCCAAAGCAATCTACAGATTTAATGCAATCCCTATCAAATTACCTATGACACTTTACACAGAACTAGAACAAATAATCCTAAAATTTATAGACCCAGAATTGCCAGAGCAATCCTGAGGAAAAAGAACAAAGCTGGAGGCATAACTCTCCTCATACATAAGACAAAAGATTATAAGTTTTATGTGAGCCCATCTTCATATGTGCTACAGTGATCAAAACAGCACAGTATTGGCACAAAGCTAAAGTAATCAAAACAGCATGGTACTGGCACAGAAACAGACATATGGATCAATGGAACAGAATAGAAAGCCCAGAGATAAACTCACACACCTACGGTCAATTAATTTTTGACAAAAGAGGCAAGAATATACAATAGAGAAAGGATAGTCTCTTCAGCAAGTGGTGTTGGAAAAGTTAGACAGCCTCATGTAAATCACTAAAGTTAGAACATACCCTCACACCATACCAATAAAAACTCAAAATGGCTTAAAGACTTAAATATAAGACATGACACCATAAAACTCCTAGAAGAAAATGTAAGCAAAACATTCTCTGCCATAAATTGTACCAATGTTTTCTTAGGTCAGTCTCCCAAAGCAATAGAAATAAAAGCAAAAATAAACAAATGAGACCTCATCAAACTTACAAGCTTTTGCAGGGCAAAAGAAACCATAAACAAAACAAAAAGACAACTTACGGACTGGGAGAAAATATTTGCAAATGATGAGACCAAAAAGGGCTTAATTTCAAAAATATACAAACAGCTAACACAACAACCAAAAAACAAACAACCCAGGACTTCCCTGGCAGCACAGTGGTTAAGAATCCCCCTGCCAATGCAGGGGACACGGGTTTGAGCCCTGGTCCGGGAAGATCTCACATGCTGCAGAGCAATTAAGCCTGTGCGTTACAAGTACTGAGCCTGCACTCTAGAGCCCAGGAGCCAAAACTACTGAGCCCATGTGCCACAACTACTGAAGTCCGCATGCCTAGAGTCCATGCTCCGCAACAAGAGAAGCCACCACAATGAGAAGTTGCACACCGCAACCAAGAGTGGCCCCGCTTGCTGCAACTAGAGAAAGCCCGCACGCAGCAACAAAGACCCAATGCAGCCAAAAATTAAAACAAAACAGAACAAAAAAACAAACAACCCAATCAAAAAATGGGCAGAAGAGTTAAATAGACATTTCTCCAAAGAAGACATACAGATGGCCAATAAGCACATGGAAAATTGCTCAACAGCTCTAATTATCAGAGAAATGCAAATCAAAACTACAATGAGGTACCACCTCCCAGCAGTCAGAATGGCCTTCATTAAACAGTCTACAAATAACAAATGCTGGAGAGGGTGTGGAGAAAAGAGAACCCTCCTACACTGTTGGTGGGAATGTAAGTTGATGCAGCCACTATGAAAACAGTATGGAGGTTCCTCAGAAAACTAAAAATAGAATTACCATATGATCCAGCAATCCTACTCCTGGGCATATATCCAGACAAAACTCTAATTTGAAAAGACACATGCACCCCAACGTTCATAGCAGCACTATTTACAATAGCCAAGACATGGAAGCAACCTAAATGTCCATCAACAGGTGACTGGATAAAGAAGATGTGGTGTATAAACACACACACACACACACACACACACACACACACACACACACACACTAGAATACTACTCAGCCATAAAAAAGAATGAAATTATGCCATTTGCAGCAACACAGATGGACCTAGTGATTATCATACTAAGTGAAGTAAGTCAGAAAGAGAAAGACAAATACCATATGATATCACTTATATGTGGAACCTAAAATATGACACAAATGAACTTATTTATGAAATAGAAACAGACTCACAGACTTAGAGAACAGACTTGTGGTTGCCAAGGAGGAGGGGGTTGGAGGAGGGTTGGATTGGGAGTTTGAGATTAGCAGATGCAAACTATTACATAGAGAATGGATAAACAACAAGGTCCTACTGTATAGCACAGGGAACTATATTCAACATCCTGTAATAAACCAAAATGGAAAAGAATATGAAAAAGAATGCATATGTATGTATAACTGAATCACTTTGCTGCACCCCAGAAACTAACACAACATTGTAAATCAACTCTACTTCAATAAAATAAATTTTAAAAAAAAGAAGTGACTGATCATTCTGGTCCTCTTTCCCTTTTATTTCTTATGTAGGTGAAGGAACTATTCTAAAGCAGAAACTTGTTTCTAATAGGATGCCCTGGCTACATGGGACATTCCATGCCGTAAAAATTACACAACACTTCATCTGAAACACTGAAAGATAGGCCTCCACAAAAATAATTCGTTAAACAGATATGCTCAGTTTCTTCTCTCTTGTAAGGCTCAGATGCAGGAATGTTTAAAGGGTTCCGTATCATACCAATAATATGAGCATGTATTGTGGCTGAGTGTTTGTGGAAATATTGCACATCCACCTAACTCATCACCTGTTAAGTCACATCTTTTTTTAATTTTCAAGAATGAAGTGATTCATAGTCATTTCATTCATGGGAATTGGTGCCAGTTCATTTCTGGGAGTTCAATCACCAGCTTCTGGAATTGAGACACAAGCATCTTATTATAAACATATTATATACAGAGATTACTGTCTTGTTTCCCCTAGGCAAAGTATCAGTAATATCATATTTCATCTAATAAATCAATATCCAGAAGAATATTGGTTGATGTCATTTCTGTTATTCCCTGCAGATTTGATATGGAAAAATAGTCTGGTCATGTTCAAAGCAGTAGATTAGCATGGGCAGTGTCTTTCTGTCTGTTGTATCCCCCAATCCTCCACAGCCACATTTGAGGCGTAGTTTTACCCTAGCATAAGGGAAATGCCTTTGGGAAAGGCAGAGGAAACTGGAAATTGATTCACTTAAATCACTGATTTCATCATGTCCATGTTTAAGTTGTGGCTGCTGTTTGCTATCCTCAAAGACAAGGCTGAAGTCTCAACCTGCATTCAAAGCTCTTTGTGGGGGCTTCCCTGGTGGCGCATTGGTTGAGAGTCCGCCTGCCGATGCAGGGGACATGGGTTCATGCCCGGGTCCGGGAGGATCCCGCATGCCGCGGACCAGCTAAGCCCGTGAGCCGTGGCCGCTGAGCCTGCGCGTCTGGAGCCTGGGCTCCGCAACGGGAGAGGCCACGACGGTGAGAGGCCCGCGTACCGCAAAAAAAAAAAAAAAAAAAACCCTGTGAACAGAAATACTGCTTGTGCATGCAACAGAACACTTTTTTTTGTTGTTTCCAGTTCAGAATGCGAAGGAATAGCCCAATAAACTGAAACTCATTTGAAACCAATTTGAATTATTTGGGGGAAAGAGAATGTTTCATTAAAAAGGAACATGCAGCATTCTGAAAGAGAAGAGAGGTTTCCTGTCTGCAGCCCCTACTGCTGTGATTGTTAGGAGCGCAAAGCATTTTCCATTCATGCTGCAGCTGTTTTCCAGGCTCCAGTTCCAATAACTCACCATGTACTTATTGATCACCTACTCTGGCCACAAAATTGGGCTCAGTGGTATAGGAGGATTCATTTTCAGCCTTGTTAATTATTTAAGCTATGCATTTCTAAAAATAAATTTTTATGAAAAAAAATTTCAAACACACAGAAAAGCTGAGAGACTAATACAATCATCCTCCAAATATCCATCACCCAGAGTCAACAATTAGCACACATTTGCCATGCTTGCAACATTTACCCTTTCCTGTTATAGCTATTGTTGCTAAATATTTTTAAGCAAATCCCACATTTCATGTCATTTCCTAACTCACTTGTACATATCTTCAAAAAATATTAGCATTTCCTTCCATAATCTCAGTGCCATGATCACACCCAAGAAAATTAAGAATATTTCCTTTGCATCTTCCAATAACCAGTCCACATTCAGATTTCCTCACTTATTCAAAAAAGTTTTTTAAAAAATTTGTTTGCTCAAATTAGGAAACAAACAACACCCAAACATTAAATTAACTCAATCCAAACCAAGTTCTACTTCCTATCTCTCTATGTATCTATTTATTATTATATTATATTATATTAAAAATATATATAATTGAGATATTCAAGAAATCAGGTCAGCTGGCCTATAGTCCCTACACTCCCAAATTCTAAATTTCTCTATCTACTTCTTCATGGTATCATTAATTTTGATTCTTTATCCCTCTATTTTCAATAAACCAAAAGGTAGATCTAAAGACCTAACTAGATTTATGTTCTATGTTTTCTGGCAAGCATGCTTCAGAAGTTGCTCCGTGTGCTACACATTCTACCACATCAGGCAGCGCACAGTGTTGGTTATCCCACTCTCTGAGCATCTTCCCTCTCCCCGCAAAAATTAAGGTGACCTTGGGTAAATCATTTGACCCTGCAGAGCCTCGGTTTTCTCATAGATGATGGAGATAATCGTATTGCATAGATTTAAAGTTTGGTGTAAGGATTAAATTATGAAATCTTTGTAAATATCACATGGTGCCTGGTACGTGGAAACACTTAGATGCTAACTATTATTGTGAATAAGGCATGTAAAGTGTTTAGTACAGTACCCTGGTCTGTGAGGTACTTGATAACATTAGCTACTATTATTGTCATTATACATTATTTTGGCTGAACAGATCAGAGAGATTTCCTTCGGTGGACCCTATTTGAAGGACGTAATGAAAGGAGCATAGACACTGACACACTGAGGCTCTGAGAAATCTAAGTATCTTTTTAGGACTAGATTAGAAGATTCAAGATGGCAGGAATTTACTAATTCTCATAATCATAGTATGTAGCCCAGTGCATGGCCCTCAATAATGGGTGAGTTAAAGACCCTGCACAACACTCAACCTCAGACCCTTATTCTGGTCCCTTATTGCACAATCCCCTCCCCATGCCCCCTGTAATACCCATAGTACAACAAAAACTTTCCCCTCATTGCCAGCTGTAGACATTTGCCCCTGCTACCCCCACTGCATTGATACCCTGAGCCCTTTGCTTTTACCATCAAATGGACCAGTTCTTCCATGTCTATTTCACACTTGTCTCCTCTTGGAAGATCTCTTTGAGATGATTTCACCCTACATCACTCTTTTCCTTTTCTCTTCACGCATGTCACTTACTGTTCGCCCACACAACATGCTGCTTATATTTTACAAATATGTAGATTGTCTTGATTCCCTCCACTTCCATCTTATTTCCTGCAATTAAATTCTGAACTCTGATGGCCAACATGATGTTTTCTTGCTTTCCAACTTCTTCTCTTCTCCAATACACATCCCCAACCCAAACACCTGGCCCAGGAACAGAAACATAGTGGAACTTTATATAAATACTCTCTACTAACTATGCACTTCCTCATTATACCTTTCCAATGCACTTAGAAACTCAAAGTCATCAATGCACTGCCAGGATGAGGTTGGTTGCGGCTCTGTGCTCAAAAGCGCCCTATGCCTACCTCCCCATCACTTACCATACTGCATGACAATGGTCTGGTTATATTACCTGTGTCCCCATCACACTGACACGGTGACAGAAACAGAGATTATGGATGTTCATCTCTGTTGCCCCAGGAACAAATACCGGGCTTGGCACATAACAGTGCTCAATCAGTCAATGATGAATTTAAGAAATAGTGGGTCGCCCAATTTGACAAATTCACTTTTGCCCAAAAAAGAATTTTAACTGATTTTTGGACTGATTTAGTCAACCAGTTAAAATGTTTGAATCAGTTACATATGTAGGCCCAATCCTCATGAAAATATGAAACTTATTCTTAGGAAGCAGATAAAATTAGACCTAAAATTGAATTGGAAAAAAAATGGAAGGAAGGCATTGACTACTAATGGCTTCATTGTTCTACCCGGGAACATTATGGAGCTTTCAAGATTTTAAAACTAAAGAAAAACTCTGAGCAGTAGAATTTCAGACAGGGAGAGAGCTATTTTGAACAGTGAGATCTCCTGGTACTGCTTAATTAACACTAAAGAGAAAGTTCTCCCTCTGGAAGCTCCAGTATTGCTCCTACCTCCCCACCCAGCAGCCAAAACAAGACAGCATCAGATCCTAATAAGGTCAGAGGAAGAGACCCCTCTGCTTGTGTGATGGGTTTCTTCCACTATTTGGGGCAGAGATCATCATCCAGGCTGAGGCATATCCAGGCCATGTGTCACACACCTTCCTTTGAATCTGGAGCCCAGGTACATAAATCAGACACCCCCCATGTTGGCATTCAAGAGAAGCGTTCAGTGTTTTAAACACTGACATATTCTGAATTAGTGGCCCAGCCAAACGTAAGGTAAAAAGTTTGTTATCCAATTATCGTCATCCTCTGAGCCAAAAAAGATGTCCTTTCTTGTGTTTTATTCCACCCGACCATTGTCTGGTTTGACAAAAAACCAAAAAACAAAAAACCAGCTCTTCAAGGGCTGGGCAAATTGGCATTGATTAATTTAACCTAATTTAGTTAAAAGTTAATTCTTCCCTGCTGCGAGCCACAGCTGATTTGTTTAGAGAATTATTACCATCCATTGTTCATTGAGTTTTATCTTTCTGAATTTCCATTGATGTGGCATGATGTGTTACTAAGAGAAATATTATGATTTTAATTGCATTTTGGCATCTTAAAAGAATATTTCATACTGCTGAACATCTGCAGTCAACAGATGTTAAAACACAACTCCCTCGATGACTAAAATTTGGCAAAATGTGTAATAGTTGGAACAGCTTAAAATTCTAAATATACTTCTAGGAACATGATACAGGCAGATGAACTACTACTGGAATGTGGTTTATATTAAATATTAAAGTATTATATGCTATGTACCGTCCCTCTGGGAAATGACAGGTCTTAGGGACAGAACAAGAAGAGCCAGGAGACATTTCAATGCTGCCACACCAGAGACATTCTATACTGGGGCTGCATCTCTCCCCAGAGTCAGCTGCAGTGGGGATGGGTTTAAAGTGCTGCTATGAACTGCGGTTTACTCTGGAGGCTAGCAGAAGCAGACAAGTTTGTCCCTTTGCTTTTGGTACCCCTCTTCTCTGATTCAGAGCAGGTGGGGGAGGGAGGATGGCCCAATTAACGTTTGACCTACTATTGCCCAATTCCCCAGCTGGCCCTGTGCGCTCTCCATCATGGCTAGCATGGCTTCAAGAAATCCAGTGATAATCATGAATTTCATTGAAATCACAACTTTCAACAATCTACTCCCATTGACCCCTTATGTCAGTTGCTAACTCAAGGGCTTGGCTGAGATTGCTTCCATTTTTCTTGTTGAAATAAGCTTCAGTGAAAACCCCATTTCCACAGCAAGTATCCAGAAGCCTGTAGCAGAAAGAATAAGAAGCCCCACATTTTCTATCTCTGAATGGTTAAGTTCACAGTCACAGGAAATGTATTTGAGATTCTGGTTACTATATGAGGGCTTTCAAGAGACTCATCTCTGCCTGATTCATAACGTCATTCTGTGCCCTGACTTCCAATAGCTTAAAGCCCTACCGAAGAGCTATGATTCAAACATGTAAAATAATAGAATCATAGAAGTATTGTAATGTTAATTTCATGTGTCACCTTGGCTAGGCTATAGTGCCCAGTTGTTTGATCAAACATCAGTCCAGTCTGTATGTTGCTGTAAAGGTAATTTTTTTAGATGCGGATTTTTGACTCAAGACGGCAACTGAAGTCTTATCTGAATTTGCAACCTATCCTACAGATTTTGGACTTGCCAGGCCCCACAGTTGTGTGAGCCAACTCCTTATAATAAGTCTCTCTCACTCTCCCCCCAGAAAAACAGATATAGATTTCAATATATGTTATCATATATTACATACATGTTATATAATATTATATATATATTACATACATACAGATACAGACCACAGACCATGTAGCACTGTAATATTTACTACTGAAAAGTATCCACTGTGGAACCATGCAGTTGAAACCTGGAACCATGCAGTTGAAACCTAAGTTGTCCAAAGGTCAAATATATATATAAATATATATATATATAAAAATATATATATATATATATATATATATATATATATATGGAAGACCTCTCTGAGATGGTCTGGAAGCTCCAGTATTGCTCCTACCTCCCCACCCAGCAGCCAAAACAAGACAGCATCAGATTCTAATAAGGTCAGAGGAAGAGACCCCTCCCCCCCCACACACACACATACACACAAAATCTCCTATTGGTTCTGTTTCTCTGGAGACTCCTGACTCATCAAGGTATGTATAGGTAATATCTGTGTTCAGAGAAGTTGACTATAGCCGGGAGGAGGCAGAATAAGCTTCAATGAGAAATAAATTAGATTATAAGTGTGATGGAAATGGTTCATTAAGAAGGGAAATCGGTGGTGGTGCCGTTTGTGGCAACATGGTGGGCCTGGAGATTATTGTGCTGGGTGGGGTAGGTCAGACAGAGAAAAACAAATATATGATATCGCTCACATGTGGAATTGAATTTTAAAAAATGATAAAAAGGAACTTATTCACAAAACAGAAACAGACTTACAGATATCAAAAACAACCTTATGGTAACCAAAGGGGAAACGAGGCAGGGGGGAGGGAAAATCAGGAGTTTGGGGTGAACATATATATACACTACTATATATAAGATAGATAACCAACAAGGACCTAGTGTATAGAGAACTCTATTCAATAATCTGTGATAACCTATATGAGAAAAAAATCTAAAAAAGGATGAACATATGTATATGTTTAACTGAATCACTCTGCTGTACACCAGCAACTAATACAACATTGTAAATCAATTATACTCCAATAAAATTTTAAAAAGGGTGTGCGGGGAAACCAGCTTGTACAAAGACCTAGAGATTGGACCTGTGCCCTTGAGAGGATCAATGGAGAGCCGTAGCCTGATAGTTGGGAGGCTGTGCCCTGGAGAGCAGTGGGTACTAAGACTGGAGGGGTTGGTGGGCCCCAAGGGCTGATGTGTGAAAGGTGCCTCTTCCTCTTCTTCCATGCAGGGGCTTAGATGGAATGACTGCATTTTTCAAAGTGGGGTGGTCTTTTCTGTAGCACCCTGACAGCAGCGTTCACTTCAGACTGTCTACAGCCGATCCTGGCCATCAGCACATCCTCTTTCCTTCCTATCCACCCCTAGAGGCATTTTCTCTTCCTAAGTGGAAAGCCCTCTAGAGAAATTGTAAAGGAATCTCATCGAGGAAATCTGGAGAATGAGTGTGAAGGCAAATTCACAACTAGAAGAACACTGAGGGGAATACTTGAGTCAGGAGATGGAGGAAGAGGTATTAGAGAGAGTGTTCCTTTCTGAGAGTCCTGGAGAACCAGAAATTCAGGACCCAGGAGAGTGAGCATTCCTGTTGGTGCAAATGTCACAGACCATTTGAGCAAATGGCTCTTTCCAGTGATGTTTAAACGAATAAACAGGACCCGTGTCTCAGGGTCAGAAATGAAGCTTATACAATTGACTCTGTCCCCCTGGAGAGGCTGCCACCAGCCTGAGAAGGTGGGATGACTTAGTGAACACTAACAATGGGTTTATTAGAAAAATACTGGGCATTGTGGGGAGCAAAAGGGAAAAATCAAAACGATCCATAATCCTATTACTTGGAAATGACATGACGTAAGAAGTGAGGTTCTCTCTGAATCTCCAGCCCCGTTTCTTGTAGTGAACATGAATCTTATTTTACAAACTCAGATGCTCAAGGAAAAGCACTTTATTTCTTTTACATAAATTAAATCCAGTTCTGAGCCTACAGTCACTCTCCTCATCCTATCAGGTTATTAGGAATTTGATGTCAGCCATTACTGTCACCCTCATGGGGTGGGCAAGGGTCCCAGGGTTTTACGTAGCACCAAGTCCTGGGGAGGTCTCTTTAGCCGTTGGATTTCGTCTATGATATTTACAGCTGAGGCATCCATGGTCTCAGACCACATGATCTCTTCCAGTGCTGGCTCCTCTGCTGCCTCTTTCAAAGCCAGGAAAATCTTTGGTGAGGCTTTAGAATTCCCCCGCCCCTAGGCCAGGCCATCTGAGGTCTTCCTCCTTCAGGGAGTACCCCAGGACTCACAGATTTCCATCCCATTTCCATTTCAAAGGCCTTCCCTTCTTTCTGCTGCTCCTCCAGGATGCCAAAGGTAATGTCCTCAATGGGTTTATATTTTATAAAATTCCAGACCAAGATCAGAAGTGTCTTGCAGACAATTTTGTCTTCTGGCCCTGGGACAAAAATCTCCCTTGTGGCAAGAGGCCACAAAAAGGCCTGACCATCTGCTTACAGTGAAGGAAAGGAAGAAACACAGGGAGGGACAAACACAAGTGAATATTCCAAAAACTAAACCACCACACACTGTTGACGGTTTGGTATCTTTCCAGAATTTTCTTGTGCTTATGAAGCAAAATATCTATCTACACATAAGGTTTTTATTTTTTTTAAACAAAAAGGGGATCAGACTATACATATGCAGCCACAACTTCCTTTTTTCATTTAGTATAGCATGGATATCTTCAATGACACTAGGTATTGCTCCTCTGATGGATATTCAGGTTGCTTCTATTATTTCGTTCTTATAAATAATGCTGTATTATGCACATATATGCATGTCTTTGTTTGATTATTTTTCTGCCATTGCTTCCTAGGAATGAACAGACTGGACTGACCAAATGGTCAATCTATGGTCAAACTATGGGCTCTAGTTTGCTCTGGTGAGTTATTGGCCACAAGTTTTAGAGAAGGAGCCCCAGAAATGAATTTCTCAAGTTCCTAATTTTTTTAAGTTTGATAAAGGTGGTGCAGTTGGTGCAAAACTTATTCCAAATAGCTCCTTAGTTTGCCTCCATGACTAGGATCTCAACATTTGTGTTTGGGAAACAAGAACCTGGGCTTTACCACAAATCTGCTAAGTGACACAGGCAAGTCACTTCCCACTCTAGGTCTTAGGTCTATTGTTTGCAAAATGGGAATGAGACAAACAGATGATCTCCTAGGGACTTCCTGCAGTGATATCATATGTATCTTATGTTCTCTGAGTCTATAAACACACGGTCTTAGGGCAGTAACGGACCATCTGTGGGTATACGGCTGTATGGACCCTACTATGCCTCTTCAGTCTCTTACTTGATATTTTAGCAATATTAAATTTGTATTAGCTTGTTTCCCCAGAAGTAAACCCTGGCACAAGGATTCAAGTTTAAGGAGTTTATACTTGGGAAGTTCAGGAAATACCTCTAAAGGGGTAGGGAAATTATGCAGTGAAGGAAAGTGGCCAATATAGGGTGTACTAACAGACCAGCTGTCACTGTGGGTGTCTGGAGCTTAATCCCGAAAGAAAGTGCTGGGAAATGGTGTCAAACACATGCCTTAGAGTGCTCTTACCTGAAGGGTAAGGGAGTTGGGGTGTTTATACACCGACTCACACTAACACACCCTAACATGCTAATTCATTGGCAGCACACCTAGCCCACCATGCACAGCAGCGCTGCCTCCCTTGGGTGAGAGAAAAGCCATCAAGAGTGCAAGAAGAGTTCTCTGGAACACTACCTCGGGATATGGCCACAGCACCCACAGTGTCTGCTGCATAACTCTTTTGTGCCTTTGCTCGTGTTCTCCTTTCTTTTTCTGATTAACTTACAACCCTGAGGCTTCCTAGGTTTGCGTCCTGCCTCTGCTACTTACTACCTGTGTGACTTTGGGCAAGTTACTTAAGCTCTCTGTGCTTTACTTTCCTCATTTGTGTGACAGGCAGAGTGATAATCCTTATCTCATAAAACGGTTTTTAGGATTAAATGGTAATGGATGGAAAACACTTAGAGCAGCGCCTACCACATAATGTTTCTTCAGTAAGTGCCAGTTATCATTTTTATTACCCTTCAAAATCCTCTTCAAGTGAAAGTTCCTTGAAGAAATTAGCTCTGAGACCCCAGACGGGGTTAAGGGCTCAGGCCCCTTCTTAACACATTATGGTGGCATTTTCCATATACGAGTGTGTCTTCTCCTATGGACAGAGAGCTCTAGGAGGACACCACGGTAGCTTCCCCAGGACTGCATCCCCTGCAGCTAGAGCAGGGCTTAGCCTGCCTTTCTGTAAATAGATAATAAACAGAGATTCTGATTTTACTTATTCACAGATAAACTCTTTGCTTTAAGAATCACTCTGGGTAAAAGGAAAATTTCACTAAATTGTAGTAGTATGCTTCCTTTATCCTAACACACACCCTCCCACCAGTGCCCCCTTGAAAACACACACACACACACACACACACATACAAACACACACTGACATGCAAAACACTTTTTAATGTTTCTGAAATCAGGTTGAGTAAGTCTTAACACTGAAATGTTTTATCATGCCATCTGCCTTTCTTTCAGAAAATCAGCTGTTAATAAATAAATGGTGGGCTCTCCCATTAAAATTGACGATATTTGTTTTAGGCTTCAAAGCGAAAGCTAACTTGGAAACTTCAGTTCTTCTTGCAGAAGAAAGCAGTTTCTGGAGTGCCTCGCCCAGGCTGTGGCTCTCACACCCCCATCCTTCCCCCAGCACAGCCCCAGGAGCTGATCCGCTGAGCTCACTGAGTTTCAGTCTCACCCTGGACGAGGATGGGCAGGGCAGACTGGGAGGGGGAGGTCCTAAGAGTGGAACCAGCCTTGTTGGAGCCATGTCGAATAGCAGGATGAGGGTCAAGATGGAGAAGCCAAATCAGATGTCAGGACAAAGAAGCAAGCAACACGGCAGACAGGGGACAAAGTTCAGGAATGGAGAGTCGTAAGGAAGGGGAGAATAAGAACCCAGTGTCGAGGGGCAGACCCATCCAGGAAGTCATCCTGTGTGAGGTAACAGCTGCATGATGTGGGAGTGACTTAGCCTGGGATGGACACCCCAGGACCAAGACCCAGGGTACAGGGGGCACTGGCAGTAGAGGGCCTGGCCCCAGGCACCCAGTGGGTGAAACTGTTTGGGGTTTGGGAGAGGAAGGCATCAATGAACCAAGGGCCTTGGGAAGGTTTAGTCAGGCGCTGAATGTTGCCTCATTCCATTTTGGTTGAAGAGAAAAATGGTAGAAAAATGTAGCAAATTGGCTTCTACTATCACCAAACCAGAAAAAGAACTTTGTCGAAAATAACATCAAAAGAAAACCCAAGTGGGGTGAGAGATAAATTAGGAATTTGGGATTAACAGATACACACTACCGTATATAAAATAGATAACCAACAAGGTCCTACTGTATATAGCACAGGGAACTATAGTCAATATCTTATAATAACCCATAAGGGAAAATAATCTAAAAAAGAATATATGTATATATATATATATATATATATATATAACTGGATCATTTTAGCTGTATACCTGAAACACCGTAAATCAACTACATTTCAAAAAAAGTTTAAAAAGCAAACTCAAATCTCAATCCTGGCTAAAAGAATCTGGGCAAGCAATTCAGACAAGTAATTTCTGCGCACTTAAGTTTTCATCTTGAAACGCAAATAATATCCCTGGGCTGTTGTGAGGAATCACTGAAGTAATAAGATAATGATAGAGATGATTTATGGAATTCTTAATACTTACCAGACCCAGTACCAGGGGTTTTCATAGACTTTGCCTTATTTCCTATCATAATCCTACAAGATAGATACACTATCATTCTTGTTTTACAGATGCAAATTGAGTCTCAGTATTGCTAAGTAACTTGTGTCATGTCCCATAGCTAGACATTGTATATAACCACCATGCATGGAGTACAGTAGATGTTTAACACATGTGAGTTCTCGCCTTTCATTCTGCCTGCAGTGCTAGCCATAGATGATTTTAAAATCATCTGATTATTAAAGATAAAATCCTTGGAAGAGTGTTCCCCCTCTGCTGGGCTAGGATTTGTTTAACGATCACCATGTTCTTTGTGAATTTGATAACTTCTTAACCTACAGAGGTCACGACCTTATTGTAATGTGTTGAATTCCTCTGCCACCAGTGTCTCTCAAGACCTCCATCTGCATTTGTCTGTGGCTGACTCTCAGTGACATTTCCTCCTCCACCTGATTGCCAGGATGATTTGTTTCTCATCTGAGTTTGAGCAGCCTGAGAGAGAATGTCAAAATCCATCAATCCCCTGACAAGCTTGTACATCCAATCCCTCAGGTTTGTGTAAAGGATAATTTCAACTACCCAATTCTTGTGGGAGTGGTGAGGCCACCCAGAAGAGAGCCTAGAGGTTGGAACACTTCCTGGAGAGTGCAATCTCGTGCATGGGGGAACCTGAGCTCTATGGCATCTGAGTCCTCATGCTGGAAGATGGGAGCTGAGGAGGTGTCATCCCCCTGGGACTTCTGAAAGCTGCATGTGGGACACGGGAGCCCTTGATCCAATGTGCGTAACCAAGAGCCCCTCTAGGGAGCCCCAGGAACAATCCCTGTGTCAAGTCTTCCTTCCTCCCTCAGCTTGGCCTTCTGTTTGGGGGAAGCCAATGATGCCTGGGGGCTTTGAACTGGTTTCTGAGGTGAGACTCAGTCTGGGATATCAGGTTCCTTCTCCTCCCAAGACAAGCCAGCAGCCACGGGCTGAGTGCAGCCTGTTGTGGATTTGCCTTATAATGTATTTGTTGAAAAAAATTGAATTAGTTGCGACATTTAAAATGAGAGACTGCATATGAAACTCCACATTTCTGGCATATCTTGAAAAATCACATCTGATGATCCCAGGCTGGCATTTCCACAGTGAGAGTAGGCTGGATCTAAGCAAGCCTCTTCAGATGGGACAGGCGCTCTCCTACATGCCCTGATCAGGTCCCCACGTGGCCCTACACACCCTTAGGTTATTTGCCTGGTGCCCTGGGCATTTGGGTTTTGAAAGAGGAAAGGAAAGTAACAATGGGGTTACAAGAGAGTCAGTTTATAACAGGAAAAGTAAAAGGTGCTTTTTAACTATTGCCTTCATATATTGTTTTCCCAGTTTTGCAGAAACAGAAACTGGAGATCGGAGAAGTTAATTAACATGGTCAACGTTACGTGGTTGGTAAGTGGTAGAACTGTAATTTGAGGTTGTGTGACCACAAAATCCCACTCTTTCTACTGCAATGAACTCACCGGGAATCTTCTTCCCACTATGAATAAGACACCTGCACATTCCTGAATCCCCAGGGCACCTGTCAGGCTTCTCAGAGTTAATATTATACCAATCACTATCCTTGATACCAGGAAAATCCAAGTGGAGTCTTGCTTGCCTCCTGACCGGGCTGGCATCCTCTCCGCCCTCTGAATCCCTAATGAGGATGTGTGTAGTGATATTCAAATAGAAGAGGAGAAGCTGCTTTGTAAATCACTGAGGTTACCATTTGCATTAAGGTTAAAAGGTTAAGGTTAAGAAGCTGGATGACTCTCAATCCCACGACTCAGCAGCCATCTGCACTTCACATCACTGGCCTGAATTTTCAGCCTCATTAAATTCTTTCAGGTCATCTGGTCCCAAACTTTGCGGTTGCCTGAGTGCATATTTATGTCCCAGGAGTGACTGTCATTTCGAACCTAGGCTTTACTGCAGCCCACCTCCCTACCAGCCTTAATTGCTCGTGTAGTACTTCTGGTATTATTTTTAAAAGTCTTCCCTCTCTTAATTATTTCCAAGAGCCCACAGGGGCTGCTGTGTGTGTATCAGACATTTGTCTTTCGGTTTCTACATGGCATCCGCCTCGTTCTGTCAAAGCTCCTGGGGAGCTACTTTTGCTGGACACCACGGTCTTCCACCTGACACCATGGCCAAGGGGTGTCAAGGTCATATAGGGTTCTGTGCAGTGGTGGTAGAAAAAAATGCCTCAAGTTTGGTGTTTTGGTGAGGCTACCAAACTGCCAGTAGCCTCAATTCTTAAAGAGTCTGAGCTTGGTTGGCTTTTATCACAGCATCCCTCTGTCTCCCTATATACCCTTACATTGTCTATAGGATCCGGAGGAGATACCCTGGGGAACTAGGCTGGGAGGCATAACACTGAGCTGGGGTCTGCCCCTCTCCTTTGCTGACTAAGACTGTATTACTGCACCAAGACTGTCCGCTTAATGCTGTCTTCCCTTAGACTGAGGTTTATTTTCTTATGCAAACCCTTACTATTATCTTGCCCACACTAGGCATGCCTGGATGTCAGTGATGAAAGTGGCTCAGAGTTCAGTTGGAACCCCTGAAATCTTAGGTGGTGGTATTTTATATTATCTCATGTCCTTAGAGCCCAAATCATCTGAAATAGGCTTATCACACAGCCTCAATCCAGACAGAGGTTGGCTTAAGTGTTCCTCTGCGTGCTTGGGTATGCAGTTTCACTGTCCTCTTTCCTAAAGAAGAAATCCTCATGACTCAAAGGAGATTTGGGGTTTGGACTCCCGCACCGTGTGAGCTGAGTAACAGGGCTACAGGGCTCCTGTTGCTGCTGTAGTAGGTGGGACTCCTTGATCGAGCTGAGGTGACACGGAGGATGTGGACATGGAACCCAAGGACAGGGTCAGAGCTGGGCCTTAGGAGGAGACTGGGGCAGGAGACCCTCTCACTACTGCCTTCCTCTGCAGACTGGTTTCACCCTCTCTCTATCCACAGACAGTCATCATCCTCAGCTCACAGGAGGGCTTACGGCCATCCCAGAGCTCTCCCGTTTACATGTAATAGCTCTAGAAATAAGCAAAACTTGTCATGTCTTTCCCAATCTCACTTTCAAATTTCCAGAGAGGAGAAGCTGACTCTTTCCACTTAGATCCGTATTCACCTCTGATCTAACCAGCTCTGTCCAATCCACGTGTTTGTGTCTATGTGTCAAAGGCAGTCCACCGAGAAGGTCAGTGTGAGCTGGACAGCTATAAACACGTCCATTCTACTTGATCATATTTTTTCCATCTCTTACATTCAGTTGTATCTTCCTGGAATGGCATGAAGGAGGGGAGGGATGGTACTTAAGAGAAGCAGTGAGGTCTAGCAAATAATCTTGGTAGCTAGTAGTTACAGAACATTTCCTATACACCAGATACCATATTGAGTGTGTCACAGGAATTATCTCACCTAATACATAAAACAAGATCTTATTGATAGTTACTATCAGCCTCATTGTGTAATGAAGATACCAGGCTTAGGGAGTGAGCTGGACCAAGATCTCTGTGGAGAGCTGGGCTCATACCAAAACTTATGCTTCTAGTCATTTTATTTACTGCCAGGCATACCTGGGTTCAAATCTTGACGTTGCCACTAGCTATGTGATTTTGGACTAATTTCTCTGAGTCTTAGTTTCCTCCTCTGTAAATGGACATAAAAATACCTTTCCAATTTAAAATATTTAAGCAACTAAAGACCGTCATTCTTTTCCTCCATGTACCTGGGCTTCCCTTCCTCATCCAAGCACACCTGTTCTCTCTTATTCAACCTGATGGTAACCAAAACCTCCAGAGCTTTCCAGCCACCTCCGCTTTCTCCAGGAAACCTCAGATAAAAAACAGTGACAAGATTATTTACAATAGCCAAGACATGGAAACAATGTAAATGTCCATTGACAGATGAATGGATAAAGAAGATGTGGTATATATACATATATTATATATATATGTGTGTGTGTATATATATATATATATATATATATATATATATATACACACACACACACACACAATGGAATATTACTCAGCCATCAAAAAGAATGAGATAATGTCACTTTCAAGCAACATGGATGGACGTAGAGATTATCATACTAAGCGAAGTAAGTCAGAAAGAGAAAGACAAATACCATATGATATCACTTATATGTGGATTCCAAAATACGACACAAATCAACATATCTACAAAACAAAAACAGACTCACAGATATAGGGAACAGACTTGTGGTTTCCAAGGAGGAGGGGAGGTAGGGGAGGTAAGAACTGCGAGTATGGGATTAGCAGAGGCAAACTATTATATATAGGATGGACAAACAATAAAGTCCTACTGTATAGCACAGGGAACTATATTCAATATCCTGTGACAAACTATAATGGAAAAAAATATGAAAAAAAACATCTATCTATCTACATCTGAATCACTGCTGTACACCTGAAACCAACACAACCTTGTAAATCAACTATACTTCAATAAAATATAAAGATGCAAGTCCAAACCAAGGACTACTTTGCTGTCAGAAGAAATTAACACAACACTGCAAATCAACTATACTTCCATAAAAGTAAAAAAAGAAAGTGACAAGAAAGCAGTATTTGGAGTCAGAAGGTATGGATTTGAATCTTGTGTCAGCATTATACTAATTTCTTGACTTAAGGCGGGTCTTTTTACAGTGCTGAATAACAGTTTCCCCATCCGTTAAATTAGGAGAATAGAATTCTACACAGATATGGAAGTGGTGGTAGTGATGGTGTGTGTGTGTGTTCTAAGAATTAAATGAAGAAATCATGTGAAATGTTCTGGAAACTCTAAGCACCACACGCTTGGAAGAGATGATTGTTAAGGCAGAAAAATCCTAGAATGACCTTTTGGCCTGTTGCCTGGTTGCTGGGATGTTTTAGGCAGGCCATTGTTTGCCCAATACTTTCATGCTCTTAATTTGTAGCTGGATGTGTTTGCACGTCTTACCTCTTAGGTAGCACAAGGCTTGAGTTTAGGGTGTGTCTTTCAAGTTTCTTTACAGAACTTAGAAATGATGGATGCCTAATAAGTGCTAGCTGTACAGATGGAATTCAGGCTTTCTATGCTTCTGTCTTTCATGTTTTTGTTGCAGTGTTTTTCAATAGTCTGGAGACTTAACAATGAGGGTGAAAGCCTTTGAAAAATCTCAAAAAGCCCTGTTCAAACGCAAAGGTATTAAATTTGCAGGAGGTGCTATTATTACTAATACCATGCAAATTTATGGATAGTAATGGAAATAATAACTCTACAAGCAAAAAATGCTTTTATTTCTGTTTTGTTCTTTGCATTTGGCAAAAACATCCTATATAGGTCAAATTTATACATTTCTATATCCCCTTAAAGCACATATTGAGATATCAAAAGAAGACAGAAATGTATAACAACACAGAATAGAGCTTAAAATCATTATGTTCAGCCCCAACAATTTACAGATGAGAAGACTACATCTAAGAGACGTGAAATGACTTACCTAAGGTCACAGAGTGAAAGGTAACCTTGGTATGTCATTATTCTTCCTTGGATGTCCTTGGAAGACATCCTTTGGATGTCTTCAGTATATTGACATTTCCTTGGAAAGAAAACAATTTTTAAAGTGAAATCTTTTCTTCCAAGGGCCAATGCCATGTATCTTAGATTCACCAATGGAGATGGTAGAAATGAGGCAGTGAAGGGAACCTAGAAAAGCCTGTAGGCTCACCATTTGTTTCTCAGTTCACCACAAATACACCATTCAAATAGCCAATCACATTCTAACCAACAGGCATCTAACCAGGTAACTTTCTTCAAATTAAATATTGAGTCACTTCATTCAAATAATGATTTCTTGAGTATCTACTTCATGCCAAAAGTGTGCTAGGCTCTTTAAGGAAATAAATTTTACTCACAGACAAAAATTGGGAACATTTCTAGAACAGAGGCAATACAGCACAATGGCTGAGAGCATGGGCCATGGAGCTGAATGAGCTACTTACTAGCTATGTGTCCCGGAGCAGGATCCTTAAGCTCTTTGCGTCTCAGGTTCCTCATGTGTAAAGTGGGGCTTAGCTGCTATGAGGTTCCTGAGTTTAATACATAGTAAGTGCTTACAGTGCCTGACATAGTTAGTGCTATATTAAGTGTTATTTCACATATACTATCTCATTGAGTCTCCTGGCAATTCTATGAAGAAGGTACCATCCACATTTTACAGAGTAGTAAACTGAAGCTTAGAGGTCAAGTAACCCCTCCAAGGTCAAGTAACCCAGAAACTGGGGGCAGAGCCAGGATTCAAACCCAAGTCTGTCTAACAGCTGGGCCTAACCTCATACCCACTGTGCTGTGTGCTGCCCTGAGAAGCAAAACTTGCTCTCAAGAAAGCTGTGTTCAGCTCATACAACTCAACAACAAAAAATCCAAACAACCCAATTGAAAAATGGGCAGAGGGTCTAAATAGATATTTCTCCAAAGAAGACACAGAGATGGCCAACAGGCACATGAGAAGATGTTCAACATTGCTAATTATTAGAGAAATGCAAATCAAAACTACAATGAGGTACCACCTCACAGCAGGTACCATCATCAAAAAGTCTACAAATAACAGACGCTGAAGAGGGTGTGGAGAAAAGGGAACTCTCCTACACTGTTGGTGGAAATGTAAATTGGTGCAGCCACTATGGAAAACAGTATGGAGGCTCCTCAAAAAACTAAAAATAGAGTTGCCATATGATCCAGCAATCCCTCTCCTGGGCATATAGCCAGACAAAACTCTAATTCAAAAAGATACACGCACCCCTATGTTCATAGCGGCACCATTTACAATAGCCAAGACGTGGAAGCAACCTAAATGTTCACCAACAGATGAATGGATAAAGAAGATGGGGTATATATATATATATAAAATATTACTCAGCCATAAAAAAGAATGAAATAATGTCATTTGTAGCAACATGGATGCAACTGGAGATTATCATACTAAGTGAAGTAAGTCAGACAGAGAAAGACAAATACCATAGGATATCACTAATATGTGGAATTTAAAATATGACACAAATGAACTTATCTACAAAACAGAAACAGACTCACAATCATAGTGAACAGACCTGTGGTTTCCAAGGGGGAGGAGAGGTGGGGATGGGATGGAGTGGGAGTTTGGGATTAGCAGATGCAAACTATTATATAAAGAATGGATAAACAACAAGGTCTTACTGTATAGCACAGGGAACTTTATTCAATGTCCTGTAATAAGCCATAATGGAAAAGAATATGGAAAAGGATGTATATATATGTATGATTGTATCACTTTGCTGTATAGTAGGGATTAACATAACATTATAAATCAATTATATTTCAATAAAATAAATTTTTTAAAGAAGAAAGAAAGCTGTGTTCTAGGAGTATAATGGCATGACTGAAAATGCTAAGGGTCCATTGAGGGCTAGAATTAAAGTGGGATGGAGATTTCAGGACAGGGCCTGTGGGAGATGGTTTCTAGCTTGGGAAATCAGGAGCAGCGTCATGGAGGACATGGCATTGGAGTTGAGTTTTGGAGGATTTATTTATCCAGAGACAGGAGTGAGAAAGGACAAGCAAAGGGCCAGGGGTGGGAAGGGCAATGTATTGATGGGAAACAGGCAGAGGGTGTTTCAGGAAAAGTGGGTCCTGAGGGCTGTGCAGGAGAGCAGGGAGGCATGGGACCTGAAACCCCAGGTGAGGCCAGATCACCAGGGGCCTCAAGTGTGAAGCTAAAAAGTGTGCTTCTAAAATTGGAGGTCCCTAAAATGGCTCTTAAAAGGGCCAAATGAAAAAAAGAACAAAAACAAAAAAATAAGACCCAAGACTTTGAGACACAGTTATTATTTATCAGTAAGGATTGGCAAAATATGGGCTTATTTATCTAGTTAGCTCTCTTCTGAAAAAAATCACATCAGTTTACAGAAAAAAAAAAGCTTTTTCTAACCACAAAGGGAGCTGATTTTGCAAACAAATACTTGTTCATGTGAAGAGCTTTCTGTCTGAAACGTGGTACAATTTCCATATTTAAATGAAGATGCTATCGTGGATATTTTCCCTTGACTGGATAAAATATACCTAGAACTTAAATTTTATTTGTGAATTCTTTCCCTTCCTCCTTTCCTCCTTTTCTCCCTCCCTTCCTCTGCTTGCACTGGAGCTTGGCTCACTCTTTTGTCCTGGACAACTGGTATCTTCTCCATCTTTAATTTTGATCTCTCCTTCATGTTTTGAATGTTGTCTTATGTTTAAATTTCACATTCTTTGTGACATGAACTCTCAGCCACTAGCACACCCAACATCCCTGGCATGACCAAGCTGAAAGGGACAGTCAAGAGGATGTAGTCTAACAGCAGATTACAGCTGAGAAGACTAAGGCCCAGAGACAGAGCATGTCTTTCTCAAGAACGTGGTGCCAGTTCAATGCAGAGCTGGGCCCTGAGCTTGTCCTCTGTTTCCCATCCAGCACTCATTTCAGTGCATCATGTGAGCACATGTGTAAGCAGGGCTCAGGGGGAGAATTTAATTTCCTAGAAATGGTTATTTCACAGAGTTTCAACAGACTTCTCATGTACCTTTTCAAGACTTAGAAGCCATGGAGTATTTAGAGCTGGAGGGAACTTTAAGATCATCAAATCCAGCATCCTCCTTTTGCAGAGGAGATGACCAAGGCTGAGAGAAGTGAAGGGGGGACTTGCCCAGATCAGGCAGCTGGAGAGGGGCAGAGAAAGGTCAGGGATTCCAATCTGCTGACTCTCAGGCCCATGTTTTCTCTCTGTACATGCTCATCCTTATTTTTCAGAGTCTCCACTTCAAGAACCCATCTCTTTACACTCACATACACTGGAAGGAATTCTGCGGCACAAGGCCTGGAAGAGCTTCAAGTGGAATGTATCCAAACCAGGAGGAAGCCGTTCCTTTGGTTTTCCTCTGATGGTCAGTTCAGGTTGGTGAGTGGTGGGGATGGAGGTGTGGAAAGCTGGCCAATTCTGCTTTAGCAAGTTCTTCATCCTTTCCTACCCGAAAATGTATCACAGTTATGGCTGTCTTCATGAAACCAGAACCCAAACAAGAGAAAGTGGAATTGGGAACTGGTGAATTAATGCCCAACCCAGTCAAAGCCAAGATTTCATATTTGCATAGCACATCTGCAGCCACCTGGTCCTCACACTCATGAAGGGAACACACGGCAAAGGCTCAATGGCTAGACTGAGTTGTGGGTATGGTATGCACATATGTGTCCACACATGCGTGAAAGCACTCTGTAAACTATAAAACACATTGTATGAAAAAATGAAAAGAAATCCATAACTCTCCCTCATACCCCATTCTCACTCTTTTGTTATGGATTAGACCGAAAGAAGAATGTCAGTCCAAATCTCTAGCAACCACCCATCGTTTTCAACCTTGCCTGCCCAGTAAAAATCACCTGGGAGGTTTGAAAACAATATAGATGCCTGAGCTCCACCCCCAAAGATTCTGATTCACTTGATCTGGGATGGTGTCTAGACTTCATGGGTTTTTTTAATTTGTTTTTTTGTTTTTTTTTTTAAAGATGTTGGGGGTAGGAGTTTATTAATTAATTAATTTATTTTTGCTGTGTTGGGTCTTCGTTTCGTTGCGAGGGCTTTCTCTAGTTGCGGCAAGCGGGGGCCACTCTTCATCGCGGTGCGCGGGCCTCTCACTATCGCGGCCTCTCTTGTTGCGGAGCACAGGCTCCAGATGCGCAGGCTCAGTAATTGTGGCTCACGGGCCTAGTTGCTCCGCGGCATGTGGGATCCTGCCAGACCAGGGCTCGAACCCGTGTCCCCTGCATTAGCAGGCAGATTCTCAACCACTGCGCCACCAGCGAAGCCCAAGACTTCATGGTTTTTTACAAAACTCCCCAGATGTCTAACCTGCAACCAGGATGGAGAATCACTCAGTTGAACTATCCAATAGCTTTCCGTGACTGCTGGGACTGCTGGGACCCACTCCCTTTTTTGCTGCTAATCTTTTTGTAGTCACCTGGGGCTAAATGCACTTAAAATGTGGTGTTATACTGTGTCATTCAATTTCATAGACACTTGTTGAGTGCTTGATGGCTATATGGACTGCAGTGGGTACATAGATGAATGATGGCTATATAGACTGCAGTGGGTACATAGATGAATGAAAATGTCCATGGCCCTAGAAAAGCATAGGGTAAAACAAGGGGCTCAGTCACCTAGACACATAACTACTGCCTGGGGAGGTAGCAATTACTTTTTTCTGGGAAAATCCTGAAGGCCTCATAAAATTGAACCTTGAAGATTCTATAACATGTGGGAACAATTTTTATTTTCTTAGTAGATGATTCCTTTGTAGGAAGAGGCCTGATTAATGGAAAGGTTGCTTTGATAAGTCCACCATCATGTTCAAAAGTGCCTTGGGCCAGTGCCTGGGTTTGGAAGATGGAAGCTTCCCTGGGTAACAGAGAGTGGGAGCTGGGGAGCAGGGCTGAATGCCGTGTAGGGGAGAGGTCAAAGGAACACTTGGCAACTTTTTCACCAAAAACGGAGGCTCAGGAGGCCATTTTTAATAAGATTTTTTTAAGATGAAATGATAGGTATTATGGAACGTAAACCCCACCTTTCATATTTACTAAGAAACATTCAGTAAAATACACATTGTTCACCAATGATTTGGTAAGAATGAATTCTGTATGGAAAATACAAAGAAGTGCTGAATCCGACTTTGAGATGGGCTGAGTAAGATCAGAGGATGCATATGGGTAGAGCAACATCTTATGGGTAGGGCTGCTGGATTTAGCAAACGAAATTCCAAGACACACCGAGTTCAATTTGAATTTAAATAAACACAAATAATATCTTAAGTGTGTCCCATGCAGTATTTCTACATACTTATATTAAACATTATTCATTGTTTATTTGAAATTCAAATTTAACTGGGAATCCTGTATTTTATCTGGCAGTGGGTTATGCTTGGGTGGGGTTTTTACACTCAGGGAATCAGGAAGTGAACAAAGGCATGGTGGAGAGAGAGTGCAAAGTGTACTTGGAGAATAGGGAGGGGTAGGTTGGGAGTGGTCTGAGAAATACAGTAGGAAAATAATCCACAACCACATCCTAGAAGGCTGTGAATGCCAGTCTGATTGATTTATGTTCTGTCAACAATGGAAATCCCTTCAATATGTCAAAGGAAGGAAAATCATATTGTCTGTTCATCCATCCATCCATCATTCTACATCAACGTATCTGTATTAATAGCACGTTGGAAAGCACATGTCCTCTGAATTTATATAAGGTTCTGCTATGTGCTCACTGAGAGATGTTTGGCAAATCACCCAGCCTCTCTCAGCCTCCGTTCCTTGAGAAATGGGCATAATTAGGTCTTTATCCTGCACTTCTCATCAGGATTATCACACTGTCATACAACTGCTGAGCGGACAAGGCCATCTTGAATGACTTCTTGAGAACTTTTTTAAAGGTTCCAATACTGTGTGCACCAACTGATACCCTCGTTACCCTAAAACATTCCACCCAGCTGTCTGTTTCATCCTTTTGCAAAAGCACTGGACTTTATCCCTGTGTCCTTACCAGTGAGTAAGGACAGCATCCCTGTCTCCTGCCAAGTCAGTTGATGGGTGTTGCCATTTGTATACTGTGTTACAAAGCATTTTCACATGATTTCCATCGAATCTTCAGGGAGATCCTTCTGCTATCATGAGAGGATAGATTGTGGTGGGGGTAACAGATTGGAGGTAGAGAACCCACCAGAAGACTATCATGAGAGTCCAGGCAAGAAGTAACGAAGACCTGACCTAGAGTAGTGGAAAGGGTGAGCTGAAAATGGAAGGAACGGATGAGAAAAAATGGCACACAAGTAAAAACAAAGGGATGTTCCGACACAGGTATTTGGTCTCTCTAACATTACTTCCATTTCCTCTAGGGACATGTCCCGGATAAGGGTGAAATCGGATATTCTTTGGCAGTTTCAGATGACACCACCCCTAACTTTCCACTGGATGAGAGAAGGCTCAAAATAGCTTCTGGTCCCACAGGCTAGTGATTCCAGGGACTCAGATTCCTGTTCTGAAAAACACAGGGAAGAAGCCAGGCACTTGCCCACTTTTACCCTCTCACCAGCTGACCCTGCTGCCTGCTGACACAGAGCATTCATCGGTTCCAGTGAGCCCCGTGGCCTGGCTAAGCTGGGCATCTCCTGCACTGCTGCTCAACGAAGCCCTCCAGGAAGGGGCCAAGAGACATAGAGATGTTTTTCCTACTAAGTGTCAATCAAACTGACTGCTTGGTAGTTTGAGGTAGGGGTCGGGGGAGACAGAAAAATTAAAAGGGGCAGAAGACAAAGCCAAATGTTAACCTAATGGTCACTCTGAAAACAGAGAAGACATTCCAAACAATCAAATCTTCTTTTTGCTTGAACTTTATAAAGTCCTTTGGAGTCCAGCAGAATAAGACAAGCTTTAGTGAAATGACGTGTGCAGGTTTGTCTCTGGCTCAGAGCAGCCTGCTCAGAGGTGGGACAGGTGATGACCTGCCTGTCTTCTGGCCGGTGGAGCTTTTTTCTCTGCACTGCTGCCACTTGACCCTCACCTGCAGGCTCAGCCCTCCTGTAGAGTTTGTGCCTCTCCTGTTCTTGATCACAGTGAATCTGAAGGAGTTTGAGGACCCTAGTTCGGGATTCAGTGTTTAACTGAGCTATCTGGTCATCCCATCCTGACTCTGAATGTTGATTTTCATGTCTAGAATTGTTCTTTTTTCCATGGTAAGTCTTCTACTCTATTTGATTTCCCCTAGGTCTAGGGTCTAGTTGGTTAATCCCCAGACATTAAACTACAATGCCCAAGTCCTAGCCACTGGGTTAGGACCAGAATTCTCTGATATTTCTGACTCATGCTTACCCAGAGGAAGAGGAGTCTAGGGTAGTGGTTCTACCCTGTCTGGTCAACAGAACCACTGGGGAATTTTAATACAGATGCCTGGGTCCCACTCCCAGAGATTCTGATTTAACTCCTCTGGGGTGGGGCCTGGGCATATGTATTTTTAAAACATTCCCTAAGTGATTCAGATGTATAGATCATGGTCAAGAGCCACTCACTGGTCTGGTGATTAAGATTGGGGGTCTTGGCATTTGCAACAATGTGGATGGACCATGTGGGTATTATGCTAAGTGAAATAAGTCAGACAGAGAAAGACAAACACTGTATGATCTCATTTATATGTAGAATCTAAAAGAGCTGAACCTTAAGTCATACCAATGTTTTCTTACGTCAGTCTCCCAAGGCAATAGAAACAAAACCAAAAATAAACAAATGGGACCTAATCAAACTTACAATCTTTTGCACAGCAAAAGAAACCATAAACAAAACAAAAAGACAACCTATAGAATGGGAGAAAATATTTGCAAATGATGCAACCAATAAGGGCTTAATTTCCAAAATATACAAACAGCTCATACAACCCAACAACAAAAAAACAAACAACCCAATTGAAAAATGGGCAGAAGACCTAAAGAGACATTTCTCCAAAGAAGACATACAGATGGCCAACAGGCACATGAAAAGTTGCTCAACAGCTCTAATTATCAGAGAAATGAAAATCAAAACTACAATGAGGTACCACCTCACACCAGTCAGAATGTCCTTCATTAAACAGTCTACAAATAACAAATGCTGGAGAGGGTGTGAAGAAAAGAGAACCCTCCTACACTGTTGGTGGGAATGTAAGTTGATGCAGCCACTATGGAAACAGTATGGAGGTTCCTCAGAAAACTAAAAATAGAATTACCATATGATCCAGCAATCCCACTCCTGGGCATATATCCAGACGAAATTATAATTCAAAAAGATACATGCACCCCTATGTTCACAGCAGCACCATTTACAATAGCCAAGACATGGAAGCAACCTAAATGTCTGTCGACAGATGAATGGATAAAGAAGGTGTGGTACACATATACAATGGAATACTACGTAGCCATAAAAAAGAATGAAATAATGTAATTTGCAGCAACATGGATGCAAGTAGAGATTATCGTACTAAGTGATGTAAGTCAGAAAGACAAATACCATATGACATCTCTTATATGTGGAATCCAAAATATGACACAAATGAACCTATCTAGGAAACAGAAACAGACTCTGTTTAGGACATAGAGAACAAACTTGTGGTTGCCAAGGGGGAGGGGGTTGAGGGAGGGATGGAGTGGGAGGTTGGGATTAGCAGATGTAAGCCTTTATATATAGAATGGATAAATAACAAGGTCCTACTGTATAGCACAGGGAACTATATTCAATATCCTATGATAAACCATAATAGAAAAGAATATTAAAAAGTATATATATATATATCTATACATATCTCTATATATAACTGAATCACTTTGCTGTACAGCAGAAATTAACACAACATTGTAAATCAGCTATACTTCAATAAAATAATGAAAATTTAAAAAGTGAACTTATAGAAATAGAGACTAGAATGATGGCTATCAGGGGCTAGGGGTGAGGCAAATGGGGAGATTTTGGTCAAAGGATACAAACTTCAGCTATAAGACGAATATGTTCTGGGGACTCTAATGTACAGCATGGTGCTTATAGTTAACAATACTGTATTGTACACTTGAAAGTTACTAAGAGAATAGATCTTTAATGGTCTCACCACAAAAAAGAACAGTAATTATGTGATGTGATGCAGGTGTTAGTTAACATTATGGTGGTAATCATTTTGCAATATATAAGTGTATCAAAGCAACACATTGTACTTAAAATTACACAACGTTATATGTCAATTATATCTTAATAAAGCTGGGGTGGGGGGGAGAAAAATTCCAGGGTTATAGTGAGCATGCCAAGAGATTATTAACAGAGGCAACAGCAAACTTATGAAGAATTGTAGGTAACATACGAACAATGAAAGGAAATGAAACAATGCTGATTTGAAAACAACTGGGGGTCTTGAGATTTTATAGATGTGGCTTCAAATCTGACTTTATCATTTATTAACTGTGTGACCTTGGGGCAAGTTATTTAGGCTGTCTGTTGTCAGTTTCCTTGTCTCTAAAGTTATATGCATCACAGAGTTGACGTGTATTTTAAATAGCATGCAAAGGATCTAGCATGGCATCCGGTACATGGCATCTGGTACAAAATAGGTACAATAGCATGGCATCTGGTACTAATATTATTGCCTATGTCAAACTTTTCCCCATGTTCAATCAGTTCCTAGGGTAATCATTCCTTACTGGGCTTCTCACGGTGGATCATCTGTCTGAAGCCCATGGAATTCACTCCCATATTCACATGTCTGTAGAACATGCTTTGCCCTTTCACACCCAAATTCTGCTCCAACCTGATGGGCATATCCAGTCCTCAGCACCTCGACTTTGCTGCCAGATCGATCCCATCACCTATAGGATCTGTTCTTGAGAAACTGGGGGGAATCAGGACAGCAAACTGAGTTCATCTCCTGGGTCAGTTCTATTCCACTGGCAGTTACTACACAGAGCACAGCCTTAAAGACGGTTCTGAGACTGCAACTAAGCTCAGCTAGGACTTGTTAGCAATGTCTGCCCTACATGGAAGAGTAGGGGAGAGATGGCTCACGTGCTGCTCTGCTCCTGATGCCAACCCAGCAGGGCCAGCCAGGATCACTGCACTTTCTCTCCTCCACCAAGCCCGAACACAAAACAACTTTGTACGTTTTTGACCTAGGGAGGATTGGGCATTCCT
>NW_006788592.1:128533-133270 GCF_000442215.2 Lipotes vexillifer
TTTGACCTAGGGAGGATTGGCCATTCCTGAGTTTAGCAAGTGGTTCCAGAACACTCTGCCTGTCTACCCAATCCTGGCTGCTCAAAGGAAGCCCTTCTGAGCTGCTATGAGGTAGACTGGGTGACAGCTGCCTCATTTCCAGGTATTGGAGACAGCTGACACAAAGCTCTAGAAACCCTGCCCTCAGATTGCCCAGCACAGAGCAGAGTTGCGTCCACTTTTGGAAGGGCCTGCACACAATATGAGCCCCTTGGCACGTTAACCCTTAAAAGAGCAAGCCAGTGTTCTCTCGAAAGCTAAAAACTATAAGCACCACTAGTGCTCAACCTTCTTGATGGAGGTCCAACTCTTCTTAGATACGTAGCTCTCTCCATTTTTTTTGTTTCTGTATTTTCCCAATGCTCTTACACCATTTCTATTTTGCAGGGGTTAACAGAGTGGCCCCAGATCCAGGCTGCCTGGACTCCAGGTCCTGCTCTGCTACTCACTAGTGATCTTTGGCAACTTAATTGAACTCTCTGTGTCCTAGTGTCCTCATCTCTAAAATGGGAGTCCTAATCCTACCACCTAGTCTATGGACTCTTGTGAGAATTAAGTGAGCATGTCTGCACGATGTGCCTCGAACACTGCCTGCTCACAGTAAGCACTAGTCGTTCTTATTGTGTGAAGGGCTGGATGGCTCAGCGGTGAGGTGGGATCTTCCTGATGGACCACAGCTATTTTTAGAAGTACGGCTGTGGCGCCTTGTTTTTCTTTTTGACTCTGAGTTCATCCATTTCACCCTGGCTTCAGTCCTTTCCATTCAGCTGGGCTGGACACTTAAAGGATAATGGGCTTCATCTGGATTGTAAAATCTAGAAAGATGCCTTTGATTGTAGTGTATCTCCTTCTCCATTTGCCCAAGTGTGTGTATTGGCCAGAGTTTAACTGCCAAGGAGTATATTGCTAGGGGATACACAAGAGTTGACTCCCTGAGTCTTCCAGAAAAGACAAGTGGCCTTGGATGCTTAATGAAACACATGAAATAGGATCCTCTCTAGGAGTCAGAGAATATTAGAGAACAGTCTCTGATATCTGCTCTAGGTGAGCCCAGCTCATCCATAGTCAACAGAGTAAGAGTTTGACACTTCCATGGGACCATCATTTTTCTAAGTGCTTTATGTGCATTGACCCATTTGCTTTTCACAAAATCCTATGAGGTAAGTGGTAGTATTTTTACCTGTCCTTTACAAGTGAGGAAATTGGAGCACAGAGAAGTTAAGTAACTTGCCCACAGACACACAGCTCTAGTGTCAGAGCTGGAATTCAGACCCCCAACCCTCAGGCTCCAAAATCTAGGGTCCTGTACTCTGAGGGGTGAGAAGTTGGATCCCAGAATAAATAGAGTCCTGAGGTTGCCAGGAAGGGAAGATCAGCATGAACGAGGAGCAGACATAGATGGCACTAGAAAGAAAATATAGGTTTTCAGAGATTCAGGCCCAAAGGATTCTGGCCCAGGAATGAGCTAAAGTTGGGTAGCTGGAATGAGGAATTCCAGACTCTGCCTAACCAGCGAGGTTTGTCTCCTAAGCTTTGCCAAAGTTCTACTCAGAATGAACTTCCCTGAAGGTTTGCTGTGAAGAAGTCTATTGGGTGTGGTGTTGCCATGATTCATCACGTGACACCATTGTCTTCAAGGCCATTGTCTCCAGAAAGAGGCTATACCTAGAGTGCCGGGGGTAGCAGAGAAGCAGGTTGAGAGCTGCATGACCCTGGTGAAGCTATAAACCCAAAGGAACTGAGAGGCAAGTCCCTTCTGTTCTGGAGGGTTCTATAAACAGTGACTTTACAAGTTGCAAATCCTGCAGTTTGATCCAGGGTTTCCTGACCTCACCTCAGCAAAACATACCAGATCTCTGTTTGTCGGGCACCATTTCTGTCATGGAGTGACATAAAACACAGGCAAATATTGTCTGGCTTTGAAAGCAAGTATAGAGCCAGGCAGAAAATGTTTGCACCTTGCAGAATATTTGGGCTCCTCTTCCAAGGCATTTTCTGCCTGATTGTCAAATAGTTGGTAACATTTTCATTTTATATATGAAGTGAAAAGCTTCCTTGGGGCATCTCCCCCCTTCCTCAACTCCCATTTTGACACAAGTACCTCCTGATTTCAATCTTGTGATAAGTGCCAAGCAGTAAGCGTGGAGGGACCCAGGAGATGGACCGTGAACTTTCATAATGTTTCCCAACCTTTAAGAGCTTCAGAAACGTCTTGAACCTCTTTTACCACAAATGATGAAGTAGGAAGAATGGAATGACAGACTCTTAGGGCTGGAATTTATCTCCAAGACCATCCAGTTCAGTCTCTTCCTACAATAGATGAGGGCTTGGAGGTCCAGAGACCAGAAATGGCTTTGGCCATCCTAGTTAAAGACTGGACTACCAGTACTCCTGGTTCCTAAGGTAGGCTTGTCAGAATTCAGGTTTCCATGTTGTCCAATAGATGGGTAATGTATTTGGACACCCTCCACCCCAGCTCCTAAACAGAGAATCTTCAAATGCAGTTTGCAGTGTCTAACATGTGCAGGAATATGCACACACAGATACACACACACTCACACAGATGGGGTGGAGGTGCAAATAGATTATTCTCCTGTCCTCCTTTCCAGAAATAGTTCCTACGATCAGGAAAAGGTTTGCCACCGAGGCTGGAGAAGCCCTTTGCATTTGCAATCTGGTCTTTCTGGAGGGGTGAACCTAGGACTCCTCAGCTGGATGTTAATAGCTGATTAATTCAGGAAGCTTATTTAATGTGTGACTAATATAGCTCTGTTTCACAAAGAGGGGGCCATGTTGGCAGATGCAGCGACCAGCTCCCCAGGTGGAATAATCTTTTTCTTATTAATTTGCTGCATGTTGCTTCTCATTTCTCGCAGTCATTCCAAATGTGTTACAAACAACTACATGCTCTGGGTCCTGAATCCACCACTGCTGTAGCTTTGAAAAAAAAAAGGAAAAAAAATATTGACTATCAACTGCAGTGAGCTTTCCCAGAACACATTTTCATGCTTGCTTTTTAAATCATTGCAGTCTCCCATCACTGAGCATTGCTCCACCTGGGAGCACCCATTTCTCTTGTGTTTTTTAGGAAATGAAAATCTGGATGGTTTGAATGATGTTTTCAGGGTCCTGGAAAGAGGTGGTGGCATGGCTGGGATTGGAACTCACAGATCCAATTTCTTGGGCTGTGCCGTCTTCCTACCGTCTAGAAGAAAATGTGGCAGACTGTCTACTCCCCCTAGTCCAGGGATTCATGAGCATCACTTGAAGGGCCTGTTAAAAACACTGATTGCAGGCCCCTCCCCCAGAGCATCTGATTCAGTAGGTCTAGGGGATGTACATTTCTAACAAGTTCCTGGAGATGCTGTTGCTGCTGACTGGAGAGCACACCTTGAGGACCACTGCTTAGTCCAATCAGATGCATGTGCAGGTAGTACAATCTCCAAGTAAATGCTATTGGTACCTTTTGGAGAAGGTCTCTGATGTTTGGAGCGTTTCTATTTTGTTTTGTGTCTTTTTCCTCTTCCCCCCCTTGATATGCACCAAATTCGAGTTTGGAAACTATTATGATTATTTTTTAATGTTAAGGCTCAATAGAGAATGTAGACTAAATTAATTTGAATGTGTACCTCAGTACTTGATATGGATTTTTCCAAAATGTGAGCACTTAAGCTAGACGAAAGTATTTCCCCTGGGTTCTGCCATTCTACACAGAGCAGCTCCTGGTTTCTAAGGAACCATTTGAACAGCATACAGTACCAAAGTGCAGTGCTGCAGAAGCATCCTTGTGATGATTTCTAAATGCAGAACATACACCCCAAGCTCAGTCTTTCAACCAACACTTTTTCTTGTCACTTACAGCCTTATGATTACTAATACCCTGTCATTAACTACAGTGTTCTCTGTGGGGTATTTTAGGGCAGAAGGGCTTATTTTTGCAAAGGAAAAGTACTTTTGTTTTGCCACATATAAAAAATTAGCAGCTCGCACTTAAATATACAATGAATGCACAGGGCCTATTTGTTTATTTTGCATGTGTGTTGGGGGTGGGATAAGATTTAATGAATTGGAAGACTAGCTTTTACGAGTCCATGCTACTGACATCACCAAGCATACAGGGTTGTTGTTTTTCAGAAAAGCAAATGTCAGGTTGGGGAGCTCCTGATCTAGTATTTTGTGCCTAGCAACTAATTCAAGGGATTGAGGTAAAGGCCTATGGAAATCCTGTAGAGAGTGCGACATAAATGGCTCTTTTTCTTAATGAGGAATATCATGGGTAAGGCCACAATATTTTTCTACTATTTAAATATATTCTTCAGGCAATTTACTGCATCTACTCACATATCAAAACTCAAGGAGGTTGCCTTTTTTTTCCCTGAAAAGAATTAAAGGGTGGCTAGAATTAAAGGAATAGCGGATAGAGGTGTGGGCCAGGTATTTATTAGCTGGAATATACATAAAGCCTGGCTGGTTTGGAGTGGCTGCACTTACTCTAGCCACTGAATTTGGCTCTGAGGTGGGGAGTTCACAGCACCAACCACCAGTTAGCTTATTGTAACCAACAACAGTCAGATTCCCAATTAATTTCTCCCCCCAAACCAACCACCCAACCTTTTTTTTTTTTTTTTTTTTTTTGCCGTACGTGGGCCTCTCACTGTTGTGGAGCACAGGCTCCGGACGCGCAGGCTCAGCGGCCAT
>NW_006788592.1:133304-172372 GCF_000442215.2 Lipotes vexillifer
CCGGCCCCGGGTACGAACCTGCGTCCCCTGCATCGGCAGGCGGACTCTCAACCACTGCGCCACCAGGGAAGCCCCCACCCAACCTTTAAAACAAGTTAAAACAACCCGCAGCTAAAAAAAGAAAAAAAAGAAAAAAGCCCAGATTCCATCACTAATTTTGCTGCTCAACATTTTAAGGTTGGATCAAATCTGTGGGTCATTCTTTCCAAGCTAAATAATTTATCTACCTACATTATGTAGATAAATTGTTTCTTATCCCAATTATCAACATCCTTTACTTAACAATGGCTTACCAAAACATGCAGCCACTTCCACTTTAACTGTCTTATAGAACAGGTCTAATGTGAGAACATGGAGGAGACATGTATGTTTTAATTAGGCCTAAGCCCTAACGCTGCTAGGGTGCTGGCTGAGCTGAGGCCAGGCATGAAGGCTTCTGTTGTAGTTCATAAGGTGCCTGACATTTTATCCAAAGTCTAGTAACCTCTTAAATGAATCAGGGAAAATTTAACACTGATCCATTCTATGAATTAGTTCAGATTCTCACTCAGAACTGTGACAGTATTCACAGAATCAGTATAGCTAATAAAAAGACTTCATAGCCACTGCTAATGACCACAGAGGCTTATGAATAAGGTGAAAAACAATAGCAATGATCTGGCTTATTTCCAGGCATCTTCATAATGAAAGAGGTTTAACTGCTTACCCAATGACTAGAGTACAAATTGACTACTCCTGTTAAGTTCAAGCTGGTTAATTTAGGAGATGTCTCCATCTTCTGTTTGCTTGTTTCTCTGACCTCATCTTCTGATGAAAACTTCCTGTCATGTTTACCAAACTCCTTTAACTTTAAGGAGTTTGAATGTCACATTGAATTCTCACTTCTTTTTACTCAAGATTCAAAAACCTTCTAGTCTTCCTCGACTGTGAAAATTGGTTAAGCCTGAAGTTTCCTAAAGTTCTAATTCATTGCTGGCCGTCGGGACTTCTCCTAGGATTTAGAGCACTTTGCAAACTCACTGGACAGATTAGGATGGAGGAATTCCTCTCATTCGATCTGCCCTTCCTTCCATACCCACAAATCTATGTTTGTTATGACTTTCTTGATCCTTATTTATAAGACAATACAAGAGGAAACCATGTGTGTGTATGTTTGAAATAGAAATGATACATTGCACAGATATAGTTCACCACGTTCTGGGATGGGTTGTCAGTGTTCAAATGGGGAGTCTAAAGAGTAGGAACAGATGCTTTTTTTCCTTAATGGCCTTTCTCTCATTTAAAACCCTTCCATTTATTTCCCTAAGATTTAGCGATAACTTCAAACACTTTAACTAAATTACCCAGCAGCTTGGCAGCCATGAAAGAGGCAAATCTTTTTAGAAATCCTAGCAATCTGTTAGCTCGTGGGTACTGTGATATAAAATCTGCGTGTTCCACGTACAAAAATTAAATCAGTGCAACGGATACGAGCACATAATGCAAATGGCACCATTTCCAAACGGAGGGTACATGACCTGCCTCTAAATATTGAATTTCTATGTTTTTTTCAGTCATTGACTTTCTAAATTTGGGCCAATTTATCCTCATTATCCCTAAGTAAACCTACTTTGATTTTTTTTTTAACAGTTATTTTATAATCAAATAGAGCCAGCCAGCCCTAATTCACGGATCCTGATGTTGCTAGGATACATGGCTTGGTATTTGATGAAAGTATATCACTTCAAAGGGGAAAACTTTCAAGTGTCCTAGAAAATGACACTCCCGTTTTCCACTATGGAAGACAGGCCCAATCCTAGAGCTTCTTGAAAGCTCGCAGACTGCAGGATTGGTCTCCCATGCTCTGAAATAAGCATCCTCTCTGGAGGGCTGTGCAATTGCTAAAACTAGTCAGGTTGGTCTTAAAGCAAGGAACACACGTATTTATAACAAAACACGTTGTCATGTTTGTTTTACAGTGAAGAGAATAAAACCCAGAACCCCCAGATTTTATGTACTTTGAAAATATATTTAAAAACATTAAAAATTCTATATTTAAAACATATATTATATGTTAATTAGTACACTTAAATAGAACTTGTATTTACAATAGGCTTCTGATGCGATTAAGTTTTAATGCCAATTTTTTCAAGAACATAATTATATAAATATACTAAAATACAATAAATATTTTTTGTTTGTTTTACATGGTGAATAATATCTTTACCATAGAGAGAACAAGGCCACAGACATTTACATTGTCAATGGGAATCACCATAAAAAAGCAACAGACCTGCTGCCATGCATGAAACACTTCTGCCACAAAGAGACCACAGCAAGACTTTAAAAAAACAAAACCAAACAAAATGGAACAAAAATGAAAAGCAACAGAGAAAGATTTTAACAAAATCAACCTTAAGTCAACGTAAACCACCAAGCATGTGACTGTGATGTAGCTTATTGAATAAGAGACTGCCACCGACCACATGATTGCTGAATGCCTCCTACTCGGCCACTTAAGAGATCCGGCCTTTACAGTACACTTTGAGACTGTGATGGGGACTTTTTTGTTTTGTTTTAGAATTTTGTCCCTCGAAAGGAGGCTGTGAAAATTGATCAGACAGCAGATATTCCGAGTATTCATTACATGTTAAAGATAATTACAAAGCAGTTTCAAACAGCACAAAACAAACCTATACTACATAAGTTATTCCTTCTTTTAAAGACAGGTATTCAGGATGGTACCGTAAAAGATAGCCTCGTTCTAAATGAAAGACTGAACAAGTAGACATTATTTGCTGATGGTATCTTCATTCCCTGGGTCATGGTGGACAGCCTCTTTTGCTTATCCCTCACCCTACTAAGATGCAGCAAATTTCTTGAGGCTTTCTGATACTCAAGGACCTGGTCCAGGACATTTTCAGGTTTACACGATGAGCTAAATGGGCACTAATTTCCACTGGAATCCATTTTACCTAGGACCACTATTTCAGGCTCCCAACTCGACTTCTCCTAACCCAAGATTGCAGAGGTAAGGCAGGGACCCTCTCCATGAACAGACAGGATGGTCAGGAGGTGGCTGCAGCCTTTACCGGGGAGCAAAACTTTGTCAGCTCTGTCCTGGCCTCTTCCACCGAGCATAGCGCCTTCAAGCCTTTGGTGTCCTGGATGGGCAGACACCATCCCGAAGTCTTGTCTCTGGACAAGATTTTCTATTGGTAGCCATGGTCATCCAACCTGAGTTTTGGGGCCTTTTCCTGTTCCCTTCCCCTTTACCAAAAGTTCTCAAAAGACAAAACCCTGGTTTCCTCAAGTCTAATTTCAAAGCAATAAGTGCTCATGTAACAAACATCTCCCATCTCATCGAATCCATTCCATGATCACAATGCCATCGTGTAGTTCCAAAAATGTTCCAGGCTAATCCAGCTTTATGCAAAATTACTCAGAGGTGGAGGGTGTAAATCGGCTTGAGCGCGGTCCTCCAGCGAGAACCTCTTAGCACGGTTAGATAATGTAGGCACTTAAAGCGCGAGGTCCAAGCAACTTGACACGTGTCATTCCAGAGCCACCCCTGAAGGGTCCTTCAGAGGCCTCCCTTCTGGAATGTCTCAAGTACCCTTCCCCACCCCACCTAGACCTCAGCATGGCCACTCAGAAATTCCTTCTGCACCACCTGGAAATGATAGGTCAGCTCCACACAGCCTCCAGATGGCTGTTCAGTCTCATTTCACTGGCAGTGTGGACTCCTGCTCTGATCTAGGTGTTTCTGGGTCTATACAGAACTCTACCTTTTGCTTGCAAGACAGTTATATGCCTTTCCATGATTTTTTTTTAAGCCTTACAATGATTGACCCAAATGTTTACCCCTCATCTAAAAGAATTTTTATTTTTGAATTATTTTTTGTTTTTCTCTCATCTAAAAAAGAAAGAAAGAAAGAAATCACTGTTCTCCATGCTTATGAGTGCCACGATGTGACAAAACATGTCTACTCATTTGCAGCAGTTGTAAAATATTTCAGAGCGCGCAACTGATTTTTCTCCCTTAGAGAAAACAAAACAAGGAGGGGACCAGAGGGGGTGGGGGGGAAAGAATGTGCTCAGAATAAATGGAGATCTTTCCGACCAAAGAATCTTCCCCCGACCAAGGCCCAGAGGGTGAGCAGGCGCCTAAGAGGTGCGTCATGGGAAGTGGAGTGAGCACATCATTCGTTTGCCTTAATTTTTATTCACTTTCCAGTCATCTGATTGATACTGCCGACATCTCTGCAACATACAAATGAATCTTTTATCAACCAGACTCTAGATGGAAGGAATTCTTTCCCCATTCCTACACCCTGTGGGAACTAAAAAAACAAAACAAAACAAAACAAAAAAAACACAAAACAAACAAAAATATACCCCTCCCATCCCCCATCCCCTAAGCCAGTAAAGCGATGACAACAGCACCTTGACATTGTTTTAATTCCAACGCTATCAGAAGTTAAAAGCAGTAAAACAGATAGAGTACTAACAAGAACGAAGATACTTACTGTCTAAAATGTAAACGGAATGTTTTGGTTCAAATTTTTGTTAGGCTTTTTTTTTTCTTTCTTTCTTTTTTTGTTTGTTTTCTGAAAGAGGACAGTTTGTTATCAATTCACAATTAAAGCAGCATGCAATTTATTAGTAGTATTTTTTAAACTTTTTTTTTTTTTAACGTTTTTCAATTCTTGGCAACGGCAACAAACCACAACATTATCGAGGAATGTAATGCAGACTTTTTTAAAGTTGTGCGCAAAAAATGACTGTTTCCCTTCTGGTCATGGAAATGTCCAATAAATAGATCGTAGAACCACTGTACTGTATAAACTTCATTTATACATGCAGTTCATAAAATTATTTTTTTCTTAACTGAATAATTTACCCTGTTATGTATATATACAAATAGATCATTTTTGTCTCAATATAATCTATACAACATAAAGCCACTATCTTCCCCTCTTAATGGTCAATGTACATACACAGGAAGTGTCTATCCGTATGAACCGCCAGCCAATGCGCTTTTTGCTATCCATGGTGAGGGCCCGAACGTACGACTGGGTAGTTCGGCACTGGGAGTTCCAATGCCTCTTGTCTATGCCCCTGCAGCCCTCCTTTGTGTAACCCATGGGATTGCACTTGGTCTCGTAGAAGTACTGCTTCAGTTGGCCTTTCGAGACGGGGACTTTTTCGAGGACCGTGACTGTCCCGCCTGACATGTCCACTGCAGTCTTTTTATCCGCCGCTGTCACCCACTCGCTGATGCTGTCGCACACGCTCAGCTCCCCGCGGCGGGCAGGGTCCGAGTGGCGCCGGACCCTCATGGACATGTTCGCAGCATCCAGGTAATTTTTGTATTCCTCGAGCAGGAAGAGGAGAGGAGGCTCCAAAGGCACTTGACTGCTGAGCATCACCCGGGATGTGTACATGTCCGCGTCCTTATTGTTTTCCTCACTGGGCCGAACTTTCTGGTCCTCGTCCAAGAGCTCTTCGATCACGTGTTCAACGGTGTCAGCCAACGACGACGTCAGGCCTCTTGAACCCACCTTGGGCCCATTCACGCTCTCCAGAGTCCCATGGGTCCGCATACCTGGGTAGGCCAAGCTGCCTTGTCCTCGGACGTTGGCTTCTTTCATGGGGGCAGCCTTCATGCAACTGAAGTATGAAATAACCATAGTAAGGAAAAGGATGGTCATCACTCTTCTCACCTGGTGGAACTGTAGGGAGAAAGCAGAAACAGGACACAAGACTGTTTAGGGCTTTCTTTTGCTGGGATACAAAGCAGCCATCTGATTGTAATTCCAGGCCATTCTGTAGGGTCAAGGTTTCTGCTGTATTGGTGATAAACTCCAGCTGCACCAGACACAGGTTAATGTCAGTAGTGTGCTCGATGGGCTTTAATATAAACCAGAGCTGTGCAGCCTTGGCCCCAAGGTTTAGCATGTAAAGCCGAGATTAGATGGCTCCTGAGCAAGTGAAAAGAAACTGTGGCTTCGAGTTTGCCTCTTTCCTCCCACTTGAGCAGCTTTGTAAGTTTAATTTTTAATGATCTCTGCTCAGGCTGTCACAGGAAACACAACAGCAGAAATGTTACCAAGCAACAACGGCGAGGGTAATAGTAATCTTTCTTTCCCTCAAGTCAGCAACGTGGCCCTATGGCAGGAACGTGTGACAGGACCAGTAGTGGCTTGTGGGGTCTGAGGGGGCCTTTCTAGCTAGGGGCTATCCAGGCACGAACAACAAAACAAGTCAGGGAGCTACAAGGAGGCTCCCCATTGACTCTTTCCTCCCATGGAGATAATTCATTAGAAGAAAGGAGGGAGTTCCTCGGTGGTCTAGCGGTTAGGATTCAGCACTTTCACGGCTCTGGCCCGGGTGTGATCCCCGGTCGGGGAAATAAGATCCGGCAAGCCATGCGGTGCGGCCAAGAACCAACAAACAAACAAAGAAAAACAAAGGAGAAAGATCACTTTCATCAGATCATCCAGTTCTACCGATAAGAAAACCAAAGGCCGTGGAGGACTTGCCTCCCGTCACGACGAAAGTTTCTATTAGAACTCGGGGCTCCCAAGTCCAGCTTCAATGTTTTTTTTACTACACCTTGGGTGGTCGTAACGAAAATACGCTTTGCTCGTTCCCAAACAGAAATCATTTTCTATACGTTGATTTTAATGACGCGTCTCTGCCTGGGACTGATATCATGTAAGCAACGTGTCTGCTTAAGAGAGAACTGGGGCTTCCCTGGTGGCACAGTGGTTGAGAGTCCGCCTGCCGATGCAGGAGACACGGGTTCGTGCCCCGGTCCGGGAAGATCCCACGTGCTGCGGAGTGGCTGGGCCCGTGAGCCATGGTCACTGAGCCCGCACTCCGCAACGGGAGAGGCCACAACAGTGAGAGGCCTGCGTACCGCAAAAAAAAAAAAAAAAAGAGAGAGAGAGAGAACTGAAGAAGGTGGCATCAAAAAGCTCGAAGGCAATTTCAAGTGCCTGCCACATGCGCATCCACGTGTATCTCCACTAACTCCCTAAGCCCCTCACCCCTCGGCTTTTCTGACTCTTGTGCAGATCCATCTAAGTGAGCTCAGCCTCTCTTTATTAGAATGTGACCTGTGTGCACGTGTGTGCGTGAGCTCTGAGTCGATCATACCTTTAAAAAGCCGGGTGGCATTGTGCACATTTTGGTACAGGCAGCTGGGCTGGCGCTTCTTTCTGGGCTTTTGAAGGTTTCTGGGAAGTCCCTTAACAGCACACTACAAAATTAATCTTTTCCTGTTTGCCAGAGAGTAGCTATACTCTAAATTTGGCTCTCCATCTACAAGCATGCTCTGGGAAGCCAATTAGAATGAGTGAAGAGCGAGGTGAAAACATACGTACAGACACAAGGTTCCCGTCGGATGGTGAAGGACTTGAGGATCACTTACCTGAGGCATCGCGTCCCTGAGTAGCAATGAGAAGCATTCCCCCGCCCGAGCCCAACACTCTAACTTTATTCCTACTTGAGTTCTGGAGCAAGGACTTACAAAAAGACACGCACGTGCCACAGCTGTTATGCTGTGCCAGTCAGTAGGAACGGGGACTGCTTTTCTGTCCATGAGGTGTCACTTGCCAGGAAGGTAACCTACCTCCTCCAGTCAGTAGGTCATACTGCAGAAAGAGATGAAACTCTGGGAGCGAGAACCCAATGTTTCCGTCCTCCACTTTTATCAGAGATCCCATTTTCTACTACTACAAGACTTCATTATCGTCCCCAAACACCAACGAACTTCCTTGCAGATTCACTCTTGCTTCTGCATGAGTAGCAAGCATGCTCAGAACTGCTTGGAGTACACAGTCGCAGATTAGGAGGACACACTGGTTTGAATAAAACACAGATATCCAGTCTGCTAATACCTGAACTTTTGTGAAGGTTCTGGATTCCACACCATCAAAGAAATGGATCCTCCAAGGAGATTTCTATTCCTGGCAGCTGTATTTACACCACTGAATGAAAATCCTTTCTCCTAGTGTTTCTGGTCCAAATTAAAACAACCCAAGGGGCACCTCAAATGCAGGCCAATGAAAAAAGGCAAATTTAGAATATTTTACTCCTCCCCTCTATCACACTGGTAGACATTTGCTGTGATTAGCTGTCTTTTAATACCATGCTTCATGAAATCTAAGATACTATCCTTCTGAAATACACCATTTTACGTACCACTAGGATATAAAAAACGCAGCCAGTTAAACTATTGCTTTCTTTATCACTTAGAATGGAAAAGAGTTCTGTTAGACTTATTTGGACATATTTTATCATAGATAACTTCTGTGCATATGTAAAAAAGAAAATTAAGCAAAATAAATTGGTTAAGGCCATGGCAACGATGTTGCAACTGCTACATAGCCAACGACAATAAAATGACATCAACTGTAAGACACAACCCAATTTCAGAGATGTTAAAAAAAATGAATAAGACAATGTGCATCTTAGAATTAATGAAAAAGTTTAGTAAGTATTTACTGAGTGCCCACACTCACTGCTTAAAATGGCCCAAGGTACTAAGGCATCTTAAACTACAGAGTTGGAAAATTATTTTATTATCATTATCATAGTAATGAGTCTTTTAATGATCCTTTTTTCTATACTTGGACTTAAAGGAGTTGACCCTGTAAAGTTACTGCTTTTCACTTGTCGCATTTATCTTTTTATTAATAACTTTTCGGTTATAAAAGTAGTTAGCACTTTAAGTATCATTTTCTCATCAGTTCCACAAGCAAATTTTTCAAAGGAACAAATGGCATCTGAGTAAATATTACTTGGCTTTCATCCTGAAGCCCAAACATGGGCATCCCTCAAAGCAGAACATCTGCAGACATTCAGTAATTAAACTACCTTGTGATAAAGCCCAACCCCAAGCCACGGCCCCACCCAGCTGAGTGACTTTCTACAGTGCTAACCGCCTACTGGCTTATAAGGCCAATACTTTTTGTTGGAACAATGTTACTTCCTAACTTTTCTGTTTCTGACAATGGTTTCTTTTTTTTTTTTTACATCTTTATTGGAGTATAATTGCTTTACAATGGTGTGTTAGTTTCTGCTTTATAACAAAGTGAACCAGTTATACATATACATATGTTCCCAATATCTCTTCCCTCTTGCGTCTCCCTCCCTCCCACCCCTCCAGGCGGTCACAGAGCACGAAACTGATCTCCCTGTGCTATGCGGCTGCTTCCCACTAGCTATCTACCTTACGTTTGGTAGTGTATATATGTCCATGCCTCTCTCTTGCTTTGTCACAGCTCACCCTTGACAATGCTTTCTTGATACTTTGGACCACCCAGGCTGCAGGATAGAAATCTTGGAATCAATTCTGCCAATGTATTTCTTGTAGAGCTTTTAAATCCAGTCAGTGAAGAAAGCCTGCTCATCTTTCCTTTAAAATATGTCCCCTGTCCACCCTGTTTCTCCATTCCACTGCCACTGTCTCGGCTCAGCCCTTGCCATCTCATTTTGACTATAATGCCCCCAGCGCTGCCCACCTCCCCACGCTCCACCACCCCCCCCCCCGCAATGTACATGACAGCCTTTCTGCTCCATTTAACTCTGATGACCTGACTAACCTCTCATCTTATGCTCCTATACAAAGACTTGCAATGACTTTTTTATTCTACCAGATCAAATCTAACCTCTTTTACCCGGTATTCAACACCCTCCAAAATCTGGCGTCACCTTATTTAGCTAACCTTCTCATGTCAACTCAGTGCTCCATCACCTCTCCTCTGATCAGGCCAGAGTCCGTGGAGCCCCAAATATATCAGTGCCTGTAAGCGACTTGCTCCTTTCTTCTGGAAAATTCTCTTTTCTCTATCTGACTAAATCTCGCTTATCCTTCATGACCCAGTTCAACCATCAAATCACACATGCCACCTTCTCTAAACTACTCCAGTGCACACTGCCCTCCTTCGCCTCTAAAATTCCACATAACATCTCATTTAGTACTTTATTCCCTACTCACTGGTTAATTGGTAACAGTGTTTGCTAATTATGGTCAGTCTTCAATTGGATGATAAGCTCTCTGGATCATGGGTGATTCCCCCATAATGCTTAACACAGAATAATGTAGTAGTAGACTCAGTCAAAACTTACTGATGGGTTTCTTAAACCATGAGAAAACAGTGCTGATATCATTTTCACAGGAAGCCTTCCCATATGGCAAGCACCAGTGAACTCACTGAAATTATTAGGTCAAGTACAGGCTGTACTAAACCCAAATTACAAGCTCTAAAGTATTTGATGGATGGTAATTATCAGCCATGAGGAATCTCCTGAGTTTCTCTAACAGGGTATAACTTACCTTGAGTAATAATGTTTTAAAAGCAAATAACACTACAACACACTAACTGCCCCTACTACTGCCTCTGTTGCTCTGTTTCTAATAGAAGACTTGGAAAGGGGGCAGTAATAATAATTATAGCAAAATCTGGAACTTGCAGTCTTTTAATGTTCTTTGTCCTATTTACCTCTTCAATGAGTAATTTTATACACTGTATTAGGAAATCATAAAAGGTTAAGAACCTCCATGACAATTTTCTTATATGACAGTTTCTGCAGGTGAGCATTACACAAGAGATAGAGGCTATGCAAAATTGCTAAGTTGCTTGTTAGTCTATATATCTATTCATACATTACAAAATTCACTGCTGTTAATTCTGTTCCAAGCCTTACAACAATCAACTCAACCACATGTATAAAATGCTAGGAAGGTTGTTTTTAGCCCCATTCTCAAAAAATTAAATATAGTGCACAGAGCTAAAAAGAAAATCAACGAAATAGAAATAAGGTTTACTTTGAAGCATGACTCACAAGTCTTAAACATTCAACCAAATGAATATCCATGACAGCAGGCTGTAGTAATAACTTATATTTGTCTAAAAGACTACAGAACATTCACAAGCATCGTCTAATTTGATAGCCACCAGGAGATAGGACAGGTATTATTATCCACATTATACAGATGAGACAATTACTGTTCAGATATCATGAAGCTAAAAGGTTCCCTGTCTCACTGTCCACATTTTTACCATCAGGACATGTTCTAAATATATATATATTTTAATTTAAAATGTTTAACCACAGGGAGGAGAGAAGTGATGCTATGAACGGTGGTCAAAGAAGAAGCTTATAAAGTATGGCCACAGTTTTCTGCAGTTGTGTGTATCTTAGAGCCCAACTTTCTAAAGGCAGCACCATTAAGATGATATTCTGACCTTCAAGACCCTTCAACTTTATGGCTTGATTCCTTCAGCAGATGGAATTTCAGACAATTCAGTCCTCCTCTAAAAGAAAGCTTTGCAAAAATTTAGGCATGTTAGAGCCAAGTTTCCATGGCCAGAGCTAAGAAGGGGAACCAAACAATAATATGGATAATTTGGGCATACAGGGGGAAAAATACAAAGCTTTGTTTGTTCCCAGTCCCTTTGGGTTTTGTCTATGAGCATGTAGTCAAAGGAAACACAGTTTAAAGATATAGTTGCTCATGTTAGACAGTCCTATAAGCAACAGAGATAATGGTAATGTTGGCAAAATTATCAATTAATATTTAATTCCTAACATACCTGATGCAAAAATCTATTAAGAGCCCAATTTAATGAAATCTTGCAAGTCTAGGCTTATTTTTGTTTGTTCATTCATCAGACATGGATCTGTTTTCAAGCCTTCCAGTCTAGGAGGGAGGTAGGACATATATGTAAAGTAACTAAAATATAAAGGTAGAAATGACCCAGAAAAGTATAGGTACAATTCTATAAAGAGAAAGAGGCTACTTCCACTTAGAGAAAGAAGAACGCTTTGTGAAGAAGATAGCAAAGGATAGAAAGGATTTTAATGTATCCAGAAAAGACCCCAGTGGATGGACGGCAGCTTGATTAAAGGCACGGTGTACATTTCTGGACAGAAGAGTTCTAGAGTAGTGAGGAATAAGAGTGAATGACTGTTAGGTTTTGAAAGGCTCTGAGGGTGATGCTAAGGAGTCTGGACCCTGCTGTGCAGGCATGGAAGAATCAACGAGAGTTTCCGAGTGGGAGGAATGCTTCAAGAAGCCCAGTTTATCACAATGTGTAGGAGAACCTGAAAGAATGATACACTGGAATAAGGGGCCTGGACATAATTTTTAACTTATTCTATGTATGTATGTATGTGCGTATGTATGTATTTTTAGGCTTAATTAAGTTGCCAAAAGCAAAGGGTTTAGAGAGAAGTGTGCAGAGCTGGGTGGTAACCATGAGCCATGTCTGTCTGGGCCAAAGGAACAGAATGGAGGGAGGTGGAGGGAAGGCGGACATATGAACTCTCATTCCAATTATGATTACACTGAACTAGGATTCTACTGCTCAGCATTTTTAATTCAAAGATCTCCAAACGCTTTGCAAATATTAAGTAATTAAGACACATAGAACCCTAGAGGTGCAGGTAACTATAATTATCCCCATTTCATACAGGAGGAAAGAGGACCAAAGTTTTTAATCAACTCATCCACTTCCCCTGGTACCCCTGAAAGAACAAGGTCAGAACCTCAGATTCCAAAGGAAAACTAGGCCTTCACCTACAGGGACTAGTTTCTTCCATCCCTCTGCATTATTTCTGTATTGTTTTCCCATTAGGTATATATTGTTTAGCCAAGAAGATTTAAAAGAGAAACACCTCACATCCCTCAAAGAAAATAATGGATAGTTGGAATCCACAAATACAACGGAGGGAAAAAAAGCTCACGATCATTACAGATGCTCACCTACTTACCTGAATGACCAATCAACTGAAACTAATAAATATTTTAGTAAATGATATCTGATAATGCATATGTTCCAAAGCTTTGAAGGAAGTTCCTTTAAAAATGTAGTTTTTAACCATAACATAGTTTATGTCCAAGAGTATCTGATTACAATTCTTATAAAACACAGTCCTTCATACTACTCTCTGATCCCTGAGTACGCTCATGGTGTTGAGTGACACCTGGAGACATTACTTAGCCTCACTAAGAACGCCAGAGAAATTGCTCGTTCTTAGTTCAAACCTGGAGTGACACATACATGTAAGTACCATGAAAAAAAGGTGTATTTCCCTGAATCATAAATTTGATAGACAAAATTACATACATCTTTGATAGAAAGCCCTATAGCTCTGGCACTCTATTCAATCCTTCTATTCCCCACCGCATTTCTGAAAAAGGATATCTTCTATTGGTTGGAGACCTACCTTATCCAGGAGTAAAACCAGACCGTAATCTCCATTAGGAGAGGGATTGGGCATTCTCTGAATAACCACAATTTGTACAGTACCTTGCACAAACTAGGTTCCCACACACATTAAATGACTCAGTTCCCCTCTGTACTGGTAATATTTGCCTAGTATTTAGGGAGGTGCAATTAAAGTAAGAGCAGTAAGTCTGAAAGTGAGCTATAATGATGAAATGAATTTTGGAATAAGAGATAGGAAATGCCTGGCACAGGACCAGGCCTGGGCAAAGAACACACTCCACCTGGCATTCCAACCCCAGGCACAGCTGCCACTATGCAAAGGTCTACAAGTGTTTCCATCATTAGTGCTCTGGGAGACCTGCTGTTCTACGGGAACCAAGGCAGCATCCCAGAAAGCCAGAGGCACCCAGAGCTGGCAGTCTTATCCATTTGTCCGTGCTCTGCCCACTTCCTCCACCTCCTCTGCACAGAGAAATACTGCCCCGACAGTGTCCATCTCTAGTCCCTCCTAAAGAAGTCTCAAGCATACACAGGTCACTGGCCCATCAAATAAGGAGACTGTCTAAAAATGCTTTTTAAAGTATTGTTTTAAACTGCCAGTTGTTAGATTACAAGAACGAAATGGCAGTTAACATTCAATTAAAAAGCCTAACCTCTTTAATTAGGATTCTGTTTTCTTTAGAATTTCAGGTGGAATTTGTCATAATGAACTAAAGTTCATATTTAACAATGTTCTGACTATTAAATTGCCAGAAAGCAAGGTATTATTTATTAAATTTCCACACAGGGTAGACGGTAACATTAATTAAGAAGACACTATCTACCTGGTTCTGTGAAGTTTCAGTGACCCACTGCGTAAGGAAGGGCCTGAAAAAATGATCAAGTATCCATCACATTTAATGCTAGGTGTTGATCTCTACAAGTCTTGTGAAATCATGGGGAAAAATTTCCCGTAAAGGGAAAATGACTCTGGAAATAGTAAATAAGGAGATATAAACATCATTGTAACACAGGCATTTAAGTTACACTTAAACATATGGACTTTGAATTTATAGAAAAAATTTAAGTACAAAATTCACTTCATGCAACCTAGATCTCCAACTTGAGATAATTTTTTGAGTGTTACATCTATAAATTAAGTGTATTAATGCAATTCCAATTTGTTACTAAGAATACTACAACAGAAGGAGAAACTTGTGGAGCCTGAAACAAGTTTTAGGAAATGTGGGTATGGGATAAATGTCCATGGGTGGAAATTAAATGAAGCCTTGCTTCTCAAAGTGGGATCCATGGGCCAGTAGCATTAGCAAAACGTGGGAGCTAATAAGAAAAGCAGAATCTCAGCTTCCCCTCCTCCAAACCATCACAGCATCCACTCAATCGGAATCTGCATTTCAACAAGACTCATGAACTTCAAGGTGATTCATATACTTATTAAAGTTCAGAAGCACCAGACTAAGTGATAAAACCAAATGGCAATTAACATTCAATTAAAAAGCGGTGTCTACTTAAGACATGGAAACGGCATGGTTAACATCAACTTAAGTAACCTCCTTGGTTCAACTTGTTTTATTGGGACATTTATTATGCGGCAAAATAGTTCTGCTTTTGAAATGTTAAGTAAAATCTGGGTTCCCTTTATGTCAACTGGCTTTTCCACTGTTGTGTTCATACCATAAAGTGCAGGATATCTATAAACGTGACAGGCTGAATGAGAATTTATAGAGTACTACTGATCTAAATCTGGACTTCCACTCAATCACTAAATTTTATCTCAATGCTACAAGGCAAGTACAAGCATAACTGGCCTCCCTGATCATTAGAACCCTAACATCACTCACTTGATCAGAATGATACTGGAAATGATGTGATCAGTTAGAGCAGCTAGTAGATTTCCAGGCACATTAATATTACTTTCAGCCGGATGTCTCTGATCCTCCTGAGTTCTTTCTGTTGTGAAATGGTGAAACAGAGGCAGAAAGAACTGACTCACCCACTTAATGGAGATTTCTTATTTCTACGCTTGTCCTAAAACTAACAGATTGAGCTACCTCCTACCAAGTACTATGAAATTAAAACAGAAAACAAAAAGCTCACAAAATAAAACAACAATGGGGAAATTCCCTGGTGGTCCAGCGGTTAGGACTCCACGCTTTCACTGCTGAGGACCTGGATTCGATCCCTGGTCGGGGAACTAAGATCCTGCAAGCCCCACAGCACGGCCAAAAGAAACAAAAACAAAAACAAAACAAAACAAACAAAAAACAACAACAACAGCAAACAACCAAACCCTAAAGTATATTAGCGTACGTATCAAGCATCAAAATCCCCTCTCCAACCCAAATCTGTCTCTATTTCAGTAAGGTACCCAGCAGCAACCCGATTTCTCAGTTGAGTTCCAACATCTGGGATCATTTGCTTCAAGCCTGGAGCACCCAAAATGGTTTTAAAAAAATGTTAGATTTCCAAAGAAAAGTAAAAACTTTGAGTTGGAACAACATTATCAGGGAGTCGATGGGGTAGGGTAATTTCATAAACAGAACTGCTAGAGACTGGTCCACTCTTTAGGCTTTTTACAAAGGACTAAAAAAGATGGCTAGTTACCAAACCCCAAGAAGTCACCAAGTTCACCAGTACAAATGCAAGTGACTCACACTGGGAACCCTGATATTGTGGCTGTTACATCATTGGCAAATGGGTGGGTGAGATGAGGCTGAGATGCCACAAAACCCTATTTTCCCAAGCAGTATCCACCTTGAGCCCCACCCAGTACAGATGTCAACAAAGCTAAGGGACTGCCTCTCCAAATCACAAACAAGGTGCACCTACTGACAGGGGCTGTTGTGAAAGCACAGTAGAACATGGTCTTCCAAGTTCCTGGATCCAGGAAGGAGCATGCTCTGTCTAAAAAAAAAAATGCAAGGGTGATACAACTGCATTCTTTGTCCCTAAGGGGAGAACATGCACTAATTCAAACCAGAGGATAAAGAAAATCCACCTTTAAGAAGTCTGCCACAATTTGGAGACTGGGAATATGCCAGAACAATTACAATCGGAAAAAAAAAAAGGCAAAGGAAGAAAGTTAAGACCCGTCTGTCCTATTTCAGTCTCTTTTTTTCAGAACCGGCAACGTCAAATCGACAGGTTGCTTTCAGAGTGCTGCTGGACACTCTTCAGTTCCTGCCAGGAGGTGCCGTGGGGATTCTGACAGCTGTGAGCCAACACCCACCAGACACCGTCCCCACACAAACACACTCTTAATGGACCCCAGAGCTGTGGGAGAGGCATGCCTTTCTCAGTGTTTCCACAGATGGTGCTCCTGAAAATTTCCATAGCCAATGTATGCCTGTGGTTAATTAGTTATCTGAGCAATTTCCATAAAGAAAGAATATCTGTACATAATTAGACCCATCTTAGGTCCAAACTGGAAGACTTCAATGTCATTAAGTCAGAAGGGGTCAAAAGAGAATGGGATGGATAACTCTCACCTGATGAAGAGACCTCTGTCTAGATTAGACCCTATCCTCGGAAGTAACACAGAACTTTAATTTTTAAAAAAGCAAGAGAGGTGAAAACAGGTGGGGGGAGAACCTGAACGGAGGATAAGTTGCCTCTAGAATCAAAAGAACAACATTCCTTTAAAAGCTACTACCAAGAAATACTAGGGGAAAGATAAAATTAGCAAGAGAAGGCTAGCAGCTCTGTTGCTCACCTTTATGAGACCATTTTCAGGAATTGGTTTGTTAAATTCCACTGAAGCACAAATGCACACACCACAGCCCTTCTTCTGGGATGCACAGTCATACCATACAGAAGCGTGTGGGTAGAGGCCAAACGTGTGTGGACACGCAACCCTTTCTGTAGTAACGCAGCGTTCTGTGCGTTCTCTAGGATTAACCTCCACACACGGAGAAAACTGGTGGTTCCACACATCGAGTTGTCCTTCAGGTTATTTTTGCATCCAACTCTATAATTTCTTTTAATTGCTTATTGTAAAACACAGGAAAGTGCTCATTATCTGTAGCTTAATGCAGGAGCAAAACTAATTGCGTTCCCCCGCCCACTGCCCTACCCCAGCCCCCAACTCTTCTGTGTGTCACCGTTCATCTGAACAGCACAAGGAAGCCGGTTTCTGGGCCCTGTACATAATGAGCCAGGTGGACCCTATTCCAGAAACTGGCTGTGCTCCAGAGCTACTATAACATACAAGGAAAATATTAACATCTCAGATGACAAAAGATCCATATGGCTGGTCAGAAAATATCCACATCATAGAGTTTACCTATATGGAAACATTCAATTCTGTGGTTTCGTGAGTATCAGGACTGTGAGAACGTTTGTTTGTCTCCAACCCTTTTCACTCAACATTGATTCCTACAGAAGTCATGCAAACTCTAACATCAATACATTTAATCTAAACAAGGGGATGAGGGCTGTGTTTCTACATAGTACCATAAATAAATACAGTATTGGTAGTGGTGTATATGAGGGGGGGAGTTTGGAAGATGCTCTAGGGAGCTGGTTAAATAAGTAATATCAAACTTCTCTTCATATTAAAAAGTGATTTAAAATAACAGCTAACATTTACTAGCTATGAGGTAAATAATCTAATTATTGACAGCTTACAGTTGAGAAAACTGAGGCTCAGAGAGATTTTGTAAACTGCCTAAGACCATATGCCTGGCATGTGGTGGAAATGGAAATTAGAACCTGGGCTAGCTTGCATGCTTCTTTCCATATGGGGTCAGATGTGAATGTGGTGTCATATTTTGAGGGAGGTCTATTCCACCAACTTCTTATTTATTTAAGCAAAGCCGCATGTGATCATTCCTGATAAGCAGTTTGTTTACACGCTAATTCCACAGAGGTTGAACATAATCTTAATGTTTCTTCTTCACTACCCTCTTCCCAATATTGAATTATTCCCTCAAGGTACCAATCATACATGCATACTTAATAAGGCAGAGTGTCAAAACTTTGCAGGAAGGTAATTTGTTTGAAATGGCAGGACATTTTCCCCTGAGAAGATTTCTTCAGGCACTGGAACAAAACCACATGCTTTTCAGACCAGGAACTACAACTGCCAAATATATATGTCAACTCCACTTGGGTAAGAATACAGTAAGTCCCCTACATATGAACCTTCAAGTTGCGAACTTTCAAAGATGCAAACGTGCATTCACATGTCCAATCACACAAGTTAGTTGATGTGTCTGGCGTACATTGTCATGTGCATGCACCCTCTACAAGTGGTTGTGCTTTTGTGTACTTTACAGGACTGTTGCTGTGCGACACGAGGCACTTACTAATGAAGACCTGATGGAATTGGAGGCCCAGAGGAAGGACGAAGAGAGACAAGAGGAAGAAGTAACTGAAGAACCGAAGAGATTCACGATGCAGGAAATGACAAGGGGATTTTCTTTATCTGAGGAGGCACTGTAAGTTTTTGAGGCACAGGACCCGAACGTAGAACAGTACACAAAGGTTGCAGCAACCATTCAGAATGCAATCCAGTGCTACCGTGTCGTCTATGATGAGAAAAAAAGAGCTACTACCCAGACATCACTGGATCGTTTTTTCAAGAGGGTAGATGGAATTGAATCCAGCGAGGAACCAGAACCTGTGCCATCAACGTCAGGTGTGAGTGAAATTGCAGCTTGCCCTCCGTCTCCTATTGCTGAGGATCCCTCAGCGCTAGCATCTCCCACCTCCTCTCCCTCCTCCAGTCAGTAACTCTCTTCTTGCCTGTTCACTCGATGCCAGCCCCTGTATGCCAGCTGTTGTACTGTACTACTGTACTTTTCAAGGTACTGTGCTGTAAGACTAGAAAAGTTTTCTTTATTTTTTGTGTTTGTTTTCTATGTATTATTTGTGTAAAAAGTATTAAAACCTATTACAGTACAGTACTAGATAGCCGGTTGTGTTAGTTGGGTACCTAGGCTAACTTTGTTAGACTTAACAAACAAATTGGACTTATGAATGCACTCTCAGAACTCTTCAGTACGTAGGGGACTTACTGTAATTTCAATCAAGACCCAAGTGCCCATGTGTCTTAAAAAAAAAAAAAAAAACTTCTGACATAAAAACCTTTCTTTTCAGTATCTCAACCTAATCCCCTCCAAGTCTGGAGCCTGGTAGCCTAGGTTACCCCACTTCTGACCCATGAGGTTTGTCCTGTTACTCAAGAAAAGAGCTGAGGGGCTGAGATGGGAGTGAAAAGTATGGCAAGACAGCGTCAAATATATTCCTGGGGAGCAGTTCAGACACCTAGTTAGGACCAAAGACAGGAGAACAGGTGGCCCAGCATGGACAGAGCAGCAGACTCAGACTGTGTAAATAGAAGCCATTAAGTCAAAAAAGCCAAAGGAACAAGGGTGATAGAGCTCAGATCTCACGCATGTTCTCTGCCACCAAACTGATACCCAGAGGCCCTCCGTGTGAACGACTAAGGCAAAATGGACCCCACAGCTACACAGAGTTGATGCAGAACATATCCCTGGGATGACATCCTGAATGTGTGTGGTGGGTTAGATGATAGCATAAAAGAACACCACGCTTCTGGTCTTAGTCAGCCCTCGGCAGAGAGCAGCCTTCAAGAAGCAACTGCGAGGAGCCTGAGAACAAAACTGGAAATGCCTGTTGTGAAGCCTTGACAGGTATTAACAAAAGAAAATGTGTATCTGCATTTGTCAGTGGTGTGTCAGCTAGCTTCTGGCAGTCCACCCTTACGCCCAGGAATAATTTTGTGTTTCTTGTGTAGGGCAGATACAGTCATCAATTAACTCCCCAAGTGCGACTAGTCCACATAGGAGAGAGGAGTGGCTTTCCCCCCTTTTTTTTTTTTTTGCAGTACGCGGGCCTCTCACTGTTGTGGCCTCTCCTGTGTGGAGCACAGGCTCTGGACGCGAAGGCTCAGCAGCCATGGCTCACGGGCCTAACCGCTCCTTGGCATGTGGGATCTTCCCGGACTGGGGCACGAACCCGTGTCCCCTGCATCGGCCAGTGGACTCTCAACCACTGTGCCACCAGGGAAGCCCGGGCTTTCCTCTTTTAAGTGGCCCCTTCAAAAATTCTATGAAAGAGATGTTCGTTTGGATTGAATGACCATTCTGCCAGGCTCATTTAGCACACTTCTCTGTGCAGTGGAATTAAAGTGAGTTTTTTCTGAATGGAGCACACTATCCTCAGAGAAGAATAAGACGGAGAATCAATCTTACCAGTGGGAATGGCAGAGTCGTGCAAGGATGATGTGTAATATATGGTCTTCAACATGTGGAGATGTTATTTAGGCTATAAATCTTATGTTCTCACAGGATGCCCTATTTGTAACATGCAGGAAACTACCCGACAACTTTAATGGGGAAGTCTAGCAATATTGCAACATTGTATCCCATAGTTTTACTTTACCTTATAAAGCACTAATTATTTAATTACAAATCTTGGGGTAAGTGCAAAATTATTTCTCAAAAGAGCACCCCCTTGGGTATGAAAGCTCCAAATGTAGCAAGACTTCCTCCGTGAGTTGGGATCTCTCTCTCTCTGAACTCAGTCCCTAGAAATAAGGTTAGCAGCTGGGAAACAAGCACTGAAAGCCTGGTACACAGGGTGCTGCAGTGGAACAATTTCCTTTTCTATTCCAGTAAACACTGTTGTGCTCTTTAGACCCAGTATTGCTAGCTGGGTGAATAATGAATGCATGCTCAACTTTCCACTGCAGGAAATTCTGCAAGTGGCAACGTGGGTCCATTCCATGTGTGTCACTAGAGCTGGCGTAAGCCCATGCCATGGTGAGGCATTATTTCCATTGGAACTGATGCCTGCACCAGCTCTCGGAACTGGGCAGTATTCCCACTGCAAACCAGGGGACACGGAAGAGACTGAGACCTCACTTAGAAGGTCGTCTCCCGTTTCTCATCTTTCAGACTCACATGCACTCTGTTGGTGAGGCTGTAGTGAAACAGGCATTCTCATTTACTGATGGTGGGTGTACAAACAGTTCAAGACCTTTTTGCAGGACAATAAGGCAATACCTATCAAAATTTTAAATGAATTTTCCCGCTAATCCAGCAATTCCGCTTCTGAGAATAAATGTACAGTAATAGGTAGGTGCATACGTACAAAATGATGCATACAAAGGTTATTAATTGCAACAAGGCATAGAATAGCAAAAATACTAGGAGTCCCATTTCTAGCTAAAGGAAAGTATATAAACTATAGTGCATACTTACAATGAATTTGTGCAACTGTAAACAAGTTAGCTCCCATATACTGAAATGGAAAGCTCTCTGAAATATATTGGTAAGTAATAAAAGCAAGATACAAATCAGCAGATGTATACATATACATACTATCTTTTGTTTTAAAACTGGGGGAATATAATAATATTCATATTTACCTGTATTTTCACAAAACACACTGTATTCACATGAGACGAATACAAACGACCACCCACAGATGGTAATGTGTCGGGTGGGGATACAGGTGGGGCAGGAATTCTCAATGTAGCCTTTTTAAAAATATATATCTTTGTTGGAGTATAATTGCTTTACAATGGTGTGTTAGTTTCTGCTGTACAACAAAGTGAATCAGCTCTATGTATACATGTATCCCCATATCTCCTCCCTCTTAAGCCTCCTTCCCACCCTCCCTATCCCACCCCTCTAGGTGGTCACAAAGCATAAAGCTGATCTCCCTGTGCTATGCGGCTGCTTCCCACTAGCTATCTATTTTACATTTGGTAGTGTATATATGTCAATGCTACTCTCTCACTTTGTCCCAGCTTTCCCTTCCCCCTCTGTGTCCTCAGGTCTGTTCTCTATGTCTGCATCTTTATTCCTGCCCTGCCACTAGGTTCATCAGTACCGTTTTTTTTTTGATTCCATATATGTGCATTAGCATATGGTATTAGTTTTTCTCCTTCTGACTTAACTTCACTCTGTATGACATACCCTAGGTCTATCCACACCTCATTACAAATAACTCAATTTTGTTCCTTTTTATGGCTGAGTAATATTCCATTTTATATATGTGCCACACCTTCTTTACCTATTCATCTGTCGATGGACATTTAGGTTGCTTCCATGTCCTGGCTATTATAAATAGTGCTGCAATGAACACTGTGGTACATGTCTCTTTTTGAATTATGGTTTTCTCAGGGTATATGCCTTGTAGTGGGATTTCTGGGTCATATGGCAGTTCTATTTTTAGTTTTTTAAGGAACCTCCATACTGTTCTCCATAGTGCCTGTATCAATTTACATTCCCACCAACAGTGCAGGAGGGTCCCCATTTCTCCACAACCTCTCCAGCATTTATTGTTTGTAGATTTTTTGATGATGGCCATTCTGACCGGTGTGAGGTGATACCTAATTGTGGTTCTGATTTGCATTTCTCTAATGATTAGTGGTGTTGAGCTCAACGTAGACTTTCTAATACTATTTTGATTTTTGAATCATGTAAATAAATTATCAAAAACTTAAATTTAAAAAAACCAATTAAAAAATGTTTAACCTAGTGGCTTTGCTTTTGGCACCAAAGAATCTCCCACACTGCTCTGATGCAACAGACACTCATGAGATTTAACCAGTTCTAGGTCCTGGTGGTGACTCAAACCAAAAGTCTTTGGGGGAACCATCTCAATTTCTGGGACATTTCTCTGGAAACCAATCTAATGTGGGACCCTTGGATATAAAGGACTGTCTCTGGGGCTGGGGACTGAAGACCTGAGTTCTGGTCCGCCTTTCCCACCTGCTATTAAGTTGACCCTATAAAATGGCTGAGAACTGGCCATTTTTTTTTACCAACAAATTGGGTAAATTCATGGGTGAACCTTCATGGGTGAGCCAATTCAAGGACTCTGCTGCCTCAGCTCTGTGACAGAAGGAGGATTAGAGTTCTCATCCTGCCTGTCACAGCATCATGCCAAGGGTCATCAACACATAGAAAAGGGCTCTATAAACTCTAAAGGGCAACCCTATAAACAACCTTTGTAAAGCACAACACCAAGCTGAGGGGTGACCATGGCCAAACACAGAAGGAGAACGAGACCCATTCCCAAAAGTCTCTGAGACACTTAGATGGTGGAGAGGGAAGAAAACTTCCAAAAGATGGAATCTAAATGTAAACAGAACACAGGAGCAGGCTGACAAAGAAAGACTTTGAAGATTAAGACATGTGGTTAAATGACTCCATATGTGGTCATCTGCAATTGAATATACTGCAAATTCTAGAAGACTTAACAGAGAAATTAGGGAAACATATATGGAGCAAACTTAAAGGGTACAGACCTGAATACAGATGCAAGATCAATGTCAAATGAATGATCCAAAAGGATGGCCCTTATCCTTGCGAGCAGTGTAGTTGTTGGAGCCATGTGCCTGTCATATATAGGTAGGCCTCCAACCTTCCTCCAAAATAAAATGCAAACTTCAAACACTTTTGAAAATGCTCCCTAGGAGACCACCTTTTACCCCAAATTTAGAAATGGTAAGAAAAACACACTCTAAAAAGGCAAAAAAGAAAAAAACCTTCTCAAAAAAAAAAAAAAAAAGAAGAAAGAAAGAAGAAAACCTTCTCTTCTCCATATTTATGGTCATCTGGAAAGCAGATCTCCCTTTAAACGGATGGTCAAAGCTGGACCACAATGTTAAACTCATCATGAAAACCCAAAGGTTGCTTCTCTCACCTTCTTGAAGTGAAACGTTCCATTCCAAGAGGTAGGAAGTAACCACAGGAGGAAGTTCACTGTTGGTGCCCTAACTTGGTACTGCTATCTAGACACCTGGTCTGGAAACCAGAAGTCTCTTTGGAACTCAGAAGAAAGCGAAGAACTCCTTTCTTTTTTTTTGCGGTACGCGGGCCTCTCCCGTTGTGGAGCACAGGCTCCGGACGCGCAGGCTCAGCGGCCATGGCTCACGGGCCCAGGCGCTCCGCGGCACGTGGGATCTTCTCGGACCAGGGCATGAACCCGTGTCCCCTGCATCGGCAGGCGGACTCTCAACCACTGCGCCACCAGGGAAGCCCAAGAACTCCTTTCTACTTTGGTTAAGGAAGGTCCTTGTGCAAGGTGCCTGGTTCCAATTGGGTCTAAGTGGTCTAAAGCGTACAGTGCATTGAGACCACCGCTTAATGACTTTGATGGACCTTGCTAAGAATTTCCCAGGCCACTTTGGGTCAAATGCGACGTCCTCTCACTTTCAGCTTCATGTTTCAGCTGACCACGCTTCCTTACAGAAATTTCCCTATAGGAGGCTTACTATCCTGTATTATTTCCAGTCAGAGTCTCCTCTTGCACAAGAGGCTTAAACTAACTCTGATTAAGAATCAGAATGTGCTCTGTTTTAGTTGAGGATTCATTTACTCATTCAGCACAGGTTATTAAGAACTTACCAAGTTTAGATGTGCTTTGCTGTAAGAAAATCATTTTCAAGGAAGCTTCATGTAAAGCAGGAATAATTAACCTGGTAACTCTTAATAGATTCTTCAAGTGGCTGAATCCTGAGTTTAAATCCTCACTGATTTTCAAATACAACAAGAAAATCAATTATGGAGGTGGGCACACTCCCAGCTAAGTGTCAATAGCTTTCAAGGGAGGTGTTTCAATGTCACTCCAAATGGTCAATATCACATGGTTAATCATTTAGTTAGAGATTCACAAGATCAAAAACAATTCTTAAAAAAATGTTTACAGGAACACAGGGACAATGAGTTAACACCTCCTAGGTGTATGTCAGTGTCAAGGATACAAGCTCATGTTTCATAAGCAGAGCTCTGGTCACTTGATTGAAGTTGAAGGTCATAACCCGCTAAGTTTCTGTCATTTCCTCATGTGAAGAAAAGTAAGTTGTAGCCCATGTTTATTCCACGAGGAAAAAAAAAACCCACAAATGTTTTTAAAGCTACATTTTGGCCTCTTCTCTCACCAGAGCTACAAAGGTTGCCCATCTTTCCATGGCTGGGTTATCTGTGAAGGCCTTGTTTGGATATCAACTTGTCAAGCTTATTGCTTAGAATGACTATGACTTAGTGTTCTCCTAAAATTGACTTTTTAACTTTTTGTTCACTTAATAGACATACTCTGAGCACAGATACTGGGGACACCAAAATGAATGAGAGAATCCCTGCCTTTGGAACTTCACTGTTAAAGGGGGCAGGGGATGCAGAACAGTTTAGACACGTGAGCAAACGATTACAGTTCAATGTAGAACACGCTGTAAGCATCCTAAGCAGGATACTCTAGAATGTTTTTCTCGACTAAGACATCACACCCACAGCTCCTAGCAGAGAACCTGATACAGAGAAGACACCCAATAATGTTTTAATAGTTGTGCAATTATTGCTTATATGATTAACTATTAAATTGTAAGATAGAGACCATGGATGACCCAGGAATCCAGATAGAACAGGTTTCTCTTGGGCAGGAGTCTTTCTAGAGGAAGTCAAATTCGAGCTGGGTCTTAAAGAGTGAGTAGGACTCAGATGGATGAAAGGAATAGAAAGTCAATGAGTAAACAAATTAGCCTCCAAAGATTACAACAAGAGTTCTGGTCTTGTCACCGTTGGTACAAAGTGAAGCAGATTTAGGCACGGAGCATGCTGATACAGTTTTTAATTGTCTTGATAATAAGTCATAAAAGGTACTCTTTTAGGGCTGGAAAGTGCCAGTAATAACAACAGTGGCTGAAATTCATTAAGCATTTACTATGCCAAGCACTGTTCTGAGGACTTTCCATGTATTAACACACTTGATCCCTACCACGACCCTGTTAGGAGGTTGAGGCACAGAGATTGGAAGCAGTTTGTACAAGGGCCTAGACCTCGTAAGTAAGTGGTGGCCTTGGAATCCAATTCGACGCTTGGGCCCGGGAATGTTGTCCCAGGCCTTCTGCTCTCACATGGAAGTCTGCAGTTACGCAGTATCTTTCAAGTCAGAAGAATATCTTCAAGAGGCCTCCCACCTCAAAGCTTCTGAATTTCTGATTATTTACAAGACTGCAAACCCCTTCTAACCACGCTCAACTCCAAGTATTTGGACGATGAAGTAAATGATGTCTTTTTAAATTTATTTGGTTTCTAGTTCAGCAATTCTTAAACCTCCTGCACATCTGAACCACCTGTGGAAGTTTCTAAACATAACATATGGCCAGGCTCTGGCCCAAACCCACGAATCTCAGGGATTAGGACCTGATAGCTGTATTTTTTTTTTAAGTTTCGAAGGTAATTCTGATGATCACCGTCTTTAAGAACCACTGCTCCATGGTATGCTTTCCAACAGTTCACTTACAGGACCCTCAGCTTTAAGCAAAATTATAACTAAGAAGCTCAAGGAACAAGACATATCCTTTTTCTCTTTTTGAAAGAGTTTTTTGTTTTCTTTAAAAAAAAAAGGAAACTAAATTTAAAAACTCCTTAGAGAAAACATTTCTTATCTTCCCATCATCATCTTCTTCCTTGGCACACAGAAGGTTGCCAATCTCTTCTCTAGAGAGTGGACACTAGGCCAGGGTGACGACACTGGTCTCCATCTGTGCCAGGCACCCACATTAAAGCATGAAGGGTGAAATACGGTTTCTAACCTGAATTCTGCAGTTCACGGTTGTAGACAACCAGCATGATGGTCAGAGGGCTGGATTAGGAGAAGTCATGGAGCTGTAATCCTTGCTCTGGTTCTACAGCTGTACATCTTGGATCAAGTTATTTAACTACTCTGAGCTTCAGTTTCCTCAACTGTTATATAGGAATAATATCTGCCCAATGTTTTTCAAAGGGTTATTTATAGGATCAAGTGGAATGAGACATGTGGATGCATTTTCTTAATGTATGGAGCACTATACCTTTGGACAAGGTTATTACCGAGGTGTGCAATCTTACCTACATATGAAAATAAAATCATGTAGGAACGTTGTTGATGACAAACCAACTGATTTTTGGTCCCAGTACCAATGTCTACTGGGGCACTGCACTAGGGCAAGTCGTCAAAACCTCTGATACTGGGGCTTCCCTGGTGGCACAGTGGTTAAGAATACACCTGCCAATGCAGGGGACATGGGTTCAAGCCCTGGCCTGGGAAGATCCCACATGCCGCGGATCAACTAAGCCCATGCGCCACAACTACTGAGGCTGCACTCAAGAGCCCGCGAGCCACAACTACTGAAGCCTGCATGCCTAGAGCCCGTGCTCCGCAACAAGAGAAGCCACCGCAATGAGAAGCCCACGCACCGCAATGAAGGGTAGCTCCCGATCACTGCAGCTACAGAAAGCCCGTGCACAGCAGTGACGACCCAACACAGCCAAAAATAAAAACAAACAAATAATTAAATTTATATATATATATATATATATATATATATAAAAATCTCCGATACTGCTTGGAACAGTGATGGCGAGGGTTCCCCTAAATTCTTAGATGAGATTAACTCTGAAGAACAATCAGATGCTCTGGAATAACAGACACTTCAAAGTTTTAAGAAAATCATTGCCAGGGATGTGAAAACCAGAAAAAATATACTGGTATTTTAGGAAGAACATTTTAAAATAAATTTTATTAACGGTGATAAATTTCAATGATTAGTAAAATCTTTAAGGTAAGGTCACCTTACGTTGCTTCTCAGCCGTTATATGTCTATGATTATTTCTAACAATTATGCAGTGGGGAAAATGTCACTTACCCGTATCCATGTTACCAAGTTACCACCCGTGAATAATTTAAACAAGCGGATGAACACAACTCTCACTGCGAGAGAATGGCCACAGGAATGGGCAGGGGGACAGTGATTTTCATGAAGAAGGAAGGAAGATTTAAGACTCTGGGATTTCCACTTATTGATTTTTCTCTAGAACAACAGTTTTCCAACTGGGTTTTGCAGACAACAGTGTCGAGAGGCTTCTTGCAAGGGGCTAAATCGAGGTCAAGGAGACAGGACACTGATGTTCCCACCTGCAGTTCAACTAACTCAGCCCTGCTTATTTTCGTTTTACACACTGGGATTTTAAGTTAAGACTGTATTACGGGGGGGAAAAAAAAGTGCTACAATGTACTTATTTACATTTATACCACTAATTTGGAGGTTAGAGGACCTGTGTCTAACCCTCTGATTTTGTCTCAAAGAACAAAGAATGAATGGAATAGTCCTGGCACTATTTATTTATGGCTTATTCTTTTTTTATTTATGGATTTACGGTTTATTCTGATTGCCCTGCTCAGGGGTGAAGGAGAAGGTTAGAAACGTGGCTATAGGTTTGGTATTAGAAGGAAAATGGGATCTATTACCACTTCCTGATCCTGTGATTTTTTTTTTTTTTTTGAGATTCGCAAGAGAATATGTGAAAATTTGCTTCCTTGTTCAGTATATCAAGAAGCTAAACATTTCTGAGTTGATGGTACCAAACTGTGCTCTAGTTCCATTGACATATTTACATGATCCACAAACACTACATATGTATTCTTATTTATTCCATGTATTTGAGCAAAAACACCTCCTGACTTCACAGTGAAAGGAGACCAACCCAATGGATTGAAAAGTGGTTTTAGGAAACTCTTAAAAAAATTACCATTTAAGCATGTTATTGACTAACGTTTAAAGGCAATACAGTATTTACTACACTGATTTTTCCTTCTTTTTCTTACTCAGCATAATCATGAAACCAGCTTCTAGTAAATGGAAGCATTTTCACATTTTTAGTTTCTTTAGGGACGAAACACACAGGGTTTATAAACACTGCAAAATAAAAGACACATTCCTGAATACTAAAAGGCCCAAACACGTCCTTGTAAGTACGGGAAAAATCCATCATAACATCAGTGGAAATGAACAGCATCTTTAGTCCAGAAGTTCTCCTTCTACTGTGGCTTCTACCAGCATCATTACAAGAGTTCCTCTTGAGGGCTTCCCTGGTGGCGCAGTGGTTAAGAATCCACCTGCCAATGCGGGGGACATGGGTTCAAGCCCTGGTCCGGGAAGATCCCACATGACGCAGAGCAACTAAGCCGGTGCGCCACAACTACTGAGCCTGCACTCTAGAGCGTGCAAGCCACAACTACTGAAGCCCGCACACCTAGAGCCCATGCTCTGCAACAAGAGAAGCCACCGCAATGAGAAGCCCACACACCGCAGCAAAGAGTAGCCCCCACTAGCCACAACTAGAGAAAGCCCACGTGCAGCAACGAAGACACAACACAGCCCCAAAATAAATAAATAAATAAATAGATAAAAGAGTTCCTCTTGAAATATCCTCAAATAATAGCAAAATGTTTAAGACACTAACAAGCATTTTTGTTGCCTTAATTTGAACATGAAATGATACCCGACTGTTATATATATAAAAAAAGATTAATCTCTTAAAAGTGACATAAATTCTTCCAAAATATTACAATCCATAACTGAAAATACAGAATGGGCAGGAAGTTCTGAAATGACTCAGAGAATTTGTTCAATAGATTTTTAAAATACTCTTTTGAAGTGAGTATATGAAGAGGTAATGGAAGACTTACCTGGCAGAATCAATGGAGTTCCTTATCAAGGGGCACCTGAAGATGGATGGATCCATCTAGCCCAGTGCCTGGCACCCACTGGGCACTCAATTAACACTTGATGAATTAATAAATAAAAGAATCATTCCCTGCGTGTAATACTTTTACTTTTTTTAAAGAAAAGCTTTGAAACAGGAGAAAACATACATGTAGCAACATGAACTATATATAAAATATGCGATGCTCTAAGGAGGATGTAAACAGTAAACTGCTTGCTTTGATGACTGACAATATGAATATTTGAAAGCAGTATTAGAGACCATGAAGAATAAATATTCATGAGTACTAGGAGTGAGCCATGCAACCTAGGGTCTAAACTTGCATTTCAATGACATCTCCATGTTTGTTAATCTCCAACTGATCTACAGAAGAGCAAAATAAGTTACAAAAAAGAAAGTTAACTCCATCCACGTTGAAGCCTGAAGGGGTTGGGGGAGGGGTCCACTGCTTTGACAGTTTACATTTAAAAAAAGAAACTCTTTGGAAAGCTGAGGATTCTGCAGTTCCCAGAAGGGGAAGGTGAATGCTGATGGTTTTTTTTCAGTTCAGTTGCTGAACTCTCTAAAAAATCTAATGTCAAAAGCTAATTTCTTAAGCAATTTGGACATCTGAATCTGATCAGGACTCTTTTTTTAAACATTCCATTCTGTCTGCTCCAAAGGAAAAATAATTACTTTTGTAAGCATGAAAAAAGTAAAAGCCCAGCACTTTGCAAAGAAATGGGAAGGATTTCTGATGCTCAATTCATGATACAGCCCCTATCTCAGGTAGAGGATCCAAAGACAGAAATATATGATCGTCATTAGGATTGTATATGAACTCAAAATAAGGAGCATACTTATGATATGATCAATATATCTGAAAAACTTAGGAGTACAAAGGTACTTCAGAATATACCTAACTCTGACCTCCCACGTTAATAGCTGTCCTTTCTGAATGGGTTTCAGCCTCTGCTTAAACATCCATAACAGGAAACTGATCATATTCCAAAGAAGCTTCTTTTTTTCTTTGTTAGATCATAATTCCCTCAACACAGTGCTTTGTATGCAGTGAGCCTGCAAACTGCTTAATTAAATGGAACTGAAAGTTCTTCTAGATACTACGTACAGTACCTAAATTATATCACTGGTCCTAGACCTGCTGTCTGGGGCAACATAAAAAAAAAAAAACCTCTCCCTCCTCCATGTGCCAGTTCTTTACACTCGTGAAGACTGTCCTCTAAATTAGAACGTCAAAAACATGTCACACATGCTGCCACTCTATCCCCCAGCCGTGGCGGGCAGAAACAGTCAGAACATTCTTTCTCATTGAGCCTGGACAGCTCCAGAATTCTTCTTAACCCAGCCTTCCAGGTACCTACCATCATGTGATTTAGACTACCTAAGGGAGAAAGAATACATTCACCATTCCAGCCTAAGTTTTCTTGTCCCCAAGCCACCCATTCCAAGTTCCCTCAGCCATTCCTCACTTGCCAATGGTTTCCAACTTCCTAAGCATCATGATCACAATGATCTCAATATACACCAATTTGTCAATGCTGTACCTAAAGCAACCTATTTCAGTTCCTTAAACTGAATATATTCCATACATAGTCTACTTTAGAAATGCGGGGAAATTATTAGTTTCTCCATTTGCGTGTTAGGCTTCTACCAGTACAGACCAAAACTGCAATAGCTTCGTCCAAAGCCCCCCACCGCACACCAACACACACACACACCACTGGCTCCCACTGAACCTGCAGTTATTTAAAAACATCTGCGTTTCCTTTGTACAGTCTAAGTCAGCCCCCAAAACCTTGTCTCATCTCCACATTCTCTCTATTTATAAGGTTGACTTTTAACCTAACCACAGTATTTTACATTTAAGTAAATGTAAATGATCCAGGTTCTATCATCCAACAGAATGTCTGCTGACTTTATGTTTCAGAATGATAAGCCCATCATCTGTGACTTCAGATACATTATCAACCAGTGTGTGAATGCTGGATGTGCTTTCCCCATGTTGCGTAAGAGACAACACCTTCACCAGTCTGGTCTAGGAATGTGGCCTGGGACTCCACCAAGCATCTCTGCCCGCAGCATGAAGCAAATTTCTCGGCCTTCAGATTCTGCATGATGTAAAAGAAATTTATCTGTGTTTAAAAACACTCCCCATGATTCAAGAAACAGATGAACATGTGAAAAGATAGAAAAACTTGTTTCGATTTGAGCACGGGTTCCGCTTTCAAAAGCAGAAAGCAAGTATCAGAAAAGGCAGCAAATGCTGATAGTAACAGCTGCAAACCAAGAGCGATTAGACTAAATCCCATGTGGCAAAAATGTTATTCATGGAGTTTCCTTCTATCTCTCTCTCTCCCTCTCCCACCGCACCCCCATCTCTCTATATATACGCATAAGCTATAGATACATTGCTTTTTTTTTTTAGTAATTTCTTTCCTGAAAAGTAAAGTTTTCTGCACCTGATTGCTTCTATGCATGACACAGACAATATAATGACTTTCTTTGGTTAACTGCTTACCAGAAATTGGAACAAACTTAACATATACCATTTTCCATTCCCTGAAGCAAAATGACTGGTATCGTCCACCAGTACCCCAAAACTGAAAACATTTAAACGAAAATCCACCAGTAGTTTTTTTTTTTTTTGCGGTACGCGGGCCTCTCACTATTATGGCCTCTCCCGTTGCGGAGCACAGGCTCCGGACGCGCAGGCTCAGCGGCCATGGCTCACCGGCCCAGCCGCTCCGTGGCATATGGGATCTTCCCGGACCGGGGCACGAACCTGCGTCCCCTGCATCGGCAGGCAGACTCTCAACCACTGCGCCACCAGGGAAGGAAGCCCCCTCCAGTAGCTTTATAGTTGCTGTCTAAATCAGCTTTAACATTTCATATGTTGCCACCAGGAAGCCCCCTCCAGTAGCTTTATAGTTGCTGTCTAAATCAGCTTTAACATTTCATATGTTCCAAACATGACAACTTTACGAGTGAGCCAAATTGTACATAAGAAGTTTTAGAATTAAGCCAACTAAAGGACAGTTATAATACATACTAGAAAAAAATATATATTATAACATTTATTTCTTCCAATTTCTGCGTCTCTGCCAGCAAAACAAATACACATTTTTCTATAATTATAGAGTTTCTTCATTGCCCACATTGCTAGTCAGAATCTGAGGCAACTATTAGTCAATCCATTTGTTCATTCAACAATATTTGCCTAAGTGCCTCTTCTGCTACCAGGATCACTTTGGATACTATTGTGGAAGCATGCAAAAATGAATGAAATGCAGATTTTGTCATCAAAGAATTTTAAGCTAATTTGTAATTATTGGCTCCTGGCTCCATTACCGGTTTTGGTGCTGGCTCAGAGGTACATCTTTATTTATTCTAAGGTTGAGGCAACTCTTAAAATTGCCTTCTCCTTGTCCTTTCCCCGCCCCTTACTTTTTTGGTGTTTAAAGTCTTGCCACACACATGACCCTTTATTTTACTCTTAATTCTTCTCAAATCATTAAAGTTAAAATGAGATCACAGATCAAAGACATTCTTAAGGTTTCTCTACTCTATTTATTTGGTTATTATATCTCAGAAAGGGCAATGAATTGCCTGTAGCAAGTAAATAAAATCAGAACCTTTGTACTCAATGCTTCAGCATATATCCTTGAAAATAATAAATGTTAAAAAGGAGGCCAGCCCTTATTCCCGGCAGGTTATTCTACATTTGGCTAATATTAAAATGTTAAAGGGACTTAGTGTAGGTATTGAGGTATGGGTATGGATCTGCCTGTTTTAAAATCTCATCTACAATCCCAAGTGCATCCTAAGCCATCCCCTTCCTGCCCGCCCCCCCCCCACCCGCACATACACTCACCAAATCCGAATAGGGTGGCAAGGCAATCCTAGTAACTGTAGCCTTAGAAAATGGCTCATATGGCAAATGAGCTGTTTGGCTGGTAAAGCTGGTGATTTTGTTCTCTAGGTGGCGCTATTACTTCAACTTTTGATAAGTTGCTTAAATTCCTTGAAACTGTCCGTTTATCTTCTTTCCATTTCCATCACATGAATCTTAATTTTATACATACTAGTTGTAATTAAATGAAAGATTGCCTTCTAGTTTGATTTTAATAAGCCACTTGAAGTTAAGTGATTTTTCTACCATATGATTTTACACATTTCCTAGTTATGCTGTCTTAGATTTAAAGAATCTTCCTTTGCCTGCCTCATCCCTTTAAAATGCAGGGGCATGTCAAAAACACAGAGGGTCATCTTAAAGCTTCAGTCAGACCAAAGGAACCAAGATGAAAGCACGTTTAAGAGCTACTAGGTTCTGTGAGCTTTCAAAATCAAGACATTACTACCGTGACAACCAATGAAAAGTTCTTTCAAGTGAACCTCTGGGGAAAACTGCATAACATTCGTTATTCTCTGGGCTCTTTGGAAATAAACTTTTATTTTATTATGGCTGTCACTGAAGCTTGTGAATTGACTTTGCTTCCCCCCAGTCACTCTTCTGTTCTACACCCAGTCCCCAATTTATCTAATGGAACCATGCTCAAACTTTAGGCAACGTACAGATGAGATATATCAAGGCAATGAGTCACTTCTTAGCATCCAGTATTATTGGGTCAGATTTGTTTCACCAAGAGTATAAGTGTCCCAGAGTTTGTACTTGAATTTGAGTACTTTCATTTAAATACTTCTTATTCATGTTTTTCTTACAGTTCACTTAGAAAACATGCCCATTTGCCACTCCCTCACCCCAAAAAAGGTTTTCCAAAGTCCATATATTAGTGAGCTCCATTGTTTCGTGTCTATCATCAATAATGATTCCATATATTTAATAAATGGGTCCATGACTTTTCTAAGACTTTAGTATAAGTATTCTGGAAAGTCAGAGATGTATTTAAAGCATAAAATGATTTAGGATTAAGTAATTCTATGCCTTAAGTGGAAGTTTAAGGAGACTTTGAGGACACTTGTCTAAGCTTAAAAATACCAATGCCTTCCTCTGTTTCCTAGGGTTAAACCCCACATACAAATGACATACGGATTTCATGTGCCAACATCAATTATTGTCTGACATTACTCCATCCTAAACAGAGTAAATGGATGCAGAGTGTAACCAAGAAGTTCACTCATTCACTTTCTGAATGCCCATCTGGCCATGTTATTCATCCTAACAAAGAAAATTTATCACAATGCAACTTAACGTTCAAATGACTTCTTCCTCCATTGAACAACAGCCAGCTGTTTTAAACCTAGAATTCCCCGGAATTCTCTCCTCCTTTCCTCTATTAAAATGCAATTCACAGCTTGAGATTACAGAGCCTGCCAGTGGCTGAAAGCCTGCACTAGATGGTTGAGAGTCCTTCAATTAAGCAGCAATTTTGCAATTAGTGGAAACTGAGTGCTCCATAACAACTGTTTGACAACAAGTTGAGACAAGTTAGCAATTACCCTATTGAAGGGATATATTCACATGCTTTGGGCTAGGCTAGGCTAGCCCCCTCACACAAACAAATCTTCACAGGGAGATGAAAGTTGAAAATTATGTTTCAACCATTAAAATAAATTCAGTATTATGGACATCTGAAATAGCAGCGCTTCTCATTTTAAAAGGTATTCGGAGTTGAGCTTTCGTATATTCAATACTTCTCCATGCTGTTTTCATTCAAGCAGTCTAAAATCGTTCTTCTGTCTACTCTGGGACTAACCTCCAAAACCTAAAATGTTAATCAGCTACTAGCATATGACCTTTCCATTGTGTACATCTTCAATATTCTTGAAGCTCAGTAGAAGATTAAGTCTATGGTTGAGACTCAAAGCTGCTGGCTGCTACATTCCACAAATTCACTACCTGCATGTAGGGGCTGTGGATGGATGTGTGTGACCCAAGTTGGGTGGTGGCGGAGGTGTTGGATACTTACGGAAGATTCTGAAGACAAATGTACAAAAACATAAACAAGCTCTTTGCTGTACTATCAGGTGGGTGTGCGCAGCTTGCTGTGTGTGTTTAAGTTACAAACCAGAGCTATTTATGTTGCAAAGAAATGAGATTATCAATCATATGCCTTTTGACTATTGAAAAGCTGGGACTCTTAACCATTCCAGGAAGAAGAGAATAACTTACATTCTAATGGTGCCCCTGTTAAACAGGAAACTCAAGGACTTTGAGCCAGGATTTTAGAAATTTGCATTATTTACAGGACTTCCCTCTATCCTGGTGAATCAAAATGAACCAGCAATATTCCAGCACCTTCCCACCCCTCTGTGGCCATTTTGAGATTCAGGCAATTAACTCACATAGTATAAATGAATCATTCGAGGAGATCATTGAATTTGAGGCAAATGATCACTTTCTTGGTTCCTTCTGTTTGCAAGTAAAAGTTACACTTATTGAAAAGACATCCTAAAACAGAGTTCCAAAGTGCTTTATTTTCTGGCTATTCAAATGTTGACCTGCTATAAATCTCAAAAGACCTTAAATATCATCTTAAAATAAACAAGATTTCCAGTTACTAAATCAGCTCTGAATAGGCAATGAAAGGCTCCAAAGGTATGTGAAAAATTACTCTGTTATTTTCCTTAAAAAAAAAAGTGATGTCTAAGTGTGTCTGCAATGTTCTAATGCTTCAAAACATGTGCGTAAGTCTTGTTTATCTGGAAATCATTTCTTTCTGCTTATATCATTCATAAATAGAAAACGTTCTGTAATGACTTAAAATAGCTCTACATACACAGTGCCTCTCCTGTCATAATACTTAATACCGGTCTATATTTACCAACATTTATCACATTTTGCAAAATAAAGTGGAAGAAAAAAAAAAGACAACGACTTTATGGCCCTGGAATTCCAGTAAGGGTAACCAATGTGTTTTAAATTCCAGTAAAGGTATGGTTACATTTCAACAAGTGTCTCTTTCCGTTCTCTTACCTCTGCTGCAAGTCCAGCAGTAAACTTACAAAAGAAGAATCTTAAGCAAGGTATTTGCAAAATCAAGGAACAGGAGTTAGAGGCTGTTTTAAAGGGGTGTGGTTCCCAGGGGCAAAACCTTGTGATCTATTACCTATAATAATAATAATCTGAAGTGCTACATGCCATAATCTCAGAAACCTTCAACCTAAAAAATAATGTAAACATCGAGGGGTCCCATGTTTAGATGAATTAAATCTGTAACTATACCTCAATAAATTAAAATGCAAAAAATATCAGTATATACAAATATACTTTTAAGCCTCTGACTTTATAACGAACATATAAAAAATAGGTTTGGGGGGGATAAAATTAGAGGAGAAGGGGTATTTTCCCAAAAGTCAAGCCAATTTGAAGGTCTCATTTAATAACATTATATCCTATTAAAAATCAATATGCAGTCTTATATGCAGTGAAAAATCAACGTTCCCAATTACATATGGCTTTGCTTTAAAAGATAGCTGTACTAGAATTAATAAACACTCAGAAATATGCTTTTCTTTGCTTCTGGCCAAGAACATTCCTGCATTCTTGTCAGAAAACGTTCGCTGTTTACTGCTGACGTAGAGAAGTAAGCGTTAAGATCCCCGAAGGACACTAAAATGAGATCCAGGAATCCCTAACACACCACTAACCGTAGCCTGTCAAAGCTCCCCCAGCTCAAGGAAAACTTTTTGCATTGGAGCCAAAGAGGCGCAACGAGTCGAAATTCATCCGAGTCGGGAGTCAGAAGAGTCATTCAACAAGTCCCTCCTACCAGCTACTGAAGGGATTCCGCAAAGCCGTCTCTTACCACTTCCCCACCCCCAGCAGCTGCTCGGGGCAGCTTGGCCGGCAGAGGGCACCCTCTACCTTCCCTAGCGCCTTTCTCCCCACCCCACCCCCCACCTCCTTCGGGCCCCTCCAACCGAGTCCCTCCACCCTGCTCCACACAAACACAGCATCCTCCAACAGTAACTCTAGCTCACCCCAGCAGCCCCAAGGCTTTTCTTTCCTAGGGGTGCCACCGGTCTGCAATTCCCCTTCTCTGCCCGTCGAGCAAAAAGCCTCCAACCCTCAGCTACTTCTTTCCAGGCACGGCTCACTCACCCATTTCCTCTTCCCGGCTCTGCATCCCCAGAGACCTACACGAGTCACAACCTGTCCCCCCCCAATACACACACACATCCCACCCAACCCCCGAAAGTCAAAACTTTTTACTTTCCTGGAAGGTGCCTCAAGGGAGGGGCACGGGATGGAGAGAGGTGTGGGCACAACTAGCCCCGGCGTCCCGCAGCCCCTTTCACGTCCGAGCTGCAGCAGTGTCTCAAGTTTCCCGAGATAAACTGGTACTGGACCTGGATCAGTCCGCTTTGATCTCAACTCTTGGGGAGCAGGTGACAGTGTGCAGCCCGGCTGGAGGCCCGGACGGGGATGCGGGCTGAGGGACCAAGGGGCCCCCCGAAATATGCGCGGGGACCTCCCAACCCATGGGAAAGATTCCCATCTCAGCCCCAAGCCCGTCACCTCAGTCGGGGCCCCCGACAGCTGGCGCCCTAAATCGCTCTCACGGACTCTCCTCTGCTGGGGAAGGGTTTCGGGGGACACCGGGGCGCCGTCTTCTCCCATCGCGCAGCTCTGCGTCTCCTCTTGGCTTTCTCTCCCCCACTTCGGGGCTTCCTGGCGTCCCTCTCCCTTGGGGGTCCTGGCTGCCCCTCTGGATCGTGGGGCGGGAGGAGAAAGCTCCGAAGGAGCAACTCAAAGTCCCCCCTTCTCGGAACTCGTGCAAGGGAGGCAAGGAGGAGTTCTGGCCTCTTCCCATAACTTCAGGACCCCTCGCCCCCAGCCAACTTTCGCCGGAGGACCGGCGACTCCCGCGCCAAGACCCACGCCCGATGCTCGCCTACCTCGGGGTTCACACAAAGCTCACGGGTCCCCGGCGGCGGAGTCACATCGTTGGCCCGCTCCTGGCCCCTGCGCCCAGTCCCGGTCCCCGTCGCGGAGCCGCTCGCCGCCGGCCCCACAGCAGCGGGTGGCAGCTGCAGTTCAAGCGTCTCATCAAAGCTTCTCAAGGAGGAGGTGGGGGGCGCGCCGGGCCGGTTCCTCGGCCCCGCCCCGGAGCCCGCGGCGCGACGGGGTGCGCGGGACGGTGAGCGGGCGGGTGCGCCCCGGCGCGGCGGCGACGGGGACCCAGGGCTCCAGCCTGCGCCTCGAGCTCGGGTCAGACATTATTTAGCTCTTCGGTTGAGCTTCGATTGGTCAAACGGCGCCGCCCCCCGCCCCCCCCCACCCCCACCCCACGGCCCCAGCCGCTCCGCGGCATGTGGGATCTTCCCGGACCAGGGCATGAACCCGTGTCCCCTA
>NW_006788592.1:172776-174653 GCF_000442215.2 Lipotes vexillifer
CCCCCCACCCCCGAGCTCGCCCGCGCCTCCGAGACCTGTGCGGGGCGGCCGCTTAAAGGGGACGCCGCGCCTTTCCCTTGCCCCCGCTCGGCCTCCGGGACTCCCCGGGCTTCCGGAGCTCCCAGGGCCCGCGCGCCCCGTTCCGCCAGTCGCTGAGGGCCCGCGACGTGGCCCCGCATGCCCTGCGCCCGTCCCTGGGGCGACCCAACTGGACCCGCGCGCCACGCCCGCGGCCCTGAGAGGCGACCTAGCCCCCGCCCCGGGAACCCCGCGTCCCGCGCCCTCCGCGTAAACCCAGGCTGTGCGCGCCGGGGCGGGAGCTAGCGAGCGCGAATCCAGAGCCCCCAGGGTCTTGCTCCCCTCCTCTGCAACTCCCTCCGCCCCATCCCGGCACCCAAGTTCTGAGGGAGAGGGCGTACGTTTCCCGGGCCATGGACACACCTTCCCGCACCTTCCCGCACGACGGAGCTTGAAAACGCTAGCACACAATGAAATCGCATGGAGCAGGGGGCTACTGGTTTACTCCGCTACCTTAAACACGCCGCGGCTTAAACAGAGTTTGTGCACTGACCTCTTCGGAGTTTGCCTAATAGGAATTCAATCAAGATAATAACGGCATTTTTTATTAATGAACGCCCCAAGATAACGTTACACCAAGTTACTTGCTCCAGCCAGGAAGCCGAGGCAATGACAGACCTCACTCAAGCCATACGCTTTCTAACCGACCAGAGAAAAATGGCAAGAGAAAGAAAGAAAAGAAACCCACCTTATTAGTCACTACTTGTCAAAGTAAACATCAAGGCAGCTGCTCTGAGGAAGACTTCGGCACCGAAACTCCCAGACTCTTTTTTTCACGTTCCCTTTGGTTAAAAAGAAGTGGTAGGGGGGAGTCTTTGGTGCCCGGTATGTACTCCTTCTGTTCTGCGCCAAAGAAGTTAAATTATTGATAGTGGAAATTGCATGGCGGAGGTAATACTCGCACCCCCTGAGCGAAGAGCTCCATTTGATCTCGGCAGCAGGGAGATTTCATGCTAGCTCGCCTGGGGGAGCGGCTGCGCGAGCAGCACTCTCCGGGTGAATGGGAAAGTGGGTGGGAGTCCACGAGAGGGCTCCACGGTGCCTTGACGTGCGCTGTCATATGATACCTCCGCTGCCTCGAAATAGACACTCTAGTGCACGAATTACCAGAATCAAAATTCAGCGCATTTAAAATGATACATCTTTTATTAGAAGAGTTCCGTTAAAGGGCATTGCATGGTTCTGCAGATGTTTTCAGTTCCCTCCCTAGCAAACTTACACACATAAAACCACCCTTTTAATAAAGAACCTGGGCAGCAAAGATAAATAACAAGCCTCTGTTTTAACGTGTGTGTGTGTGTGTGTGTGTGTGTGTGTGTGTGTAGGGGGGGGGCAGTTGGCTCAATTAATCCTCACCTCGCGCCCCTCCCCCCGCAGCAGAAGAGCAGTCTTTCGCATTCTTACTTGCAGGTAGCCGAGACCCTTGGAGAGAATTTAAGTGGCTAGGGTCCAGAGGACCATTTTCATTTTGCCATTGGACGAACGTTTTCAAACGTCTACCTAGATTTCCTGCTTTAAAGCTGAATTTTCTTCCCATTAGTTCGACCGATTCGTAAGCACTAGGACAGACCTTAAAATTTAGAATAAGGAACGGAACAAGACCCCAGCTTTTAACTTGGAGTCCTTGGACCTCCTCCGAGCATAAAAAACTACCTGGGTTGCCTATTAAAATGCAGAGTTCTCCTCCTGAAATTGAGATTTAGTAAGGGTGGGGCAGCGTCCAGAAATTAGCATTTTAACAAGCACCTCTAGCGATTGGGAAGCAGAAAATCTGAGGTTACACTTTGAGAAACACTCTT
>NW_006788592.1:175101-190172 GCF_000442215.2 Lipotes vexillifer
TCTTTCTTAAGAGATGCATAAATGAGTGTCATAGCAATCTCCCATTCCCCCCAAATTTGGTAGGCAGTTTTATGTGTATGTGCATTTTTTCTGTAATCTCAAAGGGTTTTGACCTAATAATTGCTGAGACTCACTGCTTTAAAAATTTGTCTAAACATTCCAACATTAATTTGGGGAAAGGGAAAGATTTATAAACAGTTTCCTTTCCTGGACCCTCCTGTGGTTATCAAGAGTGTGCTGTTGAACTGAGTATATAATATCATTATATACTCAGTTCAGTTTACCTAAGGGTTTACAGTTTAAAAAATGAGTGCACTTATATTAGCTGTTTTAGAGCTCCTAAAGACCAGTCACAGAAATTATTATTCCTATTTTATAAATGAAAACCTGAGGCTCAGTACCACAAAATAATTTGCCCAAGTTCACACAGCTAAATGCCAGAGATAAGACTTTAATAAATCAGGAACTCTAGATAGAAATATCCCTGCCTCTCTCCACCCCCAATAAAGGGAAGCTGTCTGTTTCTTGGAAGTGTTATCAGGATGTGTGATCTTACAGAGCCTCTTTGCAAACTGTTGGACTGAATAGTCAAATTATTCAAATACATGCATATTCTTAGAGTGTCACACATTTAGCTTTGCACCTCTATCAACTTGAGGGTATACATGACCAATACAAACTACCGTACAGCACAGATGGTGAAGTATATTGTGGAATATTTAATGTAAGTGAAATAGACTGGCTAGTTGGAAGCAATGAAGGACAGAGGCCAAGAAGCCCAGCCTGGCCACCTCAAAGAACCTCTGAATTGATTCCCAGGGGTGTAGGCTGAATGCAGACACAATTTCTTTTAATATGGCAAAACAATTTGAGAGGCTAGATTATAAATTTAAAAAAACAAAACATGTACTGATTTATAAAGTACTGGAGGAGCCCTACCCTAAGATTTTTTTTAAATAATTTTATGCTAACTTCAAACCAATGCTTACTTTCCAACTTTAAATTTGCTTGAAAATGAATTATTTCCCCAGGTTTTTAAGCTCATTTGTAATTTAGTTCCTTCCTGAAAAATACCTAGCCAGTGCGTATCAAGAATCTTAGCATTCTCAGTGCTGTTGAGTGAGAAGTTATGGCAAATCTATATGCTAAATTCACGTCGCCACGTCAGCATTTCTTCTGAAGGAAGGAGTGTCCTTATTTCTGAGACTCTGTATCTATGGCCAGTCTTCTTACTCCTACTCTCCCTTGATGTTATACAGATGCATATATCTTTACTTTCCAGTGTGTGGTGCAGTTTTACTGAGGAAAAGACAGATGAATCAGAAATGTCAGGAATATTTAGAAATAAAAGAAGATCAAATGCCAATTCAGATAAACCCTCTAATGAATCAGACCTCTAGACACTTCTGAGCATTTCCAAACTTTCTGATTTGTGATTATGGTGTTACCAAAACAATAAAAGCCCATACTTAAACACTTGCCTTTTTGCCTTAAAAATACATCTTACAGGGCTTCCCTGGTGGCGCAGTGGTTGAGAGTCCGCCTGCGGATGCAGGGGACACGGGTTTGTGCCCCGGTCTGGGAAGATCCCACATGCCGCGGAGCGGCGGGGCCCGTGAGCCATGGCCGCTGAGCCTGCGCGTCCGGAGCCTGTGCTCCTCAACGGGAGAGGCCACAACAGTGAGAGGCCCGCGTACCACAAAAAAAAAAAAAAAAAAAAAAATACATCTTACATTTAAAAACGACACCAAGGTAAATTGAAGTTGTACCAGTGTCTTGAATGGAATTCTGAATAATTGTTTTATTTGTTTAATTCAGGTAGCATATAGAGATAGTGTTAGAGGTCTAAGATCAAACGTTTTACAAAATCATTTTCCTATTGTGATCACGGGTGATGCTGAAAATATAGAGCATGTATTTCTGACTCTTCTTAAAGATTGGTCTCTGACATGATTGCTGTGTTAGGAGCAAAGATTCCAAGTTTGTGATCTGAATATTTTCTCAGTCACCAAAAGGAGGAAAAACTTCACTGCTTGAAAAGAAAATGCTCCCTATTTCACTTACAAAATTAATTTTGAATTAGTCAAAATCCCTATTTATTTTTGGTTTTGGTCTAATACTATCCTAACACAATGTTCTAGAAGGACAAAGGTCAGGGAGAAATTCCCATCTATTCTTGTCAGGAAATGTGAACTAATCCTCATTACCCAAGTGGGAACAGAGGCAGTAAGCTCAGATTTGACATTGACATATTTTTTCTATTAATAATTTTAATTGGCTGAGGTCAATTCTACTATCACTATAAGCATTTTATGTTTAATTATGTTTACTTAAGTTTCCTAGTTACTCCTGCCTTCAGTCTTCCTTGCAAAAAAAAAAAAAGGCGTTCAGAATCAAATGAATTGACCTCAAAAACTGCTGAAAATTGGAGTAATTAGCGTAGGGAAAATAATAAGTAAACAGAAAACTCTCCTGCTGAGCAGAGTGGCAAAGATGTCAAATTCATGATTTCAAAGCCCCAATCTAATTGCCAAACTATCACTCACAATCCTCCAAATTACTGAGTAAGGCCCGTCCTGAGAAAAATCTTAAGGGAGGAATAATATCCCTATTCATTAGATGGTACCTTAATATGAGGTGTACTTCTTGTCTGTAAGCTTTTCATAAACCATAAGAATAGCTGTGTGCCATATTCAAATGTGTCCAAATTGGTTAACACCTGTTACAGGAATTATGTAACCAGGCAAGGCCATTAGTGGCAAACAAAAGAAAGGAACCATAGTAAGAAAATGTTAGAAGGCCCAAGATTAGGAGAGTAGCACAAGAAGGTCAAAAATTGATCCCATCTGGGAATAATATTTAATTGGATCAAAAAAAATAAAACCCAGCATAAAAACCATTATGAAACAACTCCCAGACATATAAGAGTCATCAACTTGTAGCCCTCCGAGTTACCAGATTTTCCCTGGGAACATTTAAAAAATAATAGTGAGGAATAAATTGGTTTATTGGTTTATTTCTATGACTTGTTATAATGTTTCTGTAAGCATAGTCAGAAGGGATGTGATTGAGGGCTTAGGACAAAAGTTAGAACTGACAATGGTAGCTGACTCTTTGCTGGTTTTGCTGGGAGAAGAGCCAGGAGATTTAGCAAGTTTAAACCAAAGGGTTTCAGGACATTGAATCAGATTGTAAGGAGCGGATTATATTTTTGAGACCCAACTATTTAGGCTGTGTGATGATTGGGGTGAGAGATTTCCTACTGCTAAATTTTATATTCTTCATGGAGAAACTTAGCAACATATGCAAAAAGATAATTTAGAAAAAAATAATTACTGAACTTCCTAAAGTCATGTTTTAAAAATCACACTAAGAATTTGGCCTATTTTTCCATGATTCTGAATCTACACAGTGCCTATGGTGAATTTGTTTTGGAGGAAGGACCCAAGCAGCTTGTGATGCCTTGTCCAAGTCCTCTGGATAGCCCAGGCCTGGTGGGAATAAAGTCCTCAATGGCACACATGTGGCAGCAAGGATTAGGCTTTAGATTTGTCTCACACGCGGAATCATTTGGAAAAACCTCTAACACTCTCGACCTTTCTCAACTTCAGTTAACTACCTTCACTTCCTAGTTCCGTTCATTCAATTGATAAAAACTTGCTGAGCACCTACTGCCAGCCAATGCTCTATGGACTAGAATCCAGGCAGATGAGTAAAATACATTTCAGCCCTTTAGCTGCTCAAATTCTAGACATAATGTTTGTCTTTTAATCCATTGGGCCACTTGAGAGTTAGTTAAAAGTAGGAAATTATGCTTTGTTTGGTTTTGTTTTCCCTTGTTATGGGTTTAGTGTCTAGAAGAATGACCATCAGTGTGACCCTAGTGGCCAAGGGGTAGCAGTGATGGACAAGAAACTTGTTCCCAAAGCTGGAGGGACAGGGACTTCCCTGGTGGTCCAGTGGTAAAGAATCTGCATTCCAATGCAGGGGACATGGGTTCGATCCCTGGTCAGGGAACTAAGATCCCACATGCCCTGGGGCAACTAAGCCCCTGTGCCACAACTACTGAGCTCGCACACCTCAGCTAGAGAGCCCATGTGCCGCAAACTACAGAGACCATGAGCTCTGGAACCCGCACATCACAACTACAGAGCCCATGCACCCTGAAGCTCGCGTGTCACAACTAGAGAGAGAAAACCTGCAAGAGAAGCCAGCACGCCACAATGAAAGATCCCGTGTGCCTCAACGTAGATCCCGTGTGCCTCAATTAAGACCCAATGCAGCCAAAAATAAAATAAATAAATAATTAACTAATTAAAAAAAAAAAAAGCTGGAGGGGCAGCTAGCAGCTGGGGAGGGCCCCCCACGGTTGATCAGTGCCCTAGCCATTTTTGGTTAGCAGTGTTTTACAGAAGGTGGACAAAGGATAAGGGATCAGGGGTGGAGGTAGTGGTAGGGAGAAAATGAGACATAGTTCAGGAAAATAATTTTTCTAAATATGATTAGGTAGACTTATAAAAAGATAGATCCAGAAGGGATCTTATGAGATTATCTCATCTTCCTCACTACTCATGGGCCTATCACCACAGACCAGGGAAATAGACTACACATCCTTCTCCTGAGGACCTAAGAATCCAGCCATTCTAGTGCTTGGAAGTTCCCACTTGTAACACATTTTTGCTCTTGTTGCAATTTATATTTTATTTCATTTCATCCAACCTTAGTGAAGATGGAGAACAGCTGCTTCCTAACCTTCTTGTGCTATTAAGTCACCCCTCAGCCTTTTCTCATAGCAAGAAATCAGATCTCACAAACTCTCTTCATAAACTCTAACTTCCAATCCATTAATCATGTCCCTTGGTCTACCCTGGATCTCCTCCAAGATCTCCATATTCTTCTGAAAATATGGAGGCCTGTATTAGACATGTCTGTGAAATTATCCAGGGCTCAGGAAACACTGGAGTCATGAATTATCTGAACACAGCTGTTGGGAAAAACTAAAGGGACGATTCAATCAGAATGACAAATCCTTCCCTTGCAACATGGAGACAGAAGTGATTGTTTCATAAATGATGAGCCCTTATGTCAAAGCTATATATTCTATCCTTAGTTTTCAGATGAAGCATTTTTCAAAAGAAACAGATCTTTAATAAGACATTTTGTTTTTACTTCTCAACAAAATTGTTTAAGAACAGTTTTTCTGTTCTCCACTTAACGTCCCAAGTTGTGCACCTTTACCTGATAAATTAGGATAGCGCTTTCATCTTCTCAAGTAATTTCTCTCAGAAGGTAAGGTCTACACAACACTACATGACTTTCGAAGTTTGAACTTTCTCCTAAATTGGACCATTTCTTTTCATTTTGTCTGCATTCAAAACCTAATTAGAATACAGTATAACTAAGTTGAAGTCCATAAAAGAGAATCATGTTAACCTACGTGATTCCTAGAATCAAGTTTAACTGATGATTTCACTTGTCAGGTATATCTCAGTTATGATTTCACAATCCAATGTGACCAAATATTTGGGGCCTTCTAGTTCTTGATAGCCCGGCTGAAGAGCATGGGATCAGCTGAAATATCATTCCTACTACTCACAGTTGTCCGTTTAGGGCATGTTGAAGGAATTCAATGGTAACTGCAAAATCAATCCAGCAATCCCAAGAAGAAATTAAGCCAGACATGGAATGAAATCAACACTCTAAAAAGAAACTGAGTTAGAAAAAGGGAACATTTACTTCCCCTTCATAATATCATTTTGAGAAACTGCCAAGGGACTCTGTGATCAAAAGATTACTAAGAGTGTTTGCTGTTAAGTAGGAACTTCTGAAACCTTAGTCTACCAAGAAGGGTAACAAGAAGTGCAGAATCTAGTTGAACCTAAGGAAGGGTGATGTTGATACAGATGGATAGGACAAATACAATAGTTTGAAAAATGTGAGGGCAGGGAGATGTGGTAGAATGGGAAATGAGTGGGAGAAAGCAGAGCCACACATTTAAATCCCAAGACCCATTAATTAATTAATTAATTATCATTTTAGTTATTGTTACATATGTACTCAGGGAAATCCATTTTTCTCTGCTTGGACAGTAGTCATGACCTGGGAGAGAGGCTGATGTGGGTGAGGTGGGGGAAAATAGGGCTAGATATCCAATTTTGGAAGTCAGATTTTGAGTCCGTAATACAAATTAAATATATTTCTGGGATGCAAATTCAGCCCACGGTCAGCTTTCCTTAAGACAGGCTCCATACTAATTTAGAAAAATGAAGACCCAACACTTTCTTTCTTACCAAATTTTATGCTTCTCCCAAACGCAGTAAAATGTTTAGCATTGAGGAGCTTATATTTCATAGACATGTTTTCCAGGAGGCTTTGGGAAGAACGAGCCAATGCTATCATATATTCTGGCCTTTTTAGCCAAAAAAAAAAAAAAAAAATTCCCAGGATAAATAACTGAAATTAACTTGCATTGCTCATTGCTTTATGTCTATACTGAATGCCAACTTGAATTACCATTCTCACATAATAAACATATTTTTATGATATTACAACCAGATTGTGGATGTAGATCATCTTAGAACTACTTTGCAAGCCAAATTTCCATTGCCTTCTATTTTATCTGCACACAAAAACTAATTAAAGTGAGTAAAAGTAAGTTGAATTCCATAAAAAAGGATCATGCTAACCTACATGATGCCAATTTATCTCAAAAAAATATGTCAAAGTTTGACATATTCTTGACAATTTGTTTGACTAATTAACATTTTTTCTAATTTTACTTTTTGTTACTGTGTTTTTAATAAGTCAGATTGTTATTTATTGATATGATTTTGCCCTCCATTCCTAGGAAGAATTATAAATTTCTAATTTACCCTTCAATGCATTGATAAGAGCACAATTTCAGAATAGTATTTAATAATAGAAATTAATCTCAAAAGCAGAATTATATGTATAGATGTCATATGAAGAACAAAGGAACAGTCTTAAAGAGTATTTCTTTGGAAAATGACATGAGTTAAAAAATCTAAAGTTTAAATTACTAAACATTTCCTAACATTTTTAAGACAAGGGATTTTAAGAAATTTTAGAATTTCTTCCTTATTTCTTGATTGTTTTAAGAAAAATAAATCAATTTTTTGTTTTCCTAGGGTGAGAGGGGAGGAAGCTACAAGAATAATAAATAAAGCTGTTGTCAAATCTCAGATAAAACTCTAGAACCAACTGAAAACACTGGGAATAATACAGGAATGAATGAAAACTTGAGGTTTCAATTCATCTTGTCTTAGCGTCTCAATAATCGTAAATTAACTGTGGAGTGTTGAAGAAATTTAAAATACTACAATTAGTTTTGTGCTACCAATTTGAAATTAATAATGTCATGTTGGAATGGTATTAACATTTTGTTAAGTATGTTTATATTTAAGAAATTAATCTAAGCTATATACAAAAAAGCTTTACTTTGAAAATCAAGATAATTAAAATCTTACACAGGCTATTCATTGTTTTCTTTTTAAAAATGTTTTATTTATTATTTTTTTTTTGGCTGTGTTGGGTCTTTGTTGCTGCATGCGGGCTTTCTCTAGTTGCTGCGAGCGGGGGCTACTCTTCCTTGCAGTGCGCGGGCTTCTTATTGTGGTGGCTTCTCTTGTTGCGGTGCATGGACTCTAGAGTGCACGGGCTTCAGTAGATGCAGCACATGGGCTCAGTATTGTGGCTCCTGGGCTCTAGAGCGCAGGCTCAGTAGTTGTGGCGCACGGGCTTAGTTGCTCTGCGGTATGTGGGATCTTCCTGGACCAGGGCTCGAACCCACGTCCCCTGCACTGGCAGGCGGATTCTTAACCACTGCACCACCAGGGAAGCCCCGTTGTTTTCTTATGTTTTGATTATTGGGAAATAGAAGAAATGTTGTTGTCACATGATATGATTGTAAGGCCCTCAGCAGTCAAGAGAATTGGGGTTCTAGTTTAAACTATCACTCTGGCTGTGTGACCTGTGCAAATCACTTCACTAGCCCAAGATTGTTCACATCAATACTATCAGTTTCACAGAAATATTTGGTGAATAAGTGGAGCAATCTTAACTACTGTACACCTCAGCTGCCTGATCAATGAAACCAGGGCAGTGTGCTATAAGCTGTGGTTGTCAAGCCTAGCAGCACATTCAGACCTTAGCTCAAAGGAACGAATGATTCAGGTGATTTCAGTGTACTGGGGAAACCTGTGAACTAGATCGTCTTTAAGACTTTTTTCTATCTAAATTTGGACTGCTTGCAGGAACTGTGTATCATTTGGTAAACTAAACTTGGAACTCAAGAAATTATTTCCTCTAAAGTTAAGAGCCTTGAGCCAAGGTAAGGATTCATACTCTTCTATATACTACATAGTTATCTCTGATGAGGTTTTAGGGAGACTTTTTCATACACCAAAATGTCCTTTAAGATCATCCTTTCCCCCTGGGCTGGTTTCTGAGCTCTGGGACGTATCAAATGTATTATGAGTTCAGGTCGTCCTTCCTTGCATAGATCAGAATGGCGGCAGGATGAATTCTTCCCATTGACCTCCACATCCTTGACTCCTTATATGACTTTAGCAGCTCTGCAGAGACCACTGACTTGTACTATCTTGGACTACCAGTATGCAGCCAATCTCTCATTTAAAACCACATCTTTCTAAGAGTTGTTTTCCAGGAGGAAGATGGAAGAAATTTATTAGGAAGATGCGCAAGTAGATGTATAACTCCCTTACCCAGACTATCCCCCGCCTTAGTTTCTAGAGCTGCTATTCTGAGTTCTGAGTTGGTGCAAAGATGCAAAGGACCCAGACACAAATACTTGGCATTCTCTCAAACGAGATGCTATTTCCAGAGAAGTTCCAAGTTTGGAGTAGGGCTTTGGGAGGAAGAACATTAAATTGCACAGGGAAAGCCAATAAACATTTTAGTCCCCAGCAGGGACTGTAAGCCTTGTAATTACGTTTAGGATTATGCTTGTCCATCCTCTTCTTTTCCATCTCTGTAAACAACATGTTAGCTTTGGAGGTTTGTCATCCACTGTGTTTTTGGAGAGGGAGTTCCTCATCACAGCATCTGCAGTGCTATAGCCAGTAACAGTTTGAAAATGCAAATTTATGAAAAGGCTTCTAAACACACTAACTCCTAATCTAAACAATTTATAACGTTTCTTACTCAGTAACTCTCAGAAGTCAACTAACTTGGAACTGCCCTAAACAAGTTAAGAAAGGAGTCAGACATCATCCATGGGGTTAATAAACTAAAGTAAGTGGAAGGAAGAACGTGCAGGTGAAGAGTTCCAGATAGTAATCTTTCTCTTCAGTGACTATGTGCTTATTTCTGGACAATTTTCTCTCTTGCTAGTGTTTTAAACATGACAACAATTATAATAAGAACAGCTAAGATTGCATAGGGACTTACAGATTAGTTTACTGATTAAAAGAAAGGGCTTGGACCTGGGTTTAGTCAAGCTTTGCCACTTATTGGCTCTGCTAATCTAGGATAGTTAATTAATTAACTGATGCCTCAGTTTCCTTATCTTTAAAATAGGAATACTAATAATCTCTGCCTAGAAAGATCGTTGTGGGGATTCAATTAACTATGGAAATGTAGAATGCTCACCACAGTGAACTCAGTAAAGTTTGATTTGATTATTAATTTATCTGATCCTCCCCAAACACTTTAAGTAACATCACTCTCTCCATATTATGATTGTGAAAATGGCGCCTCAAAATTGATAGGTGACAATTAGTGGTTTGAAAGTTTTTCATTAGTTAGAAAAGATTCAATATAATTCTAAATCAGCATTTGTGGCCGCTGATTTTGAAATTCTCAGCCATCTCAAAGGGTTGTGTTGAAGATCTCTTGACAAAATGTATGTGCAAACCTGATAATGGGGAACCCAAATCAAATCTGGATGGTAGCCATTAGATAGGGAAGTGTGGTTTTATAATGGACTTTGGAACCGGAGAAAATTAGGTTTGAATTTTAGCTTTTCCATTTAAGATTCGCTGTATAATTTGGGGTAAATAAACTCTCTGAGCTCCAGTTTCCTTATTTATACAAGTAGAATATAATCTAACTCAGAGAATTGCTTTGAGGGTGAAATAATAAATGTCAAATGCAAAGCAAACAACTTAGCCCTGGATAAATGCAAAATGAATGTTATCCCATCCCATCATAATTTGCATATACTTTCCCATAGTATAGTAATGACAGAAATGAAGTCTTTATAACTTGTTGAGGTTAGTGAAGTCACACCAGGAATCTGAGGCCATGCTCACTGAGTTAATGAACAGAGTTTGGACTTTTTCTCTTTTTCAATGGAGCAATGGATTCTAGGGTAGTGGGGTAGCCCGTGTGGTACTGAGGATAAACTTCGGAGTAACAGCAAGCTCGGCCAATAGAAACATGTCTACTACACCTTAGCCATCTCAGCAGTTGGTTCTTTATCCACTTGGAAACTTGTCAAATGGCAAAAGTGAATTTTAAAATTTTCTCCAAATGCCAGGATGGAAAACTCAATGGCTCACACTGAAAGGCAGAGAGACTAAACTAACATTTCTGAATCTATGCCATGTTAATCAGTGCCCCCTTCTCCAAGCGTTCTATGGTCAAATATGTTTGGGAAGTGCTACACAGTAGTATTTGCAGACTTTGTCACTGATAGAAATCACAGTCACCTTCATATCACATGTCAGTTGTTACAGATATCTTGAAATACATTGATGCTTATCACTACTGCAAAATTATAGTATTCACCTTGCTGCTAGATCTTATTTAGTGCCTTAAGAAAGCACATATATTACTATATCACACAATCTACTTTTTAGATATTTTTAAAACTATATTTCAAGGTAATTGGCTTCCTTTGTAATCATATGCTTTTAAGTCTTATTCATTTAGAAACATTATTCTGAGAAGGGTTTATAGGCTTGACCAGACTGCCAAAAGAGTGGAGTCCACAGCACAGAAGTGGTTACCAAGCTCATGCTAATCCAACATATGCCAAGGAGAGACAATAACAAGGCCATTCTTAAACATTGGTTGTGGAAGTTGCTGGGGGAGACAGAAGCCCTTACTGGAGGAGGAAGGCAAAAGCAGAAGAAATAATTGTTTCCTACCAACGTAACCAGGACAATAATGAGCATGGATGGTAGAGATCAGGCTCAGTAGACAAATGGCCTTGAAGAATACTCTCGGAGTGGACACGTCTATTCAAGAGCCCCCATATGATACTAACCCTATTTTGGTTTCCCTTTTCATTTCTCTGCTCAATTTTTTTCACGTTCCCTCTCTTTTTTCTATTCACTTGCCCTGTAATGTCTGATCCCAAAGGCTTTAGATATTTATGGAGCCTTTTTACAATCACCCAACTTAGCTACTTTTTCCCCACGGTCACCTTATTACCTAGGGATAGTAGGTCGTTGCTATTTTCCTTGAAGATGGAGGTAAGACAAATCAGTTCCAACTCCTTCTGGTGCTGATGGGTATGGGATTTAGCATATTCTGAAGGAATCCTGGATTCCATTACATCATAGCATGCACTCTGGGCACAAAGATCTCAGAGCATTTTCTTCTGCTGTTTCAGGCAATTGATTGGGTTTCCCTTTCCCAGTGTGAGAAGGTTTTTGAGTGCATTTAACATTCACTCAGAGGTTGAAAACATTGGCAAAGTACTTTCTACCTCCTGGGGTGATCCAGAAAATGTTCATAAATGGTCAAAATGCCTCACACAGGCCAGAGGTTTCTCCTAGCTTCAGACTGAACTGTTAAATTTGGAGGTCACACACTGCTAAACTGCTGATTTTTAGAAACTCGACTTTAAAGTTCTTTATTTTTAAATTAATACTTTGAAATATATTTTGCCATTTGTCTAAAATAGAATTCAAGAATGATGTATGTCATCCCGAGTGCATCCGAAGTTATTTTAAATAAGGCATCTTTATAAAAGTCAATAGCTGACTCCTCAAAGGGCAATCATGTCCAGTGTGGGCAGCTGTGCCAATTGTTTTTGAACTACTGAAGCAATCTAGCCAATCCCAAGGAGTGTAGCCTTTCTACACCCACAGTTTTCTTAATTATCTCCACTAGGCTGAGTTAGCTAAGGACAAATCTATAGCATTTCCTGGATGTCAAAATGCCCACACACCTTCTGCAATCCTTGGGCTACCAGCTCCCTTTCATGTTTCTCCTGGTTGGTCCATCTAGTTATCTATTATCATGTGTATATCATGCATTATTCATGAGGCCCAGACAATTTCAGGGTGTAATATCTTTGATTTTAAAAAGAAATGACCTGAAAAATGAGAACTTCTGCTTGTACAAAGAAAATAAGCATTTAATTTGATAGTGAGTCTCTCATTATCCCATCCCTTTAAAAAGTAATCTGTAGAAGTTTGAGATCATTGTTCAAATTAAAACTTTCCAAGTCATCTTTTCTCAGAAAATGATTGGTTCAATATCTGGATCCTTTCTGTGCTGGGTTCAAATAAGTTGCTTTGATTTTTCATAATGTACTTCTTAACAAACAAGTTAAAAATTGGTGGCACCCCAAATTGTAAATCATCAAAGGTTAGGGTGACTTAAGCCCAAGAAATAAGTTATCTATCATATCACTCAAACTTGGAACTAAAATGGAATTTAGAGTTGATCCTAAGGCTATCCTCCTTGTTTTATGTGGGAGGAAATATGGATCAAAGGGGACTAATTGATTTCTCCAGCTACTGACAATTAGTTGGCAGCAAAGCTTGAACTCAGACATTTAATCTGTTTCACTGAGTTCTCTTGAAAAAGATCTTCTTCTAGGGAACAGTGCAAATTAAAGGACAAGTCAGGTCTCTAAGCTGTAAGTTCCACCAAGATAAGTACCTTCTAGTCTTACATATTGCTGAATCTCCAGACTTCAGCACAGTTTCCGGCACATAGTAGATTGTCAATTAATGCTTACAGAATAAAATTATGAATATTAGAGTCTCTATAGAAAGTATACTTCTTGGGCAAATGGAAAATGGCCTGTCAAGCTCATGATCCCCATAAGTATCAGAATATCTACCAAGATAACAAGATCCCAGGCATGTAAGACTGGGATGAATATAGCTGATGCACTTTGTTGTACAGCAGAAACTAACACATCAGTGTAAAGCAATTACACTCCAATAAAGATATTGGGGGAAAACAAAACAAAAAAAAGACTGGGATGAAATTCCAGAGGGTTAGAAGAAAACAAACCAACATGAATTCATGCATCAGATAGGGGCTGGGCTAAGTGACCCCTGAGAAATTTCCCAGGCCCCAGATTGTACAGCTCGCAAGTAAAAATTCTTCTTGCCTTTGGCTCTTCCTATTCTGTGTTGTCTTTTGGGAGGAATTAGTGACTATCCCTTAGATGGTATGTCAACCCTAGGAAGATCCCTGCCTTCTTTGAGCCTCCGATTATGGGAGAGTGAAAGAATGGCTTAGGAAGAGAAGGTCATAGACTGGTAAAAACTTTTCATTAGGACTACAGACTTGTGGGAACTATTTGTAGATAACTTTTTTTTCTTTTAAATTAAAGAAATCAAAATAGGAGGAAATAATGCCTACAGTCCCCTCAGATGCCTGAGTAGGGTTTGAGGCAGCATGATCTGGAGAGCTGAAAATGTTGTCCTTGAAATTTGAAGAAAGTTTCTGAGTCAGTCTTCACCTCTTACTGGCAATGTGGTCTTGGGAAACTCTGAACCTGAGTTTCCTCATCTGTGAAAGGTGATTGATAATTCCTACCCTACCCTCCTGGGTGAGAAGACCAGATAAGGAAATCTGTGAAGAACTTTCAAAGCACTATGTGTATATAAAGTATTATTACTAGGAAATACAAATAAAGTCTGCATTATACAGAATTCTTCACAGGACTCCTTTAGAATGTTAGGAAAAAGGGGGAAAGCCCATCTGAACTTTAAAAAAACTCAGAACGAACGCTCCAAAGATTGCCAAATGACAATGGAGGCAGGGATAAAGATTTGACATTTTGATCTTTGCACCCTGGTGTTTCGGCGTATTAGTCTTTAGGGACCATATGTATCTTTCCCAAGACACACTGGTTAAAGCAGTAGCTTTAACTTCCAAAGTAAAAGATTTTAATATTTTTGAAATTATGGTCACTCATTGGCCAAAGAGGAGAGAAATTTTTCGTTTTATTGTTTAAGAATTTAATCTTTCTCCCCTTAAAGGCAACACCCTCCCTCCCCATTTCCATAGGATTCAATAATGGTAAGCTCTCACTAAATGTTAATGTTTATTTTATTTATTAAATGCCACACACTGTTCTTTACATGGATTATGGCATGTAAATTAGAGACTCACCGCTTGTTAAATGCACTAGAAACACACAGAGACAAACATGCCTATACACACACACACACACACACACACACACACACAGCAGGAGCAGATCAGCAGAGAAAGACCAGCCAAAGAAAGATAATTTGAGATACTTCTGAGCTAGCAGTTGTAAAATTAAAATAGGCAACTCATTAAATTATCCATAGAGTGAAAAGAAAGCTACAAAAATAGATATTTTTCTGGCAAGTCAGTGCTTTTCAGAACAAATTTAGTTTTAAGCAGAATCTTAAAATCAGATTCTATCAGTTCATATTCACTAGAGTCATTTAAATGGTTAGATTAGTTTTTCTTAATTAAAGGCAAGGATTAGCTTTACCGGCCTTTGATAGGAGTATATGTATGTTCAGTTAGACATCATTTTAACTGACATTTTGTAAGCAGTTTGATCAAATGAATGTTATTTGAGCAATTGGAGCCTCATCCCCAAATCACAGAATTAGAAATAAAATCCTTTGTAAATCATGCCTCAATGCTGATTTTTTTTCCCCCTCATTTCTCTTTGTTGGTTTTTGTGGCTTATTATCTATTTTGTGGTCATCCAGGCCTTGCCTCTCACATTGCCTGATAATGGAATGTTGTTTCTTACTAAGCTTCCCCTAGAGGACAGGCCAGGAAAAGGAAAGAAACTAAAATCACTAGCTTCTCCTCTTATTAAGAATATAGATTACAGATTCGATAGGGAA
>NW_006788592.1:190607-221743 GCF_000442215.2 Lipotes vexillifer
GGAAAGAGTCTGGTAAGTGAACGAAGAATCATATGTATTTTGATTTTAGATATTTTAAAGGTATTCTTTCCAATTTACATTGATTGGCAATTTTACAAATAATATTTTGTGAACCAACAAGAAGCTTGCTTTTAAAATCCCATTTACTGCCTTACCATATAAATTAGACGATATTTAAAAATAACTAGCATTCTGGTTCAATCAAATGAAAATGCTGTATGCAGAGAATGACATAGTATACCTCCCTCTTACGGAGTGTCTTCTTCCCAGTTTGCAAGGCTCTTTCAAACATTCTCTTCTATCCTCCAAAAATTGCTGTGTTGTAGGTCTTACTATCAGTGACACTGAAAAAGCTATTGGCAAAATGAATATATTTTCATCTGAATCAGTACTGATATAGTCCATTGGGGGAGCTAGACCAAGCTAAAATCTCACACACAGAAATATTAATATACAAGACCAGGGGGTACAAAAGTAGGCTAGGTTACTGTTCATTTTTTTAAGGTTAAAAATATCCCCCTCCTCTTTCTTCCCTTCTCCTCTGTAACACCTTCTAATCTTCTGTCAGGTTTCAAACAGGACAGTTGAAATTTCTCGCCTTCGTGCTGAAGGGCTCTATGTAAATACACATAAACAGTGAATATCAGGTGCACTAATTCTTAAAGTGATACTCATTCTCACGACACTTCAGGCGAAACCATTTCATCTACAAGTCAAGGATGTTTATAGGTGCGCGTGTGACAGAGGATGACGTGACACTTTTGAGGTTTAAGTTGTTAAAGATCTCGAGGTTACAAGAATTAGTTAAGCATTTTCCCTCCTTGTCTCCCGAAGACTCGAAATCTACAATTTTCTCCATTCGACTGTCAAGATAAATTGGCATGTCGACTAAAAGCATAATATTCCCCTAACGGTGCATTCATTTAAAGCCCTAGGAGCTGTATTAGGTAGCAGCGGGTATTCGCTAGCAAGGCATCTCGAGGAGAGAGGGAACTCTAAGATTTAGAGTGACAGATGATTTTTTTCTCATCCATCAAACCGCCTCAAAATGTCACAATATTTACACCTCTTCCTTGGTGAATCCAGAGACAGGCAGACAGGGGAAAAAAAAAAAAAAAAAAAAAAAGCCGACCGGCTGCCGCTTGATTTGGGCAAAAGGAGGCGTTGCACCTTTAAATTCTGCCCCTCCATTCCCCGTTACCCCCCGCCCCCTTCTCGGGATTTTGCAATAAATCTCCCAGTTCTGCTTTCAGCCCTGCAGATCCGTATTTAAAACAGCACCATCTGGGAAGGGTGGGTGGCGATGGTGATGCGGACTCCTTGGAGTTCCTTTGCAGCACGCTTGGAATTGCATCAGACTGATCAGAAATCCCCCCCCCCCCCAATGCATCAGACTGATCAGAAATCCCCCCGCCCCCAAGCCCAGCCCCTCCCGCCTCGCTCCCCTCCCAGGCCCTCCCCTCCCCTCCCTGCGCGTAGATCCGACTGAGAAAATGACTGGATCTCGGAACAATCTGTGCCCCATTCGCTGCAGCCTTGCTCCGTAAACCCTGCCCAACGCTCCCTTTGTGTGCCGAGCAGCCTATCACGGTCATCTGATCCTAGTGCCTGGTTTTTATTTTTTTTCCTTCTAAATCTCCACAATATCCTCGCATTGCCTATGAATCCATCCTTTTCACCTGAGCAGAGTTGGAATTCTTTCTCTTTTCGTTCGCTAGAACAGTCAAGTGAGTTTCGGAAATAGGTTTTCCCCCTACGCTCCCCCCTACCCCCATCCAAGCCTTGCCTCTTAATTAAGAAGGGCTGATCCAGGAAGGAGGAGTCCAGGACGCTCAAGCCCTGGGGCGAAGACTACCGAGGGGCTTGGCCGGGAGGCCGGAACAAAGGGCCTGGGAAGGGGGTGGGTTGAGGGTTGTAGGAGTGTGGAGTGGACGGTGGCCCCCGCGCAGGGGTGCGCAAGTCCCTGGACTCCCAGTGGAGAGGCAGGACAACGCTGCCGCGCGCTCGCTGTCCCCCCGGGGCGGAGGCGGGGAGGTGGAACGGAAGGCTGGGAGGCTCTGAGCAGCTTCGATCACCCCCGCCCCCCGGCCCACCCGGGCGGCTGCGGCGGCGGCCCGGCGGCGAGCCGGCCGCCCTCCACACGCGCCTCCGGGTGCAACCTCGCGCTGGCTGGGCGGTCTGTGCGCCCAGCTGATTGGTGGCTCGGTCCAGCCGCCGCGCGGAGCGACGAGTGTTCACCTCCGCCTCCCCGAGCCTCCCAGGCCCCCTCCCCCGGCCCGCTCCCTGGCTCTTCGGCCCGTAAAGGACCTTCTCCTCCCAAGTAGACGCCCCCTTTTCCTTAGTTACCCCGACTGACTCGGACCTGGGCTCAGAGAGGCATCCAGCCTGGCGGGGGAGCGGAGCTCGGTCTCGGCGGCTCCCCTTCCCCTGAGAAAGCGGGAGCCCTCTAAGCCAGCACCCGAAACTCGTAGGGAGGGAGGGAAGAAGGGGAGAGGAAAAAAAAAGAAAGAAAGAAAGAAAACAACCAGAAAGAAACATCCAGCCAGGCGCGAGGGCGACGGAGGGGAAGAGAGAATAAGGAAGGGACGGAGGCAGGAGGAGGGGGCGGGGTGGAAGGAGGTGGGGGCGGGAAGGAGGGAGGGGGAGAGAGAGGGAGGGAGGGATACAGAGAGAATGAATCCTTTGCCTAGAAGAGCTGAAATTACCTTGATTCATTTTGTGTTGGAGATTTGGCGTTACCTCCTACCCTCTCCCCAACCTCCACCTCCTCTTTCCTCACCGCACACCACCTCCACCGCCTAATTCTAAATGGTACAAAGTCAAAATTTAGGAAATCGAATGTTGTGTAAAAGCTTCATAATTAATGAACCTACTGTACACACACACACACACACACACACACCCTGGCAAAGAAAACGGAAAAGAAGCAGATGAAGGGGAGAAAAAGAAATCTTACATTTGAATCAGACATTTGCAGGTCCAAGTTAACTAAACTCAATATATCCGCAGAAAAACTGAGCTTCCCCACCCCCCTTCTCGCTTTACCCCAAGGCTCTCACCTAGGGCAATTCAAACTGGGCAAATACCAGGAAACAACCCCCCTCCCACACTCTCCTTCTACTTCCTCCCCTCCACCGCGCGTCCTCTCGGGAAGATCGAGTATCAAAATAGCTCAAAATTTGGGGTTGCAGGGGGTCCCCGCCCCGGTGCTTACCTTCTTTGCGGCTTACACCACCCCGGTGGCTAGATCCTGGAGATAAACACTTGCATTTCCCAAAGTTAACCCAGTATACCAACCCGGAGCTTGCCAAGAGTCTATTCCAGCCTACACCGCTAGGAAGCCAACTTCAGCGAGCTCAACGAGGGGACCAAACTGGGGCTCGATTTCCAAACGCTCCGCTCCAAAATCTGACTCTCTCTCCAGCCCCGATCTCAGTGTGAGCCGAACCTCCGAAAAGACGCTTCTTAAGGGCGACACAGGGCCGGCTTTCTGCGGGGCCGAGACGGCTACCTGGGGTACCACCACCTAGGACAAATCCGTTGGCTCTGTCCAAGGTGCTGAATGGGCTCGTATTTCCCGGATTACACACCCGGCGCAGCGGGAGGAAAAGGATAAAAAATCTCTAATTAAGTGATATTTGATATTGCTCTAGACGGTTTCTTGCACTTCCTTACGTTTTGTCACGTGCAGATGGCTTTGCCAAAGCCATCCTGTTAATAGTCGATCACATGTTGATGAGACCCCTTTCTTCTATGAGAGGCTTACCCATTTCATTACCGGTGATATGCCCTTCTGACTTATTTCTCTCCCACCAACCCCACCCCCATCTGCACCCAAACTCCCAGTCTCTATCCCATCCTTACCCCTACTCCACCCCCTAACCCCAATCTCTAATAGCATGATTGTTTTTAGATGGAAGTTAACCTCCTTGCGAATGTCAATTACATGCCCATATATAAATCATAGAATATGCTCATACACCACACACATAGAGGCAGAGAATGGAATGCAAGAAGGCTGGGAGAGAAGCATCAGCCTTGAACAGCCAATATAACACACACACACACACACACACACACACACACCCAACTCCAAGTTTGTTCCACGCAGTTCCACATTGCTGTGTTAAATCTCAAATGATTCCAATTAAAGTTGCACTGTGTAAAAACCCGATTCTCCTGGCCTGAGTAGCTGCTGTTCTTTGGCGTGTGAAGTGCTAGGAAGAGCTGTGATATGCCCGTTGTTAAGCAACATGTCAAGATTTTTCAATTATAATGCAGGGTTTATTGCTACTCACCATCGTGCCTTTGCTGTCCTGGAGACTCAAGTGTCTTAAAATCCCGTCTCCCCAACAGATGCTGGAAGGTAATGTGTCTTGTTTGAAGTCATCATGTGAGAAGTTCGGCTTTGCTCAGTGGATCGCCCACCACTTGGTGTGACTTATGAATCTAATAACCCTTTGCAATATCCGCAAGCTTAAACTGTCAACCACCTTGGCGACTACAGAAGACAAAGCAACTGTCATCGATGTTGTAAAACCTATAGATTTACGCAAACGCCCTCACTCCCAGAGACACGTTTCCTTTTGAGTTCTTACGTGATTCTAATGAATGAGCGAGGTTACCAATGACTGCCCAAGTGCCCTGCTATATAGCGGTGGTTCCTGGGGCTGCCTCCCAACCGCCGGTCACTGGGTCCTGGCACAGAAAGTTCCCGGGGAGTTTCAGGGTACCCTCATAAAAATAACCCAGCCTGCACACTTGCCCACTGTTCAGGTCACACCTGGGGCTCTGGCAAAGCTGAGCTCGACTCGGGAGATTTCCCTGTCGCCAGGTAAGAAAAACCTTCGCCTAGTCAGGCTAGGGCGGGAAGACCGCTGGGGAACTTGTTGCTTATCAGAGCCAGCAGGCTACCGCTTTAATAATAATACCAGAAAAGCTCAGGGGGAGGGTGTGAGGGGGGGCGGCAACGACGACGACTATCTGTGCTGTTTACGTGACCAACTCACTGTGACTCCCTTGGTAAAAAGGAAACTTCTTAGAAAAGTTCGTGCCCCTCCCCCTTCCCCCATGACTAAGGGTCTCCAGCTGATGAGGTCTTGAGTGATGATCAAATGTGTGTGGGGGGCGATGGGGGGATAGACGGGGAGGGCGTGTGGGTGAGTGACTTGTCCTTGGGAACAACTACTTGCGTCGAAGCGCGCATCAGCCCGGCAACTTTCCCTTTCCCTCTTAGGGACTGATGACTAGGCGAGAGGCACTCGGGCGAGCCACTAGTTGCCCACAGGAACCTGTGTAAACCGAGCTCTCGGGCGGCCGAGTTGAATGAAGTTATGACTGCGTTTGCTCTAATGGCTTATGGCTTCTCAAATGTGAGTTAACAGCCCCGGTGCGCAGCTAGGTCGGCATGGAGCGCCGCGGAGAGTGGAGCCGCGGGCAAAGGCAGGGAGGGGTGCCTCTGCAGCGGCTCGGCGCTCCGCGTCCGCTCCTTGCTTCTTCCCCTGAGTCGCTTCCGCATCGTCCGGGGGCTCCCGGGCCACCAGGGCGCCCGGGTGAGCGCGATGGGAAGTAGAGCCGCGCGCCGGAGGAGCGGGGGCTGGGGTGGAGAGCCGCGGGAGGGGGCTCTCCCAGGAAGCCCCGCGCTGAGCACCCGCGCTTCCCTACCAGTGGCGGCGCAGGCTGGGAGGTGGAGAGGTCACGTGTCGGCGGAAAGTAACTTAGAAGGCATAGAATGAACTTCAAGGAGAAGAAAAAAGCACAAGACGACAAACCAGCTCCCCACCCCTCACCCGCACCTCCCTCGTCCCCCGTGTGTAAAATAAAGGTAAAGGAGGGAGAGGTGGGAGAGGGGCGCCGCTCCCTGCTGGAGACCTGGGGAGAGCTCGAGAAATCGCAGGCAACGAGCTGTATAACCCGGTCGTTGGCAACGTCCCCCCAGCCTAGGGAGGCGCTAACCCAAGGTAGCTTTCCACTGAAGCCGCCCTTTGCCTCCCCCCAGCCGGCGCCTCCACAGCCGAGCAGAGGAACGGAAGACGAATGTAAACCAGTTGTTATGGAGATGTCGGTCGCTCTGAGGAGCGCAAGTGCCCTGGAAAGTCCCCAGACGCATTTCAGGTTTCGTCGTTTAGGCACCAACACCAAGATTTTACTCTCCACCCAGAGTTCCCACGAAGGGGAGCCCACCAACGGCGCCACAGGCCTTGGCCGCGGCGCCATTGACTGCAGGGATGAGACAGAGAGATGCTGCAGAAGATGGTGGACAGCTCTTAAGTTTCAGACCATCCAGCCCTTTCCAATTTCCAGTTTCTTTATGCTGATCAAAAGTGCTGTATCTGAATGACAATCGTGCTTCCTTAGGTGTATAAACCTCAGTTACACCATAGGATGATTAGAAGCAAGAGAACATTGGCATTTAGTGGCTGCTTCAAGGTCCTGCTCCTCTCCCCCTCCTATTCCAGAAATGCCTTACTTATGGAAAACAGACTTCACTTCCTAATTCTGTATATGGACTTCTGTTCATTTGAATCTCCATTGGTACCGGGTTATCATTACTGTAAGTCCAGTGTTGAGTTGATATCGCTCTAGAGATGTTTCCAGAGCCAACCTAGCTTATCCTAGGCTCCAGCCAAGATACATATATGCAAATGCTTATCAGACCTCATTAGGGACAGTTCTAGACTTGCCAGGCTCCTAGAGACCTGAGATAGGTCATCATAAAAGGATGCCAGACACCTCCACAGTCACCAACACAACAGTTCCCTCCAACTAAAAGGACTGCTCAGATTGTCCACAAATTGCCACTTTTTGTCGATCCATGAATTAGCCAGCAGATGCTGCCCTAAGACTGGAACAGCTGGCACATACCATCCTCAGAGATCTTGGGGTACAGGTTTTGTGGACAAAACTGGTTTCCTGAGAAAGCAATTCATAATGCTGTAATTAAGTATTCAGTGTCTCTAGTACAGATCTGAAATCTTGAAATAACACAGGGAGATGATTACTCTGTGGACATAATTACCCCCCACTGTCATCTAGGTGATATATTTATATGACTTTTTCCTCAGTAGTGGTGGTCTGTATAGAGACTATTAGTTACTTCTCTGGTGGATCCTTATTCTGAAAATTAATGTCATATTTTATAGTGGGATACCCTAAATTGTTAGCTTGGGTGCCTGGGGATTCAAAACATGAACAATTGATTAGTTTGAAATGATTTAGACAATACATGATCGTGCTGAAAATATTTCCCAAGGAATATTTTTGACCACTGTTCTTCTTTCTTGGAATCATTACTAAAACCTACAACTCACAGACCAAGATGAAGGACAAGAGTTGTCATATAACGAGAGTTGCTATAGAGAGTTAGGGAGAGAAGAGATGGTGTCTGACACACATATATTTTCCTCTCTTGATTTCTCAGTGATCTGAAGAAGAATTCTCTTCTCTTGGTTTGTTATCAGCTTTCCACCTTTTAATCTCCATCCACTCACTTACATATTTTCTTTTTTTCCACCTGCAGAAATCCAGTTTCTAATATAAGCAAAGGTTGCAGTCATTTAATTTGTTAAGAGAGATGCCAAGTACTGGACCTGCCACAGTTTTAATCTCAGGAGCACTTATTCTGGAGGCCATCTCATTTTCTCCACAAGAACCTAGTCAGCTATGATATGAATATCACACCTGTCTGGGTTCATCTGATCCCATTCATTTTTAGTAATGGTAAGAACATTTCAAGCTGAACAGTAAACAAAGCTTGTTCCTTAAAGATTACCATGTAACAATGTAGCCAAATTTAAAGCAAAGTGTATTAATACAACCCAGAAGGAAGGATTTTTGCTTTCAAACCACCAGTACTGTTCTTTATTGGTGAATTGTTTGATGTTCACATGCAGTTTTCTACCAAAGCCATAGTCATAAAGTTTATCCTCTGCCTGTACCTTTATGAACAAGGGTACAAAAATTAATAAGAAGGGGCTTATCAAGACTAGGAGGCACAAAGATATCATTAAGTAGATGTGTCAAGAGTCTCAGAATTAATGGGAGAGAGGGAACAAACCAGGAGTCTACAAAATCAGAAATGAAAAAGGACTCCTTTTGTTTAGGGAACTAACAGATGCTTGGAATATCTCTTGAGACAGTCTCTCTCTCTTAATTTCTAAAAGGAAATTCAGCAAGTCACACTGAAAAGAATGGTTTGGGTACTCCCTCCCCCATATCAAGGCAGAAGTAATGAGATAGTAATTCATTCTTTCCTCCCAACTTCTTTCCCCAAATCTGTCTGTTTGTACTTAACTGCCAAGCTCTCCATCTCACCTTGTGTTGGATAGATTATTCCCATCCTTCCTCCTTACTTTTATTTCCTCTCCCTCCCCTTCAGTACTTGCTCTGTGCCAGACACTTTGACAGAGGCCGATGATCCGTATATTAAGAATTCCCTACCCTAAAGAATCTCAGAGTCTAATAGACCCAAGATCTAATGTATGAAGGGTCATTGAGTCGGGTGAAGATGATACAGTTGAAGAGCACATGCTTAATTATTGCCAAGAGGTCAACAGTTACCTTCTGCGAACTAAGGATCAGTTGTTATAATCAATGAAGGAAAGTGTTCACAGAAAGGCTTCAGAGGGTGACAAAATTGCTGTCTTGGAGGCTTAGGGAAAAAAAAAAACAAAAAACAAGTAGCAAAAGAGTTCTGCTTATGATATAAGAAGTGATTCTGACCAGGTAGGAAGAAAGATTGGCTCTCTTAGTCACTTCCTGATCTATAATGGTTCTCCACAGGCAATAGAAGGAGAAGCAAAAATCACGATGCACAAATTGGAAAGCTTTCTGAAAACAAGAATAGGAAACAATTGCCAAGAACCTGGTGTTGAGCTCATATCTAAAAAGAACTCAAGGAATCTTCCATCTACAAACCTAGTTTAGTTAGAAAGGAAACAATCAGAGCATCAAAAAGAAGCAAGCAAGAGAAAGGCTTCGAAAAGTTATGATTTAGTTGCAATAACCTCTGTGCATTCCTGAGTCTGACAAGTAGCATGAGACAGAAGATCTGGATATGACTTAACTCAATTTCAGGAAAACCAGACAACCCTATAAGGAGGCTGAAGCAAGACCACGTGGAATATTGAGGAAGAACTGAATGATGCTGTCTAAACCATCTTACAGACAAGAAATGAATAAAAGGAAGTCTGGGTGGCAAGTAGAGAAGTGATGCTGTTAATACGAAAAGTTGATAGGGGATTAAGACAGGTCAACATGTCAGGTCAGGGCTCGTGAGCAAATATACTGAGCTAAATGTGAGATCATATTAGAAAGTGAATAAAAAGAGAAAGCAAATCCCCAGGGTGTCACATAACTTAGGATCATGGAAAGACAAGTGAAAACTAGTAAAAGTGTCTATATTGTGATAGGGCCTTACAAGGTATGTTTCTGATCAAATCTGCCTAGAACATCTGGAGGGAAACTTTCACAGGTGCAAAACGATGCTTCTCATAATTAACGTGCACATGAATCTCCTGGGCAGTTTGTTAAAAGTGGATTCTGAGTCTAGGGTGGGGACCAAGATTTGGCATTTTTAACAAATTTCCAGGTTGGACTGTTCTTCACCAATGCTGCTTCAGCCTATGGTATTGTCTGCATTATGGCTTCACTGAAAACTAGCTAATCTCTTTATTAACTGCAGTGAATGCCAAATAACAAAAAATAATTCAAGGAAGAGACCTGTTCCTTTCACCCTAATGTTACACGAATCACAAACTCTAGATTACTTTTCAACCCATTAATTCCAGAAAGTTCCTGAATACAATAAGCATCAACCTCTCAACAGTAACACTGCCATAGTTTGAATGTTTGTCATTTCATATGTATTGGAATAAAAGAAAAGAGAATGAGCTTGGAATATATTGGGCACATTGCAAAACTGAAAAGGAGTAAGGGAAAATTATTCTAGTCATGTAAAGAGGATTGGTTAGGTCATATTATGAGTCCTGAGCTCATTCTGGGTTTCTTTCTATAAATAGGATATTTTGGAACTAGAGAAGGCATAGCAGAAGGCAACCAGAATGACAGAGGGATTTGGGGAATTTGCTTCTGCTGAAAGGTTAAAGAAACTAGGTCTGTTTTCTTTTGTAAGGAGAGGAACGTTGGTACCTCACTGAGGTGATATCATTCTGAAACTAGTGGAAGTAATAGGATGCGACAAGAGTACCTTATGGAAACAAGAGTAGAAGGATTCTGGCAAGGAATGAAGGCCAGAAGAATGGCTCTAGCTTCTCTAAGGGCCTTCAGTTAGCAGTGTTCCTATTGGCAAAATTCCACTAGTCACAAAAGGAGTGGTAAACACTGGATTTAGATCAGGAAATAAGTGAGAGATACAGAATTAGGCAGCAAGGAGGCATCTTATCTCTTTCTTCATTGAGAACATTTTCAAACGGGCATTTATGAATCCTATAGAAGCCCTGCACTCATAGCACACGATGAACTTTATTAACACTCCCCAGGCTCAAGGACTTTGCTTCTGTAACATATTTCTGCTTCCTCTTCATCCCCAAATGGTTCCATAAGTTCAGCAAAAAATGTAAATAATCAATTGCAATATGCAGGGCTCTTCCTCTAAGTTACTTTTTTTTTTTTTTTTTTTGCATCAATCCTGGAAAACATTCTCTTTTTCAGTTGATAGAAAAGCATTGTTCAGGACTTTGCATATGATATCCTAACATCTTCATCTGATCCCTGAAGTTCAGAGATGGAAGTACTTGCAAGCCACTCTGGTCAGTCCCACCATTTTAATTAATTAATTAATTAATTAATTAGTCTATTTATTTTTGGCTGTGTTGGGACTTCATTGCTGCACACGGGCTTTCTCTAGTTGCGGGGTAAGTGGGGGCTACTCTTCGTTGCGGACCGTGGGCTTCTCATTGCGGTGGCTTCTCTTGTTGCAGAGCAGGACTCTAGGCGTGTGGGCTTCAGTAGTTGTGGCACGCAGGCTCAGTAGTTGTGGCTCGGGGGCTCTAGAGCGCAGGCTCAGTAGTTTTGGCGCATGGGCTTAGTTGCTCCGCGGCATATGGGACCCTCCCAGACCAGGGCTCGAACACGTGTGCCCTGCATTGACAGGCAGATTCTCAACCACTGCAACACTAGGGAAGTCCCCCCATCATTTTGTAGCAGGGGAATATAGAACTCATTGAGTTGATAATCATGCAGTTTTGTCTATTTGGTACTGGAATATATACACTTAACAGAAACTTTGAAAATTCCCCAATAAACTATTTGGAAAATATTAGTCATGCAATGAGTTAACTCAGAACTCTAGTCCTCTGTCTTTTCAATAAGACAACCCACGTGGGAGGAATTGATCTAGGTCCACTGCTTTAAGTGATCTCAAGCCTCTGTGAATGGTCAGTAGTTCAGGAAATCAGGTGGGAGAAGGAGGCAGTTCTCTCTAGCTTCTCCATTCTTCTGGCCTTCATTCCTTGCCAGAAATATATGATGCTATTATCTCTCTCTCTCTCTCTCTCTCTCTCTTTCTTTTTAACATCGTTATTGGAGTATAATTGCTTTACAATGGTGTGCTAGTTTCTGCTTTATAACAAAGTGAATCAGCTATACATATATATATATATACATATCCCCATATCTCCCCCCTCTTGCGTCTCCCTCCCACCCTCTCTATCCCACCCCTCTAGGTGGTCACTCTCTCTTTTTTAAAAATAAATTTATTTATTTATTTATTTATTTATTTTTGGCTGCGTTGGGTCTTTGTTGCTGCACGCGGGCTTTCTCTGGTTGCGGCAAGCAGGGGCTACTCTTCGTTGCGGTGCTCAGTCTTCTCATTCTCATTGTGGCTCTAGGTGCACGGGCTCCAGTAGTTGTGGCATGAGGGCTCAGTAGTTGTGGCTCGTGGGCTCTAGAGCATAAGCTCAGTAGTTGTGGCTCACGAGCTTAGTTGCTGGGCGGCACGTAGGATCTCTCCACAGCAGGGCTTGAACCTGTGTGCTCTGCGTTGGCAGGCGGATTCTTAACCACTGTGCCACCAGGGAAGTCCCTTAATTATTGTTTTTTAATTGTAGCTTACTTTCTGCTAGAATATTGTGACAAGCCAGTCTCAATTAACTATAGTGTCCCCTCCCTCCCCTGCGCCCCCAACACACAGTGGCTGGTATATAACTGAAGCTTAATATAATTTTGTTACATGAATTGAAATTAAACTGATCCTTTTACCTCTGGGAAGACTAGTTTTCTAACCTCATATAATATAGAGACCTAGATTGGAATGCAAAGTGAGACCGGGAGGGGAACATGGAATACCAATTGCCCTACCTTCCGGGAAGGCTTAAACCACATCTGGAGTCTCCCCTTCCCCCATCTCCATCCTAGAAGGTAGCAGATGCATCCTAGAAGAAGCCTCGACAGAACATAGGCCAACTCCTTTCTACAATGGAGGTTATTCTTGAAACCCAAGAACTACAAATCAAAGATGGGGTATACACTGCAAATTAGGGGGAACTAATGAGATGACTCAGAGTCCCAGAATGGGTCTGAGTTTGCAAATCACTGAGGAGATGTTCCCAAAGTCTTGACAGATCTATGTTAAGGCAGAAACAAGGACATCTTATTCTCCAATATTACTGTGATTCAGAATCTAAATAGTGACCTGAACGCCAGAAATGTCAGCCAAGAAATAGAAAAAAGAATGAGCAGGCCTGAGATCTGGGTCTGAATAAAATAATTGTGAAAAGCCTGGAATTTCAAGAGAAAAAGAGGAATCTCTGGCCCCTACACTGGGCCCTTCTTGGTTCCTCTGCCTCTGTTTCCTGCCCCCTGTAAGGCAGGACACAAGTCTTGGAAAAGGGCTGCACTGGAAAGAACTCTCATTCCTACTGTATTACTCACTGTATAGTCTGACTTTGGCAAATCATTTTCTCTCTCTGGGCCTCAGTTTTTCTACTTATATAATGGCATTAGATTTGACATTTGTTATGTCAAACCGAATTCCATTTGAGCTGAACTACATCTCTCCAAATTCATCTTTTGAAGTCCTGATCCTTAGTACCTCAGATGTAACGATATTTGGAGATTGTTGGGTCTTTAAAGTGGTGATTAAAGTAAATGAGGATGTTAGGGTGGAGCTCTAATCCAATACGACTGATGTTTTTATAAGAAGAAAGAGACAACAGGGATGCATGTGTACCGAGGAAAGACCATGCAAGGACAAAGCAAGAGCTTGGCCATGTGCACTCCAAGGAGAGAGACCTCAGAGGAAACCAACCCTGCTGGCACCTTGGTTTTGGCCTTCCAGCTTCCAGAACTGTGACAAAATAAATTTCTGTTGTTAATGCCACCCAGTTTGTGCTATTTTGTTATGGCAGCCCTAGAAAACGAATACATGTTTCAAACTACCAAATTATCTGCCTTCCTAGTTCTGTGAAAGTTCCTTCAACAGGTTTAATACTGGGATCCATTGAAGATGACTGCACATGTTTTGACCGTTCTTCCATCAAGGGCTGGGGTCTATGTGCTCCTCCCCCAAACTCCTCCTGGTAGGCTCTGTGACTGCCTTGACTAATAGGATATAGCAAAATCCTATATGTGTGGCCCCATTCTCAGCATCACCTCAGGGTAGAATTTGGACGCTTCTTCTCCACCACCAGGAAAAAAGGAATGGCTGGAGAAGGGAATATGCCATCTCTATAAGGAGGTTTCCCAGAAGTTGGACACACTGCTTTTGCTTATGCTTCATTGGCTAAACTTTCATCATGTGGCCAGATCTATCTGATACATAGGCTGGGAAATGAAGACTTGATTCAGGATATCTAGGTGCCTGTTTAAAATTTAGGAATTCTATTACCTAGGAAGAATAGAGGATTACTGAGGAAAAGAATTAGTCTTTGTGATGGTCACCATTTATTGAGCATTTATTGTTTCACGTAAGGAATGATGCTAGGCAATTAGATTAGTTACCAGCCTTACGTGCTTAAGATTCTTATTCCCATTTACTAGAGGGGAAAGGGGAAACCTAGAAGTGACTTGCACGAAGACATGCAGCTAGTTAGTGCCTGAGGCAAGGTTGAAACCAGGTCTGTGTGCCTTCAAGGTCTGTGCTCTTTTCACTCAAGCAACCTGGTTCTAGTCCTGGATTGACCAGTTACTCACTGTGTGACCTCGAGCCAGTCATCTCTCCAAGCAAAGGCAGATTTATTGTGAAGCTAGTGGACCCTTGGAGAGAGAGAGAGGGGTTACTTGGAGCTGTGTGTGCTGGAGGTGGCTTGGTGGGGGGGTAGGAAGTATCTCTATGTAAGCATTTCTGGAAAATTGACAATAAGACCCAAGAAAAAAGGGATTCCACTCCTAAGCCTTCAACAGTTTGTTGTGATCTCTTTTCTTATTCGAATATATTCACCCTTGGGCATAATGTTGTGTTCATAACATTGTATTCTTTCTTAAAGAGAGCCGCCAAATTGTCTGTCCCTCCACCCAGAGCAGCAGCTTTTAGAAAGCAGAAACCAGGTTTCCGTTACCTCTATAAATTCCTAGGACCCCAGCAAGAGATCTGGCACAGAGGAGGAGTTAATAAATAGTTGTTGAATTAAATTGAATTGAGGAAACTGCGGACTCAGGGACACAAAAGGGAACACAATAAAAGCAAAGTTACTCACTTCTTTTATTGTGTGATATTCACCTGGCCTCAGTTTCCTTCTGTGAAATGACGGCCTTAGACCTATTGATCTCCATGAGGGCAATTCTGAACCTGATAGCAGTGAACTAATTAACATCTCTGCACTCTCTATTCTCAGAGTGCAGGCTTTATACCTTGAATTGAGGTGAAATCCAATCTGGAGGGCTCACGTTCATTAAAAAGGCCTACAGCATTGCTTGGAAGTGTCAGGTGCTGGCCTGCCCAAATTCCAGCAGGGATAATTGCATTCTGACAACTTCAAGTTCCCCTGCACTGTTCAGTTGGATAAGGTAGGCTTTGCTTCCCATCTCAAATTATTTTGCACTGCTGTCCTTGGCTGTTAAACAGAGATGTCACCTCATTTGTAAGCCATTTTGCTCTTTCTTTTGAAGGACTATGTAGTTTTGCTGAGGTTTAACAATGATTTTGACCCATTAAGACATTGTATGACTTCAGGTAATTACCATGGATGAAAGGTGTGCCTACATACTATATTGGGGCTATTTTACAACCTTATTATTTGTCCTCCAGTGCTAAAGAACGACACTGAGACAGGAAAATTCCTTCACAGTGACTGATCCATGTGTTTATGGGAGGAGAATGAAATGCTAAGAGAATTTGAACTTCCCTTCTGATAGAGGCATGGACTTGCCTCTAAAAATTGCCAGCGGTCACATGTGTTACCTCGTTAATAAAACAACTGTAGATTCCAGTGCGTTATACATTTGTGTCTTAAACACCCTGAACATAACCTGAATACCTTCTAATCTAATAAAGGAATGAGAACGTGTGAAAGGTATTGGAAATTGCAGTGGCTCCATAAATATTGCTAAGATCATGATTACATTTATTGGTTTGTTTTCTGGCTTCATCATGGAAAGCAGAAACAGGGGAAGTAATGTGCCATGGCTTGCCCTCATATTAAGTTCCATCAAGATACATCTGTAAAATCCTTTGTTTAATATTAAGGAGGTAATCTGACCCATTTTATGAAGCTTTATTTTATTAACAGCTGCTGTAATAGGTTTGCATCTGATCATCTTTCTTTGGTTATAATAATAACATCCTTATCCTCTTAATGATGAAATTTTCTCTACCTCTTTGATGTCTGTGCTAATTGCTATCTATTGTAATATTTAAATTCAGGATTAGAATGAGTTTCTTTCTTCATCTGCAGCTCTTAAAAAAGTCAAGTGTGAACACAGTGACACCAAATCAAACCCTAACTCGAGGCCTATAATAATCTTACTTAACAGCTCAATGACTCCACTGTTATAAATAGATGGTTCATCCCTTCCATCACCAAATGTTTACTGAGCACTTCCTTTGGCTAAGTATGGGTAATGAAAAGATAACTGTACCAGATATGACCCTGTTACCTGTCTCCTCCTTGACATGGATAGTATATATCTTGGAAAAACTAACAATTTCACAAAATGTATCTGGAGTTCAGATGAATGAAGATGGGGCATGGAAAGAGGAAAGGGGTGCTGATCATGAATTACAAAGTAAAGTCCCTGTAGGAGGTCTTCTTAACTCTGTTTGGACTTTTTCTGGAACCTCTTCTTAGAAAAATGCACCCATTTTCTGAGTTTTGCTTGGGATTTTAGAGTATTTACAGACCCACAGAAGTTTCTCCTTGTGACCCAGGTCCATAATAGTATATTTGGGTGAAACTGAGAAAACATTTAAGTTGCAACCCAAAGCAATGCCATGTGTTGCCTGTAATGTTTCCCACATGACTATTGACCTTCCTTGGAGTTTCTTGCATTGCTCAGCATGTCACCCAAGATGGGAAGCTTCCTGATAAAAGGCCAGATTGTCTTTATGACCTTAAATTTATCATCATTATTATAATCAGTCAAAATTCTCCTAATTTTGTGACCATTTTATTGATGGTTAGAAAATCTTTGGATTATATATACTTTTTTAGTGATTATGATCTGGTTTAGTTAAAGGACTATCAATATTACCCTTTAGGAGACTGCAGTCAGAAGTGTGACATGGTATTAATATTTATACAACTTCTAGGCCAGACCTGTTCACCTGCGTTTTATTTTCCTACTGTCATGACTTCAGCAAAAAGCAGCAGGCAAAAATGCTCATGGATGATCATGAACTTAGGGTTGGTAACTGTAGAAGGGTTCTAGGGGAGCCTGTGCCCTACAACCAAGGCAACCAAGGCAAAATCAAAATCTCTCTTATCATGGGTTTATGATTGAGGTGTGTGTGCATGTGCCTGTGTGTGTGTGTGTGTGTGTGTGTGTGTGAGTGAACACTCTGATCTCTTCAAGGAGGGAGAGAGGGAATTTGACTGTCTATAGAGGGACGTCTTCCAATTGGTAAATGCTCAATAAATGTGTTCGTTGGGTGACAAAATTACCAGGTATGTATAAGGAAGACACTTGGTTTATTGCAAATAGTCTTGAAAGTCACTAATCTTCCATTTAATTTAATTAATGAATATACACTGTCTACACAGGCCATAAATTGTGCTATGCTCTCTGAGTGATTCAAAGATGCATGACATCTTTCTCTGAAGATATTTACTGCTAGTGAAGGTTGGGAAGCACATGGATGGCCAATATACCTTCTTGCTCCCACATCAGACATTTCTAATCGATCATGGTGCTCTTTCTGTCTGAATCTGGATTTGGTCTCAAAATCCTTTTATTTTTATTTATTTATTTATTTATTTGCCAAGCCACATGGCATGTGGGATTCAGAATCTTAGTTGCCCTACCAGAGATCTAACCCACGCTCCCTGCAGTGGAAACACGGAGTCTTAACCACTGGACTACCAGGGAAGTCCCTCAAAATCTTCTTAAATTCAATGCTCTAGGCAGTTCTTTCCAATCAATCTGAGTTGGAACAAGCAATAAAATCCATTTGCCATCCTGACTCTAGGGGAGGGACAGATATATACACAGATGCCTATGTTATCAGGTAGATCACATCATTGATAAAAATAGATATTCCTTAAGTATTTACTATATGCTGGATCAAATTCTCAACAATAGATTGTAGTAGTAATGTCCTGAAGATGAAATCCTAAGGAAATCCTACTGGGACCTTCTTTTGAAAAGCAAAAAAAATCACTTTGAAAGAAAATCATCATCCTCTGATTGATTTGTTTGACGAGATCAACTGTGTATAGAATTTTTTGCTTGTACCACACGCATATGAAGGGAAATAGGGTTCAATTTCAATTGAAATCCTTCGCTGGAGTATGAGATGAAGCAGAACAAGTAGGAAGGAGTGGTTTTTCAAGGAAAAACAATTCAGAGTAGGAAAACAAAATTAAAACACTCAGTGAGAGTGAATGGAAAGAATATGGAAACTAAAATTACAATATGAATCTCTTCTTCCCTCCATTTGACATAGAAAAAAATATTCACTTTTCTTTCCTTTCCTGATGGAAAAAAAACCAAAACCTGATTCCTGTTAGATTAGCTTTTGTAGTAAAGTCTACTCAATATGTTAACAAAGCATAGACTATTTTTTAAAGTAAGACACTCAATTTAACAAGGTGCTATAGACTGAATGCTCGTGTCTTCCCAAAATTTATATGTTGAAACCTAATCCACAGTGTGAAATTTGGAGGTGAGGCCTTTGGGATGTGATTAAGTCATGAAGGTGGAGTCCTCATGAACGGGACTAGTGCCCTTCTAACAGAGGCTCCAGAGGGCTCCCTCAACCCTTTCCTCCATCTGAGGATACAGTGAGAAGAAGGCTGTCCATGAACTAGGAAGTGGGTTCTCACAACACACCAAATATGCTACAGCCTTGATCTTGGACTTCCCAGCCTCCATAACTGTAGTAAATTTCTGTGTTTATAAGCCACCCAACCTATGCTGTGCTGTTCTAACAGCTGGAACAAACTAAGACATGAGGACTTTCCTTAGTATCCATAAGAGATTTTTAAAAGATGAGGGCATGCACACAGTACAAAGAGAAATACTACATTAGCAAAAGAGTCCTGGGTATGTTAAAATTTTGTTAAAAAATAAAATAGACATGCATATAACTAAGCAGAAAATTTTGTACCCCATGGGGCTGTCCCACAATAACTTTATTTTCTAGTGCATTCTTTCTTTGGAGGGAATTCTTGGCTTAAAACAAATTTGGATCAGTCACTGATCACCTATCATGTGCCACATAATAATAACAGTTATTTGAGCGCTTCCTGAATGCCAGGGACTATTCAGAGAGTTTATATGTCTTAACACTTAATCTTTAATAGTCCTGTGAGATAGATACTGTTATTGTCCTCATTTTACAGGTGATGAAACTGAGGCAGCAAAAGGCTAAGTAATTTGGTCAAAGTCATGTAATTAGTGAGTAATAGAGCTGGAATTAGAGCCCTCATAGCCCGGTCCCTGTGCCTGCATTCCTAATTGGAATGCTTTACAGCCTCAGATGGGAAATTGAGGCCACAAACTGGTGCTCTGTGTTTCCTGGGATCGTTTCACTTTGAAACATTACTATTAGGACTATTTGCCTTCATAATTACATTTATCCTTTTAAGACTATATGTAAGTAGAAATGCAAGGATGACCAAGACTTTGTATTTGCTCCCAAATCCATGATCTCATTCATTCATTCATTTTCAATAGAAATTAATTTTGGAGTTCTCTCTCTTGGTTTTCTTATTTCAGTGGCTATTCCTTGGTCTCAGTTTGCTGAATTTTTTTCTCCACCCCTAGACTCCTAAATTATGGGGTTCAGTTCCTGGTTTTAGCTTTTGGTGTTTTTCTCTATTTACAATCAGTTTTCAGTTGACTAAGTCTCATGACTTTAAATACCTTTTATATAATTTGACTCTAAAATGTATACTTCCGTCTCAGACCCCTCCATTTAACGCTAGCCTGATATATCCTACTGCCTACTTGATAGACACTTCGATATCTAATAAGCAGCTCAAATTTAACATGCCACAACCTGCACTACAGATCCTGCCCTCACCTCCAAAATCTGCTTCTCCCATGAATGGTCTTCCCACATTGTCAATGGCAATTTTATTTTCCTAGTCGCTCAGGGTAAGAATCTCTCTTCCTCTCACATCCCATTTCCAATCCACCAGCAAATCCTTTCAGCTCTTTATCACTTGATATAACCGGAATCTGACAAATGCCTGCCACTCTCCCACATTCCTTTTGTTCATGCCATCATTACCTCTCGCCTGGGTCTTTTCATCGGCTTCTTTATCTGTCTACCTGCTCCCACCCTGGGCCATTTCAGCGGTGCGTCTCTAGTATCCCTCAGTATAGCACTCAGAGAGATAATTGTAGAATCAAAGTCAGGTCATGTTGGCCTTCTGATCAAAACTCTCCAGGGGCTTCCAACTTCATCTGGCACAAAAACTGATATTCTTACAGACTTATTATGACTCGGTCCTTAAAGAACTTGTAAGGCCCTACATTTTCTTCTTCCTCCTCAAGGCTCCCACAACTTCTCTGACTATATCTCCTTCCACTCTCCCCCTCATTCATTTTGTTCCAACTACGCTGGTTTCCTTACAGTTCTTTAAACACAGCAAACAGTCCCTCTTCGGTACCTTTGGACTTGCTGTTCCTTTGCCTGGATGCTCTTGTTTTAGACAATCACATGACTCACTCTCTGACTCTTTCAGTTCTTTGGTGAAAGGACACTTTATCAGAGAGGTTTTTGACCACCTCAAGCAATATGTACCATATCCTCACTGTCTGTACTTCCCTGACATTTCCTGTCACATTATTCTGTTTCATTTATTTATTTCTTCTAAAGCATTTATCAATGGTTGGCACTTTATATCTTTGTTTATTGTTTGAATTGCTCCATCAGAAAGCAAGCTCGATGAGAGCAGAGACTTCCTCTGTTTTGCTTCCTGTTGTATTTCAAGCTCTTGGAACAGTATCTTGCACATAGGTGGTGCTCAATAAACACTTGTGGAATGACTGACTGACTGAATAAATGAATGAATAAGAATCTACTGTGAACTAGACACTGGGATCAGCACCATGGGTTTAGCAGTGAGCGAGACAGACGTGGTTCCTGCCTTCATGACTCATGTTCTATATTACTTATCAGCATTCTTATTTTCCCTAGAATGTAGCCCAAATCTCTTTTACAGTCGGTTGAAAATGGAGAATGAAGAAAAGTGGAGAAAAACTCAGCAGTATGGTCAGATGATGGCTAAGGAGAGGGAAGGGTAAAGATTTTAACATACCATGTGTTACAAGGGGTTTAATATTCCTTGTACTCTATTACTGTAATCAGTACTGGAGTTTGGTGAGGAAGGCTTCAGGTACAGCCTTTTCTGAAATTTGCCCTGTGGACGCTTCTTACGATGCTCCATCAAGGAAAGGAAGAAAGAAGTCAAGCCAAACTGCCATGACAGTTGCTTATCACATAGGCATTACTCACAAATGCTTTTTTTTTTACCCCATGTCATTCTTAGGGCACATTCTGCATGGAAACTTCACACCTTGCTCTTTGCTTTGTTTCACTGAATATCTACCTGCTCTTTCTGGTTTGTTCATGTTTCCAATGTTTCACGTATAGCAAACCCCAGGGGCAACACATGCTGCCTGAATTCTCAGGAATAAGTTGGAAATTTGGAAAATTATCCTCCATGTCTCCATAGAAAATTCTTGGGCCCTCCCCTGCTCCTTTCCTGTCTGACTTTTTTAAAAGCTGATTTATTTAGGGACAGTGGCTTTTCCTTAGTTCTCCAGCCACTTCAAGGTCTGAAGAGGCCATTGTAGGAGCCTTGCCCAGCAGAGGAGCAGAAGTAAACTTCAGAATTCTTTAAGACTCATTGACATTTCAGGCATGACTTAGAACAGTAACCGGTTACTTTGCTGCTGTGGAAATGGGCCTTTTTGCATTCAACTGTGTGGTTCAAGGGGTCAGAAGACAGAACCACAATTTTTTTAGCTAGTGGGAGTTCCCTGCAATTACAAAATACTGAAGTTAATTTTGCTTCTGGAGATTAAATTAGGCATGGAGGACAGTCATAATTTGTCTGGGGATTTATGGGTACAGATCAAAATAACAACAGATATTGTAACATGGGAAATGTTCTGGCTCAGTGGGAGATTTTTCACCTGCTTTCTATCAAGTAACATCTTTGCTAGCTACGGAAGACTTTTCTTTTTGAAACACCATTGCCCTTTTAAGTTGCCTGGGCTAATGAGTGTTTTGGTCACTGAAGGAGAGTCACAAAGTGGGTTGGCTAGGAATGAACAAAATCTTAGGGAACAAATGTGGATCACTTTTGGACCATCATTGGGTGATCATTGGGCACACGCAGGCTATCAGTGGGTGATCCCCAGCAGATGATGATAAGAAAACGAATATAGGTGCTCAGGTTAGCTGGTGTCCATGGATCACAGGAATGGAGAGTGAACCACCTGAGGGCACCGACCCAGTTCTCTGCTGGTGGTGCCTTTGGGCTGATGGTACTTTGGTCAAGTTCAGCCATCTCTCCTTATTCTGTTCTAACCCAGTCTGTCTCAATCATCATCTCTCTTCTTAGTCCGAGAATCTTTACTTGGTCTGGAGAGTAAAGACCAAGAGAGATCATTTATACTTCCAAATCTGTCTGACTTACACTTGTTTCACAGTTCTTGAAACTCAGGAGCCAAACACTTTTCTACTTTTCTCCCCTGGTTGCATGCTGACACCCTTCTCTTAGAAAAGGGTTAACTCCTGTGTAGCTGCCAGTGCTGAAGGGTCACAGAGTTCATGTGAAGGAATGAAATGAGGGATGAAGGTGAAAGTGGAGAGGGAAGATAGTGGATAACAGTTCAAAATGTTCTCTTGCTCTAATACCATTGAATTTGCTGGTAAGACTCTCTCTGCCAAACACTGGGCCAAACCTTTTATCAGGCCTCTTATTTAACTTTCATAACCACCTATGGAGAAGGTATTATTTTCTAATTTAATAGATGAGACAAAGGAAGCCCAGAGAGGTTAAGTAACATATCCAAGATCACGCAACAAATAACTGGCAAAACTGGCTACAAAGTCAGGGCTTTCTAATTTCCAAACCCATTTGCTTAACCACTCATTCACCGCCTCTACCACCAGCCTGGAGAGATGCAATTTGAGCAAACAATGCTGCGCCTTCTCCTTCATCTCATTTCTCTATTTCTAATACCAGGGTAAACTGAGGGTTTATCTACATTGGTGCTGCAGGGCGAACATTCCTTTTGGCTCAGGCCTGGACTGTGTGGTAAAGGGTACACAGGTTGCTGGAATGTTAAGAGGCCCAGCTTCTTATTGCTACCTGAGCCCAAGCAGAGGTGTCAGCTTTTCCTTTATCTACTGGGGGTGTCTCCTACAGAATCCCCAGGGACCCTGAGGCACCCACCCAGCCTAAGGGCTGTCCTTCCTTGGGAGGCCGTGGAAAACAGCGAGCAATTGTTTTTTTTCCCTTTCACTCACAACTCTCTCTCTTTTCACCTGGGCCTCCTTCTACTAAACTCTATTCTTCCATTTTCCTCTGGATGGCTACTCTGGCCCCATGCCATCTCCACGGGAAAACAAGGAGCCCTCCTCTCTGGGATAAGTGATTTCTCAGTCCCCACTGGAGCTCCCTCAGTAGATAAGGATTTTTGGCATGTTTTCAAGGATGTTGCAGCTGAGTTATCCACCTCAGTGCTTTCTTGCATTTGCTTTCATGACATTTCTTCCATTCTCCATTGTTCCTTGTAACTTTTGTTGATGACAAAAGATACCCTCCATTTACATTTAAAAAGGGTAGTGGCTCCGTTGTAAAGCCGGAACAATACCTACTGAAGCTCAGCTTCAGTCCCACTTACTCAATGGAAGAGTCGTTTAATATTTTAATAAAATAAAGACCTCTTTTAGTACCTGCTGCTGGGTCTGTGAAATTTATGATGCATCTTTTATATTCATTTCCACGTTTAAGTTCTAATATTTTCCCTCTGTCCCCTGAGCAGCTTAATACACTGCAGGGAACACTTTCCCTTGATCATGAAAACAATACTTTGAAAGGTAAGTGGGGCTTTTAGTTTAAGTATAACCAAGGGACTCATTAAGGAATGTGTTCAATGTCCCAGTACCTGGATTCTTGCTTCTAAACTACTACTATATATACTTGAGTTTAAAATATTGTTATCCAATCATTTCTGGGGGCTGAGTGGAGGGATAAACCATTTGTGTTAAGGTTAATGAAAAGTCAGTAATACCTTCAAGCTGATCCCTGCAAAGGTTCAAATGACGATATTATCTTGGTGAAGTTAGGTGGTCTTCAAGGCTTACAGCTTCTGAAACCATTACCCAGAGAGAAGTATTATTCTCTCAAAGGCAGTTTCATATTAATTAGGTATCTTAAGATTGCTGTATAAATTGCCATTGTCAGTTTATCAGTTCATGAGAAGAAATGTAATAATCCTTTCAACTGGAACCCTTATATGGCAAGAACCAGCACATTCTTTCTCTGTACAAAGACCTACCTATGAAACCAAATTATAACCAGATAATTGTATGGGAGCACAGAATCAGAATAAAGGAGATTAAATTGATTCCAGTGTCAGGCTAAGATTGCCTGACACAATGGTGGTTCTCCACACAGGCTATATCCCTGAGACCAGTGGAGTTTACGAAATTTTCAACATCTCAGACCTAAAATTAGGGTCAGGCATTGGTATTTTTTTCTTTAAAACTCTACATGTGATTTTCTTGGTCGGTCAGGGTTGAGACCATCAATCTGGTACACAGTTGTCTCCACAATAGGAATGATTTGGTAATGGTGTCATATTATCCAAAGTCCACTGGGCAAGACTTTATCTCTCCTGGATGGTGGTTAAAATCACAACACCAAGATTTGCCTTGGTTATTTCCCTTTGCCTGGTGTTAACAGGATGAACAATTCTCTTCTTAGATAAGTTTTTGCATTTAGTCAAATGTTTGCTCTGACCAGAGTCCTTTCAATTTTAGATAGCTTTGCCCATCTCTGCTCTGATCCAGTGCGCCCTGATCATACAATTAAATCTTCTGTGCACATGCAATCTTGTTTCTTCCCCTGGAAATTTTGAGGGCCCCATGTTATTTTAATTCCAGGTTCCACTTTTTCAACCAAGAAAAGCAAATTAGCAGAGAAAGGAAGATTTTTTTTTCCCCCAGTTATGTAAGTTTATGCAGAGATAAGCTATCCCATGGAAATATGTATTTGCAGCCATAAGGACCACAACCAGAGGCTATCATCCCTTTCCCCAGATTGTAGACAGAACCATCTTCCTTAAACACGAATTTGATCATGGCGAACTCCTTCAGTGAACGTCCTAGGCTTTCGTGCTTAAATCTAAACTCTGAAATCAGCTTCCAAAGCCTTCCATGGTCTACACACTTCTTGTTTCTCTAGCCACATCACTCTCTCACACTCCACAATCACGCTCCAGCCGTTTCTGGATTTTGTTCGATTCCTCTTAAATTTTCTCTGCCTAGGACACGTCATCCACTTCTTCCCAGTTAGCTCTTTCTCTTCTTTGGTTCTCAACCTCAATGTCACTTCCTCTGCGAGACCTACCCTGATTTCCTCATCCAGTTTAGAAATCTTAGCTATGAACCCTCATGGCACCCTGGATTTCCATGACTATAACTCATATCATGTTTTTAAAAATAGCTCAATGACTTGCCATGGCTTTTAGGATGAAGTGCAAATTTGGGTTAATTCTTAACCAACCAGCCAGGCTTCCACTTGAGATCTTATTCCTTTACCCTGTGGCCCACCTTTTCCCAAAGATCTTTTATTTCAGCCACCTTGGTTACTTCTTAGCCGTTTATAACTGCCTTCACCACCAGTCAGCCTACTATAAAATATCTTGGCCTTTTATATTGGATTCATATTATAATCACAACAAAATATATATTCTTTGCAAGTCACCATAGACAAAGTAGAGAGGTGGATATTTCCAAGGTGGATTTAGTTCAAAAATTTTAAGACATTCCCTTTCTTTACTCCTTTTGAGTTTAATTTCTAGAGACAGCCACTCTCATTGTTGATCAAAAATTGCTACTACCCCTGACTCTGTCTTTCCTGAATTAAAGAAGGGAGAGAGGGGCTTCCCTGGTGGAGCAGTGGTTGCGAGTCCGCCTGTCGATGCAGAGGACGCGGGTTTGTGCCCCGGTCCGGGAAGATCCCACATACCGCGGAGCAGCAGGGCCCGTGAGCCATGGCCCCTGAGACTGCATGTCCAGAGCCTGTGCTCCGCAACGGGAGAGGCCACAACAGTGAGAGGCCCGTGTACCGCAAAAAAAAAAAAAAAAAAAAAAAAAAAAGAAGGGAGAGAGAACTCTTTTGTAAGCATGAGGCCTCAGTCAAGCACATTTCCCAGCCTTAATTGGGAGGAAGCTAACATATCGATGTGTCTGCTTTAAACACAGTCCAGATTTCCCAGTACTGTTAGGATTTCACGTAATTTAATATTTTCCAATATCGGCATTTGTGTTATATGTTTTCTTAAATGGTAATTCATTTTTAAAACTTTAAAAAATGTTAATAAAACACAAACATTTCCAAAAAAATCCCCTGTCAAGCTATATAACTGTGTATAACTGGGTTTCTCTGGTTTGGTAAATACTGTTGCCATATATTTAGAAGCTTCATTTTTTGCTAGCAGCTGTGTAAAAGGAACAATGTCTCTCCAGCCTCCCTCCAATCCTGGGTGTCCATTCTCTCTTCCTATATACCCCACTTTTTAGAAAGACCTGCATTCAATCATGGTTCACTCCCTTACTCGCTGTGCTATTTGGATTCTCGGTTTCCTCTCTAAGGGCTAATACAAGGCAATGCGGGGAAACTAACGGAGATGACGCATGTAAAACGTTCGGCATGGTTCCGGCATAGATCAGATGAAAAAGATGAGAGTCGTGTTGATTTCCCTTCACACTGAATTCTTCATTTAGAACACATCTTCAAGCCTCCATGCTATTGCGTATACTGTTCCTTCCACCAGGAAGACTTTACAAACCCTGTCAGGGTTAGTCCCTCCATTCTCTGGGTATGTCCACAGCCCCTGTGTTCATATCACTCTCATAAAGCTTCTCCCTCTGGGTTGGAAATCATTTACTTGCCCCCAAAGCTGTGAGCCCCTCTATGGGACAGGCACTGCTTTCTCATTTTTGTGTCCCTAGGGATAAAAGTTGTACCTACCTCAGAGGTTGTTGTGAGGATTAAGTACTTGCAGAACTCCTAAAAAAGAGGAGTGCTCAACGAGCATTAGCTACTGTTATTATTTTTATGATTATTATTAATGTCCAGCACAAAGCTTTGTTCAGAGCAAGTGCTCTATATGAGCTGAATGAATGAAAAAATGAGTAGATGAAGATATGAACACTTTTTTTTCTCATTATGGTAGCTGAGCATCTTAGAAAGAAAGAGTGCCGTTGACCTCTGTTATTTTGGCCTGCCCAGCATTCATCTCCTTTTTATGGTAACAGCAACTCTGTTTGCTTTTGAGGAGCCATCCCTGTCTGTGCATGTGGTTCACAGGGTATTAAATCCAGACTGAGTAAGCAATCCAGATCTGATCATTCAGCATACTCTGTTCCCAGTTCGCTGTGACATTGTTCTTGGAGTATTGGTACATTACCCAAATTTGTCCAATGAGAGTCAGAAGTAGGACTTTTGTTAGCTCTATGGGAAAAGAAGTGGTATTTGCCCTGGGGTTGCTAATTCACTCAGATATAAGCCTGGCGCTGCTGGTGGCCATCTTTACTGCTGGTGAGAGAGAATCAGCCCCTCTCAGGGAGGGGTTGGGCTTTCAGCCTGGCTGTCCTTGAGTAGGTGACATGTCACATGTCACACAGAGCAAAGCAGAACCAAAAGACAGAGACAGATTCTCAGCGATATCTCCCGAGCACTTGGATCCAGCCAAGCCTGAATCCAGATCTATCCCTGAACTTTTTACATCAGTGTGTAATTTAGTTATACACTGATATAAAAGGTTCAGGGGTAGAGCTGGGGGATCCCCAAGACTGGGGATCCCTAAGACTCTTTCAGGTATCTGCAAATTTAAAACTACCTTCATAATAGTAAGATGTTATTTGTCTTTTTCACTCTCATTCCCTCAGGAGTGTGCAGTGGAGTTTCAGGGGCTAAGTTATATGTGATAGTGCAGTGGATTGAATGTAGAAGCAGAAACAAGAATGTAGCTGTCTTCCATTAAGTCAGGCATTGAAGAGACTTATAAAAGTATGAAGTGATATGTCTCTTTTCTACTTGAGGGGAATATAGGTATTTTTCAACATTTTTCAATAAAAATATGCTATTTTGTAAACGTATAATGGGTTTATAATTATTTAAAAAATGAATACATTAATACATATTTAAAAATGGTTCTCAGTATTAATTTCTAATATGGTAAATATTGATAGATATAACCCATATAAACAAAAACACTTGGGGAATCATCAATAATTAAGTGTAAGAGGATTCTGGAACCAAAATATTTGGGAACCACTGAGTTACACAAACCAGGAAGTTCCATCTTTCTGCTAAGGACATTTTTAGTTGGGTCTCTGTCACTTTCAAATGAAAGAGTCTTGATATTGTGTATAATTTCATAGGAAAATAACATTGCCCTGAGAAGTTGGGGGATACTCTATTGGCTAATAGTTTTAAGCTTTTGTTTTATGGACAGAAAAAATCTCTTTCTTCTCCTTCCATAATTCAAAAATGAGGAGAAGACTTGCAATAAATGAAAGAAGCCAGAGAATGTTAGAGTGTGTTGTAACGTAAACCGCATACAGGAAAGAAGCCCTTCTGTCTCCTATAGCGCACAGATCTGTGAAATCTGTCCTTACTGGAGCACTGAGGCCTGTTCCAGACTACTGGGGTTATTGGCTATGATTTCAGGTCAGCAGGACAAATCATTTGTAGGTTAAAGGGCAAAGAGTTCTTCTTTTCTTTCTAATCCATCAAGACAAGTTTTTTTTGTTGTTGTTTTTTTTTGTTTTTCTTTTTCTTTTGCTGGACGCGGGCCTCTCACTGTTGTGGCCTCTCCCGTTGAGGAGCACAGGCTCCGGACGCGCAGGCTCAGTGGCCATGGCTCACGGGCCCAGCCGCTCCGCGGCATGTGGGATCTTCCCGGATCGGGGCAGGAACCCGTGTCCCCTGCATCGGCAGGCGGAAGTGGCCATGGCTCACGGGCCCAGCCGCTCCGCGGCATGTGGGATCTTCCCGGATCGGGGCAGGAACCCGTGTCCCCTGCATCAGCAGGCGGACCCTCAACCACTGCACCACCAGGGAAGCCCCAAGACAAGTTTTTAAAGCCTGAACTCTCACAATCACCTTCTTCTAATAGGGTTTGTTACTTGGTTTTTGGTTTGTGTCATTATTACGCTCAGTTTAAAACTTCTTATGTCAAGAAGCTGCTTTGAAAGTATCTGAAGGTTCAGCTGAATGCTGATTTGGGGCAGGACTGATCATCCTGCAGACAAGCCAGCTGTGGAAAAGGCCGATAACAAACACTATGTTTTTTTCTCTTGAAATGCAAACATTCAAGGACACATGGGAAAGATGCACAGATTTAGTTATTCAAGAAACACTTAAGCAGAATGTCATAATGAGAGTAACTACGGGGGCAAGGAAGGCCTCTGAGGAGGTGACGTTTGTACTGACCTTTGCTGTAGGAGGATGAGGTAAAAGAAAGTTACTGGTGGAACACAGAGTAAATACAGAAGTCTCTAAAGTGCAAAAGAACTGATCCATTTGAGGATTAGTAGGCGTTTCCGTAGTGTAGTGGTTAGCACGTTCGCCTCACATTTGAGGATTAGAAGGGAGGCCAGTGAGGCTGTAGCAGAGTGACTGAGTAAACCCCATAAGAAAGGGAAGCAGGCAGGGGACAGATCATACAAGCCATGGCATTATGGTGGTTCAATGAAGGGTTTCAAACAAAGGAGAAGGGGAGACAAAAATGTATAGAAATGTAAAAAGTAAGGATGTTGTTCTCTCCTTGGCTTTCCACCCCAAGGAAACAAGAGCCTTAGGGGAACCTGTGTGTACTCTGAGCTGTTCTGGCTGCCACGTCTGTTCATGATGTTCTTTACATCCAGAGGCTGCTCCTCTCCTATGCAGCTCCTATGCAACCTTCAGAGAGCCCCTCAAATACCATAGCTCCTCAACGAAGCTATGAAGTTGGGCTGTTTGGGGCTGTAGAAAGCACATGAACACTGGTATCTAGGAAATCTGGTTTTGTGTCCTGGCTTAGTCATTTCTAAAATCACTGTGGGTCTTGCATAAGATTGTTAACCTTTCCAAGACCCTTGTTTCCTTTCAGCCTGAAGAGTTGCTGTGAGGATCAAATGAGATGGCATTTGTAAAGGGCATGTTGCACAATGGGTGCTCTATAAATGCTAGTTTTCTTCTGCCTTGAAGGGCAAGATGGCAGTGGTTAAGAGCATGGGCTGTGAATCTGAAAGGTTTGGGTTTGCATCCCACCCTGCTATAAGCTTCCTGACTGATCCTGGGCGTTATTTCACCTTTTCACAGGTATACTCATTTGTATAGGGGGCTAATAAAATCATAGTACTAAAATCATAGGATTGCTGTGAGGATTAAATGAGATAATCTACTGAAAGAATTTGGCTCAGTGCCCGACAAATAATAGGCACTCAGAAAATACTGGCGGTTATAAACAAGAGCAGTACCCAGGGTGGGCGCTTTGTGAAACACGTGTAGAGTGATCTATGAATACTTTCTGAATGAATACATGTTGATGGGTGCTGGTGAATTCTGGTGTGGAGCATGGGCAGCTGGGTAAGTCCAGGGAAGAGAGGAATGGGGAACTGACGTAGACATGCATGGGGATCTGGGCATCCAGGAGTAAACGCCAAAAGCAGACATAGGAGGCAAGATAGGCTTCAGAAGTTGAGGGGGAAAAATTGTGCCTTCTTCACAATTTTGGTACAACGAACACAAACTGAATCTCCTAAGCTATAAACAAGAATAAACTTCTTAAAAAGTACAACCGAATTTTTTAATGTCATGTTTCTTTCTTGATGGTAGTTGGAGAGATCCAGAGTCCAGATGTGATGGCTCCCCCAGAATGCATGCGCTTTGTCTCTGCTGGTGTAGTAAAAAGCTTGCCAGCCCCACTCAGGGAGGAGATGGGCCTCCAGCCTGGCTGTTCTTGAGTAGCTCACATGTCACAAGCACTTGAAGCCACCCCCATAATCAAGGGGTGCAACTGGCCCACGGTCATTGAGCAAGGAATCTTGGGGAAATGCCAAGAAAGGAGGCTCCCACATCAATACTGATCACTGATGATGTGACGACTCTTTTCCTTGTTACAAGCTCATACTCCAAAGGTAAGCCCCTGAGTTCTAGAATATTCCCAAAGGAGTGACACATGCTCAACCCCTGGCCCAGTGGCCTTCACACTGGACACTCCACTCAGTTTACTGGAGTTATATTTGGTTGCAGAAAGGTTGAAAATTCTAAGGAAGAGCG
>NW_006788592.1:221795-222420 GCF_000442215.2 Lipotes vexillifer
AAGAGCGTTGACAAAGAGTCAGAGTCCTGAAAGTTGGAGCTTTCCCAGAGCAACAACTTTACACAACTCCATTCATATCCTAGTCTACATAAGTTGTGCAGTGCACAGGCTGCATGGCCGTTTTTGGTAGCATTAGAATTTCCAAACTGAAAATGTCCCAATTCCAAAATACATAGATGAGGGACTTCCCTGGTGACGCAGTGGTTAAGAATCCGCCTGCCAATGCAGGGGACACGAGTTCGAGCCCTGGTTCAGGAAGATCCCACATGCTGCAGAGCAACTAAGCCCGTGCGCCACAACTACTGAGCGTGTGCTCTAGAGCCTGCGAGCCGCAACTACTGTAGTCCATGCCTAGAGCCCATGCTCTGCAACAAGAGAAGCCACTGCAATGAGAAGCCCATGCGCCGCAACGAAGAGTAGCTCCCACTCGCCGCAACTAGAGAAAGCCTGCGCACAGCAATGAAGACCGAACGCAGCGACACACACCCCCGCCCTCCGCCGCCAAAAAATAACAAACATAGATGAGTATCGAGCCCTTATTCTGTGCCAGATACTTTCTCATGGAGGATCTTATTTTATTAAATCCAGTCAAAAATTTCAGGAGCCATTCTTGAGTTCCCTCTTT
>NW_006788592.1:222430-253118 GCF_000442215.2 Lipotes vexillifer
CCCTCAGCTTGACTCACAAAGTATAATGTGCATCTGATCACTGTTCAGTTCTTCCTCTGCTACCACCTGAGGCCAAGCCACCCTCGTCCCTCACCTGGAGGGTCTCAGCAGCCCCTAACTTCCTCTCCTGTCCTGTCCAGCAGCCACGGTGCTCTTTGGGAATATTCTAGACTCAGGCGCTAACCTTCATGCTACTCACCTACTGAAAACACTGCACGTGCTGCCCATCGCTCTTCAGACAAGATGCAAGCTGCCTACAGTGACCTACAGGCTCTGTGTGATGTGGACTCGCTGCCTATTTCTCTGTCTCCACTTGCTCGTTCTCCCTTGACTCACACTCTGCTTGGGCCACGCTGGCCATTTCTGTCCCTGAAAGTCTTCAAATCTATTTCTTCCTCGGGATCTTTGCACTTGTTGTTCTCTCTTATGGGAGTGCTCTTCTCCTAGATCAAATGCTTTCTTCCCTTCCCTTTTTTTTTTTTTTTTAAATTTCTTAGCCTCACCCCGTGGCATGCAGGATCTTAATTCCCTGACCACGGATCGAACCGCGCCCCCTTCAGTGGAAGCACAGAGTCTTAACTACTGGACCACCAGGGATGTCCCCCTTATCATTTTTTAACTGAATATCACCTCCTCAGGGATGCCTTCCCTGACTGCTGTATCTGAAATATCTTTCCCAGTGAAACCCAGTCACTCACTACCACTTTAACCTGCTTTCCTTTTCTTCAAAGTACTGAATGTTAGTGTTCCTCTGTAGCTTTACTTGTGTCTATCTCCCCTGACAGAATGTAAGCTTCACGAGGACAGGGACTTTGTCTTGTTCACAACTTCTCCTTCTATACCTAGAACAGTCCCTAGCTCACAGTAGGTACTCAATAAATGTTTGTTGAATAAATGCTCAATGAATTTAATTCTTAGAGCAGGGCTTCTCAAAGTGTGGCCCATTAGCGTCAGCATCTACTAGGAAATTATTAGAGTTGCAAATTCTCAGTTTCTAACCTGGACCTACTAAGCCAAAACACTGGCAGTGGGGCCCAGCAGGCAATGCTTTAAGAAGCTCAGTAGGGAATTCTAAAGCATACTCAAGTTTGAGAACCACTGCCTTAAAACAAATGTGTGAAATACTATTAAGCCTGCTGTACAGATTTAACAAAATGTAAATTTTAGAGAGGTAACATAGTTAGACAACTTAAGGAAGAATTAACATTTATTACCAAATGTCACATTGTAAGCACTTAATAAATAGTATTAATAATAGTATTTACAATAGTATTGCTACCTACCACGTAATAGGTGCTATATTTAATCTTCACAGTTATTCTATTCAGTGGGTGTTAATGCTTCCATTGTTAAGCTTATTAAAGCTCAGACAGTTAAGTAATTCACCCAAGATCACCCAATAAGAAAGAGGCAGAAAGATCTGCTTGCTTGCTTCTTTCCTCTTTTTCAGAGAGATCTAGCTAAGGACAGATCACTGATGTGGCAGCAGATATGCACATTTGGCATTTTCTGAAATAAATGCCAAGTTTCCACAATTGGAAATGATGAATGATGGGTCTTGACATCAAGGGAATCCTCAGAAAGGGAAGTAGATGTCCTTTCAGCCTACTGGCTTCAACTCAGAGACACTGGCCCAAGCTGACCTTGATGAACCCCATCTTCTACCTCAGAAACAGGGGCTGTGGGGTGCTTTGGATGTGGGCTGGCAAAAGCCTGGCTTGGGCACCAGGAAGCATGAATAATTGTGGGCTCAGCAAATCACATGGGCCCCACTGCCTTCATGGAAGAGAACTGACATTTGATGGTGATGGAGAAGATGAGGATGAAAATATATAAATATATATATATATATATATACTTCTGAAGTCGAGTCACAGTTGTTCTTGGAACTGCATGGCCCGAACACATACAGACAAAACCCCAAACAGCAAACTTCTAAAATTATATTACAGCAATCTGGTTAATTTAACCAGGAATATTGATGGGGAGATTACATCAACTGACCCTTCCACTTCCTCCTTACTCCTTTCTCTGTTTTGGGTTTTCATAGCAACATCAATCCATTCCCCGATTTTCAGTTCTTTTCTAATATGGAGGCAAGCATCAATGGGATGGATATTCTTTTAAGTCTCTGATGGAGGTAAGACCAGTGCTGTATTAATTTCCACTTAAAGTTGGTATCCTTATAGATGTGCATTTATGTATGCATGGAGGACTTTCCAAGGATCCAAGACACTGCTGTTAAAGTTTTGCTTGTAGGTTACCCAGACTCTAAGGGCAAAGTGACATGGGACAAGTGGACTTACAGAAAGCAAAGCCACCGTGCTGGAAGTTATCAGAGAAAAGGGACACTGTCTGAACCACATGCATCCCCAGGCCTTTACTCAACATCTAGCACAGAGTAGACATCTAATAAATCTGTATGGAATGAATATTTGGATAATGGATCCACAATAGGAACTCAACAAAATTCTTCGGTTGGATAAAAGAAGGAAGAATGAAAGGACTCTTACTGTATCTGTCATATTGATTAGGAAAGTATTACCAAGAGCCTCAGTGAATGTCGAGTGAAGATTGGAATAAATGCTTGGCACATAGTAGGCAGACAAAGAATGACACCAGAATGGACAGTCATCTTTTCGATCACACAAATGAGATCTGCAAAGTGTAATAGAAAGACACTGGCCTACTCCCTGACAGCAGGGTCCTTATGCTTGGAATCATTCTTTTTTGTAAGTCTGTGTATTCCATTGCATTACCAGAAACTTGGGCTTTTCATTTGAGTCACAATAGCTTTGTGTCTTTTCTCACCACTTCTTGGAGGCACACAGACGCTCACTTGCACAAGCTCACACGTTAAGGTGAGGCTTAACACGTTAAGGTGTCAGGCTTCTGACACATCCACACTCATTAGAGTCATCAAAAAAGTCATTTTCCCCCAAATGCCTGAAGAGTGGCTTTGTTGATACACATAGATCCACTGTGTCAGCTCACATGGCAGAGTTCTGACACATTTGGTGCTGTCGGAGCCTGTGACATCAGGCATTTTTCTGGACATCTTCCTCTACTGCCCCAATACCAAGCTCATGTCACCAACACTGCTGAGCTCTCAAAAAAAACTATTGCGGAAAAGTTCTTTTGGAAAATAACATTTCATTTGCGAGTGGAGTTTCCTGTCACATCAAGGTTATATTCTCAGCTTGATTTCAGTTGTCTTTGGGTCAGGAGAATAGATGTCACGGGGATCTGAAACCACCTCCCGCTATGGAAGGAGGCACTCTCCGTTAAGAGTCTTAATTCTTAGTCCCTGGGCCATGTTAATTAAGCTCCTTGTGCGTCAGTTTCTTCATCTGTGAAAGGGGTTAATATTGATACCTATGCTATAGGATTTTTGTGAGGCTAAAGAATCATAGTCAGGAAAGCATTTGGAACAGTTCTTTGGAAGTCAACCTTGGGAAGCCCCACAGAGATTGTGGGGTCCCCTATCTTGCAAAGTGGCCTTGGTAGTAGGGAAGGAAGGGTGATGGGGGGATGGCCCGGGGTGGAGGAGCTCTGCATCTCTGTGCTGTTTCAGTCTGTTCAGCACATTTACTTACCTAATAGTTTGGGGCTCCATGTCAGATTTCAGGTAGGAAAACCTTTCAACTGCTGCTTAAAATGAAAAAAAAAAAAGTTAAAAACTTGGAAACCATGGATCTAGCATAATCTTCCATTTTACAAATGAAGAGACTGAGGACTCCTGATCTCTCTTTTTTTTTTTTTTTTTAAAAAACTAAAACTGTTTAGTGATCTCCACATATCAAACACATTGATCTAAAAAATTACAGTTTACCATCAGTAGTGAGATTAAAGCTATTAAAGATTTACTGGTTTCATTTTCATTCCAAAGCAAGCTCTTTTCCATCCCAGCCGCTCCGCGGCACGTGGGATCTTCCCGGACCGGGGCAGGAACCCGCGTCCCCTAGCATCGGCAGGCGGACCCTCAACCACTGCGCCACCAGGGAAGCCCAGGGAACTCCTGATCTCTTGATCTCCACACCAGTGCTTGGTCTACTGTCCAGATCAGCCCCCTCCCCTCCCCTATCAGAGCTGATCTTCCTCATCCTATGGTAACAACCCAAATCCCCTGGATAGACAGAGGAGAGGCATAAATCAACTCTCCTTCTCTAGTTACAAATGATGCCTGGTTCAATAGTTCATCCAAGGCTATATAGTTAGAAAGTTGTTTAGACTATAATGTGGGTTTCTTTTATTCATTATTCAGCACAATTTATGGAACAATTCCTACCGTTCAGTCACTTTCAGTACTATTTCTATTGGACCCTCCAGGACCTTCTGCTCAGGAGAGGACTATAGCCATAGGCAGGAAAATTCTCATAAGGCTGCAAGGTTCGTTTCCAAGGTTTTGCTCCCTCTCATTCCTCCTGAGGAGCCAAAAGGACTTAAAAAGCCTTTAAGTCTTTCATAAAAAAGTCCCTCATAACCTGTGTTATGAGGACACCAGAATCTACCTTCAGCTGGTACCTTTGAATTCTTGGTGTGGCTTTTTGTCGTTTATAAAATGAAGATGAAGATGCAGATGCCCATCTCACGAGGCTGTTGGGAGGGTTGAATGAGAGAATTAGTGCAAAGCCCCAGGGCCACAGTCAGGCTTCGTAGAAGAGATTCAGCCAGTTGGATCTTCCTTCTTCTGCTGTAGTGCATTTATGCCCCTCTCTTTCCCCAGATTCCTTTCAGGATCCACACAGACAGTTTGGGTATACTAAATTCTTGTTTCTGAACTGTTTTCCTCTGTCCCAAATGAAAATCTCTGTTTGAGTCCCAGCCCCTCAAGGTCCAGTCCTGAGATTGGCATGGTGGCTGTGTATGTTTTTGATTGTCTTTTTTGGAGACAAAAGTGAACCTCATGAAGTAAGTACAGCAGGTGACATTACTCCCATTCTTCAGACCATAAACCTGAGTATCAGCGAAGTGAAATGACTTGCCCAAGATCATGTAGCTCATGGTATCCAAGCTGGAATACGAATCCAGATTTATCTGACTCACGTCCACTGCTCCAGTGGCAGCCTCCAGTCACCTTTGGTGGAAACCCTCCTCTAACCTCTCCCAGCATGAGGAGTTGTATTTTTATAGAAGACAATCCTTTTTTTCTTCTTTAATTGAAGTATAGCTGACAAATACTATATGATATCACTTATATGTGGAATATAAAAAATAATCCAAGTGAATGTATATATAAAATAGAAACAGACATAGAAAACAAATTTAGGATTACCGAGGGGGAGGGGGAGGGATAAATTAGGAGTATGGGATTAACAGATACAAACTACTATACGTTAAATAGATAAGCGACAAGAGTTTACTGTATAGCATAGGGAATTATATTCAATACCTAACAATGACCTATAGAAGACAATCTTCTCCCTCCCAATGGGTGGTAAAAATACTGGTGAGGGAAGTCATTCCACCTCTCGGCAGCTGCCTCAAACGAAGGCCTGGAAATGTGTGGCAGGCAGAGGGAGGGGGTTGGAGTGACACTGAGCTCCTCCCCCGCTGAGAGTGGAAGAGGTGGGAAACGTGGAACAAGTCAAGCATAAAGGAGGAGCGAGACTTTCCAGGCACTTCCCTATATAAACACAGCCCTGACAGAGGAAAGGTTGCCTACAAGGGCATGCTTGACGTTTTCTTGAGTTTTCGAGGGGAAGGGCTGAGTTACCACGGAAACACCATCCCTTTCCCACCCCCAGGCCAGGCCATAGGCAACAAGAGGTGTGACTCTAAAAGAATGGGACTGATGCTTTGCATTCCTGAGCTTCTCACACGTTCAGAGGAGGGTTGCCCCTCATGCCCTGTGATTTGCCCAAACGCTCCTCACCCAGGTGTTTGAGGTCTCAAACTACTATTTTAATATCATCCCACCAGTAACCTGGAGTCAGACACCTTGATCTTTAACTTACAGGCGACTTATTTTATCTCTGACCTATTTGGAGACTCATGTAACATTTCATCTGCAATTAACAGAAGAACCAACTTAAAGTGGCTTAAATATTTAAAAAAAAAAAAAGTGTTATCTTAAGTAAAGAGAGAGAGGGAGGGAAATGGTTGAAGTGTTGATTAACTCAGGGGCTCAAAGTTAGTAGCTTCTCTCTATCTTTCTCTTCAGTCATCTTTAGAGGGTTAGTTTCACTTTTAGAGCCATATGATTATGGTCGCAAGAAGACTACCACGGCCCCAGGTTTCACATTCTTAAACAGATGCGCCCAAAGGCAGAAAGTTTTTTTGTCGTTTTTTTAAATCAGAGAAAAAAGTCTTTCCAAAAGTCCTCCGGCAGACATCCCTGCCTCTTTTCTGGTCAAATTGCATCTTGCCTTTAGCTCAAACAAGCCAACGGGAATGGAATTACTACCACTGGGTTGGACTAATGAAGACTCATTCCCTGGAGCTTGAGAGGAACACTTCCAGCAAGACAAATCTGTCCAGGGGGAATACCCCCAAACTAAATCAGACTTGGAGGCAAGGAAGGAGGAGGGAGAAAAGGCTGTAGGATAGGTGACCAGGAGCATCTTCTACAATATTACCTAATATTACCCAAGACTGCTGTGAAGATTAAATGAGATACGTGAAAAACTGCACATGATTTCTGGCCAAGAATAAGTTCAATGTTACTTTCTCTGCCCTTATTTTTAGCCCATCCTCTGCTTGCTATTCCTCAAATTGGCTCACAGCTTTAACCCATATTCTCCGTGTTTAGAATGCCCCCTTCCTGGCACAATGCTACTGTCTTACTCTGTTCTGGTTGCTATAATAGAATACCATAGGCTGGGTGGTTTATAGCAACAGAAGTTTATTTCTCAGTTCTGGAGACTGGGAAGTCCAAGATCGAGGTGCCAGCAGATTTGGTGTCTGACGAGGGCCTGCTTCCTGCTTCCCGGTCTTCTTGCTGTGTCTTCACTTGGTGAAAGGAAGAAGGGAACTCTCTGGGGCTCTTTTATAAGGGCACTAATCCCATTCCTGAGGGTTCCACCCTTAAGACTTAATCACCTCCCACAGGCCTCACCTAGAAGTACTATCACTTTACGGATTAGGTTTCAACATGAATTTTTTATTTAGTCTATAGCAGCTACCAGTACCCCATGGCACATCTCAGATGTCAAATGTTCAATGAAGTCTTCCTTGAATTCTCAATCCTCCAAGGTGTATTTATTTTTTATTTATGGTTTTATTGTACTTTGCCTTGTATTTGTGTACTTTCTGAAATCTCCCCTAGAGTGTGAGCTTCCTGATGCTTAGACTAAGTCTTATTAATCCCTAAATCCTCTGTATAACCTCTCAGCTGGCCTAACACATAGTAAGTACTCAGGAAATATCTGTGCAATTGAGGTGAATGCATTTTGTTCAAAGCTGCCGCCCTGGCTTCGCACTCCTTGAATTCCAACTCCAATATTGGCCAGAGCTTGTGGCACGTTCTCTTTTTTCTTTTTTTAAATTGTGGTAAAATATACATAACATAAAATTTATCGTCTCAACCAGTTTTAGGTATACAGTTTAGTAGTACTTAGTCATATTCTTGTGGAGCCATCACCACCGTTCATCTCCAGAACTGTTTTATCCTCCTAAACTGAAACTCTGTACCCATTTAACAATAACTCCCCATTCCACCCTACCCCCTTCTATTTTCTGGCAACCACCATTCTATTTTAGGTCTGTATGAATTTACTCTAGATACCTCATATAAGTGGAACCATATAATATTTATCCTTTTGTGTCTGGTTTATTTCATTTAGTGTAATGGCTTCAAGGTTCACCCATGTTGTAGCACGTGTCAGAATTTCATTCCTTTTAAGACTAATATTCCATCATATATATACATTTATATATACACACACCACACTTTGTTTATCCATTCATCCATTGATGGACATTTGGTTTGCTTTCACCTTTTGGCTATTATGAATAATGCTGCTATGAACATTGGTGTACAAGTATCTGCTCAACTCCCTGCTTTGAATTCTTTTGGGCATATACCCAGAAGTGGAATTGCTGGATCATATAATATGTTTAATTTTTGGAGGAAAGATTGTTTTCCACAGTGGCTACACCATTGGCACATTATTTTGACTTGTACCACAGCTCCTGTTTTTTTTGGCTTATCAGCTCTAGCCTCAAAAAGGAAATTGATGAATCTGATTTATAATCACAGATTGCCAGAAAAATTTGATTGGTCCTGGTGGGTCAGGTGCTCATCCTGGATGAAACTGGGATTGGGAGGCTGTGGGAAACTTATGTAGAAAAAACATGGCTGCCGAGAGTAGATAATGGTGGTCCTTGAAGAAAGGGGGTTCATGTGGTTTCTGCAGATCACCAACAAGTGTTTAACACAAAAGAGTTTAACACTCAGTTTGGCTGCTTGTGGTCACATTTTATTATTTTTTATTAAAAACATTTTTATTGGAGTATAGTTGATTTACAGTGTTGTGTTAGTTTCTGCTGTGCAGCAAAGTGAATGAGTTATACATATATATATATATATCCACTCTTTTTTAGATTCTTTTCCCATATAAGTCATTACAGGGTACTGAGTTCCCTGCGCTATACAGTAGGTCCTTATTAGTTATCTATCTGATATATAGTAGTGTATATATGTCAATCCCAATCTCCCAGTTTATCCCCCACTTTCCCCCCTAGTAACCATAAGTTTGTTTTTTACATCTGTGACTCTATTTCTGTTTTGTAAATAAGTTCATTTGTACTGGTTTTTTAGATTCCACATATAAGCAATATCATGTGGTATTTGTCTTTCTCCATCTGACTTACTTCACTCAGTATGACAATCTCTAGGTCCATCCACGTCACTGCAAATGGCATTATTTCATTCTTTTTTATGGCTGAGTAATAATCCATTGTATATATGTACCACATCTTCTTTACTCATTCCTCTGTCAATGGACATGTAGTCACATTTTAAACCTATGATTTCTTCTTGGCTGTCCAAGGTGGGGGTCTCCGATTCTCTAATGAGAAATCCTGCCAAGAAATTGGGTGAAGGGAAACCTTAGACCAAGTGTCCCCTCTCATGTTTCTTCTCAGTCAAAATATTTCATATGTTCCAGATGCCATTCTCTTACGATAAGTGACCAGAGTCCACACTGGGCAGGAGGACTGGCCCTTGGCAATATTACAGACTGATGACAGATGACCTGTCATTACCACAACTTTGTAAATGTGTTTTGCCAGCACTAAAGGTGAAAAAAACCCACAAAAGGAGAAGAAGGAAAGGTCTTTAACATTGTGGCCACTCAAGTCTTGTCATCCATCAGAACCTGGAACTCTGCCACCCACCCACTTGGCCACTGCTGGACCAGAAATGATGAACACAAGTCACTGTGGTTTTTCTGGTTTTTCAAAAATAGAAGAAAGGAGATTTGGCTAGAATGTGGCATGTCTGTGTTTCCAAAATACATCTGCTTATACAGGGAAATGAAGGGTCCGGGGCATGCGATTGTAGATATCATTACAGGGGTCCCTCAGATCTCAAGGTTATCAGTCCCCATAGAGCAGAGAAGATAATTTTGCTCAGCCTCATCACCTTTTCTGATTATTAGTAGATTCTTGATCTTAAAAAAAAAAAAAACTTTACAGAAATGAATGGCTTAGAAAATACGAATTCTCCATAATCTTACTACACAGCTATAACCACTGAAAGTCTTTGGCTTACATTCTCCCACAATTTTTTCTGTACATATATGCTAACTAAAGGCATACTTTTTCTTCATATAATTGTTTTTACCTAAATGGATTAATACAGTAATGAAGCTCTGCAATTCTGTTTTTCATAACAACATAACTTAGACATCTTTCCCTGTCAGTACCTGAAACTCTCATTCTTTATAGGCTGCACAATTTTCCATTGTACGGATGTACTTTAATGCACTTATTCACTCCCTATTTACAGCTATTCAGGGAGTGAGGAAAATATTTAATATTCTTATTTTTCCTCATTCTCTCTCCTTGCTTCGCACACCTATAATATTTTATTGCGCAAAGGTGACTTTGGGATCAAAAGTCATAAGTGGCTTCTGTTCACTCCAGTGGCTGTGTGATTGTTTTAAAATTAGTATCTCTCTTGGTTATTCATTGTGATGCTCAATTATGTGGTTATTTATCCTCAACTTAAAGACATCACTCTTCAACTCTAAATTAAAATGGTAAAGAATGCTCACAACCCTACAGAAATCTCAGAAGCGTCTCAGAGCTGTAGGTCTGGGGAGAGTCAGGCAATAGGGTCAGAGAGCTCTTCTGTAGTTTCCTCTGTATTTCGATTTTTCCTCCTTGTTTGGTTTCCATGGGAATTGGTGATGTGCATGGTGTGTGTGAGTGCGCACGCACACGTGTGTATGTGGTATGCATAAATACATGTCTGGGCAAAAAGACCTAGATAAGGATAAACTCCCCAGAGCAAGGCTCAAGGAGGCAGACAGGTGGAATTTTGGGGTTACTGAGCAGTAGGTAAAATGACCCTCGTAAATTAGGACAAATCTCAGGACAGAGCTTGGATGCTATTTCTATGGTTTTCTTGAATTTGGAAAATTGATTCCTTTGTTACCGCAATGATGCTTGGGGCACCTCTGATTAATTAAATTCTTCTGAGCCTTTTTGTGATGAATATTCTGACTTCTAAGTAACATATCATCGAATAAACCAGGAGATCCTGGGGAAATCTCTGACAGTCTTTATTATTCACACCTTGCTTGAACCACAAATGTTGGAAAAGAGCTTTGGTTTAAGATAGATGCTAGTTGCCAGGCGGAGGTGAAGTTGGGAGGTGTGATTGGAGAGGGGTGGGTGAGGATAAAGGATGAATTCAAGGCATCTTGCTATTGCTTTCAAAATACTGTTGGCTGTAGTTATAGAAATGTTAGTCTGTGTTACTTAAGAAGGGCAGCTTTAAAGAAGCTTCTATTCTTCAAGTGCTAATTTAAGCACAGCGTGGTTTCCCAAGTATAAATACAGATTTAGTGTGTACTCTACCCTGCTCAATATACGATCGTGTAGCTGCAAAAGCCACCTTGTCCTCAGTCTCACATTGCTGGGTGCAGGCAAGAACGGTCAGCTTTATAGTTCTGAGTTTCTTTGGGGACAGGGATTGTTTTCTAAAGACCAAAGAGACCGTTACACCCTTTGTGATAATAACTACAATTCTTTAAATAAACTGTCCTTTCAGTGCATAAAGCCCCCTCAATCCATGATTTTATGTGTTCCTCTCTAGAAAGCCCTGGGGGGTAGGCATGATTATTATCTCCTTTTTTTTTTTTTTTGCAGATTGAGAAAGTAAGATCAGGAACAGTAAGCAGGAGCCAGGTACATGGGGATTAGAAACAGGGACTCTGGAGCCAGACAGAACTGGGTTCAAATCCAAGCTTCACCCTTTATACCGATGTGGTCTTGGGTAAGTTACTGAGTTTCTCTGCCCTTTATAATGTGAGGATAATAATTTCTACTCTGTAGGGATTATTATGAGATGAAGTAAAGTACGGCATATTAAGCATTCAGTATAGTGCTGGGCACCTAGGAAGCCCTCGGCAAACATAGAAACTCTTAATAACATTTGCAAGGACACAAAGATGGTAAGTCACAAGACAGGACTAGCGTTCAAGTTTGACTCTCACCTGAGTGTGTTTTTTACTACACCATATAGCATGTTCAAAGGATCTCTAGGGGAAGTGAATTCTCTCTTGCTGGAACCATCTAGAGTCACTCTGTTGTGGAAGTTGCCCGTCTGAAACACACTGATTCTGCCAACGTGGGGCTATTTTAGGAAAGAAAGAATGCAAATTGAGGGAACACATTCTGAGCCCCTACTAAGTGGCAGGCGGGTTTACTGTGCCATCTCGTATTATCAGCACCCTCTTACTCATTACAAAGACCAGGAGCAGGAGGGTCAGGACGTAGACCACGTGCCCAAGGTCACATAGCTGGTATAAGGCAGAGGAAGCAAGACCCAGAGCTGTCTAATACCAAAGCCATCTTCCCACTGCTCCAACCAAAGAGGCACCTTCACTTTTTAGGGGAGATAGATTTGGGACTGAGAAGGTGTGGGCTGTATTTGGTTTGCCTGTCTGCTCGACACTTCTTCCTCAGTCTGATTCCCTGGACTATTTCGGGGTTGCCATGTCATTTCAGTCCCCCCTCGGAGAGCCCTGAAGAATGTGCAAAAGGAAAAAGAAACCCAAGAAATCTATTATTGGCACTCGCTCTCAATTTGCTATTATGACGTCCATCCTGCAAAGAAAGAAGTGTTTATAGCCTTATAAGGTTCCCAGCATCAATTTAACTGTGTTATCTCCCAGTAGATGATACAGAATGCAATCTCAGTAGCAGACGGCAGAGAGAAGTGGGAGAGTTTCTTGGCTGGGGAATGAGAGAGAAATGAAAAAGGGCCTACTATGCTGAGTCACTAAGGCAAAGCAGCTTACTATGGACCACATTCAGGCCTGAGCCAAGACGCAGGAGCGAGTCACATACTGGCTGGTGGGGCTGAGATGTTCCTCTTTGGGAATGCATCTTCTGAGAAGCTGCAGCCAGAAAAAAGGGGGAAAAACGCCAACATCCTGAACATTTTAAGTTCATCAGTTATATTTTTACATAGGTTAAATCAAGCAGAAAAACAGAAAAAAGAAAGTCATGTTTCCACCAGCTTTCCTCCAACCTCCCCCAACACAGCCGGATGCCTTAACTCTCCTTCCCTTATCATCACAATAATCCAGCTATAGCATTCCTGAGTGCTGTTCATAGGCCGGGCACTGGGCTCAGAGTAGCAAATGCCTTATCTCACTGAGCCCTTGCAATAATCCCATGGGATAGGTACATTTATCATTCTCATTTCTGAAATGAGGAAACTGATGCTTAGAGAGGTTGAGTTACTTGATCACATTTCAGAGCTAGAGAGTTACAGAGCCAGAGTCAGAATCTGATTCTTTCTGACCCCAGAGATGGAGTGTTAATTGCTATCTATTACTACCTCATCACTTCCTAAAGCTAAAATGTACGAGAAGTCTTTCAGTTCTGGGGTCCCAAACCTGGCTTATTATCAGGATAATTTGATACACTTAAAGCAAAACTAAAAAGAAAGAAAGAAAGAAAGAAAGGAAGGAAGAAAGGAAGAAAGAAAGAAAGAGAAAGAAAAGAAAGAAAGAAAGAGAAACAAAACAATACAAAAATAAACCTTGTAGATTCTTGGACTCACTCTGGAAGATTCAGAAGGTTTGTGTTGGATCCTGGAAATTTATATTTGAGTTCTCCCACAGGTGATTCTAATGAAGACCCAAGTTGGAAGCCATGATTTCATCTATTCCATTCATTTCCAAAGCAGCAGCTTAAGATAATGGTAACTTGCCCATGGAAGTACATCAGGTTGGTGGTACACAAGAATCTGATTCCTGGTCGTCTCTCCATATTACCATGTCTATCAGCTGATTAATGAAGCAGTGATATATACGGTCAAGTCATTAATTCTGTGAACTAGACTGGACATGCTTCTGAGGAAGGGGGACACAGCGAGGTCGGGGATATAAACGAGAACCACTTTCATTAGGGAAGGTTCTTGGAAAGTGGTAGAACTGTAGGCAACAGTGTTCAATAAACATGCCAGGCCCTTAGTTATCAATAAGTAGAATTTGGAGAGTTAGGAAAGCATGGATCAAATCCCAAGTATTTTCAGAAAAAGGGTGAAGAACAAGAGCATAGACCTGGGAATGGGGATGCTCTATCAAGGCATGAAAACATGAGAAGCCCACCAATCTGAGGAGCCCAACAGTTACAGATGAGGAAGTTCTAGGAGATGAGCACCATAGGAAGATGGAAGTCAGATTAAGAAGAGTATTATTTAAGTACACCACCTGCAATGAGCATTTGCCATTTTGTTTGCATTCTAGAATCTGAAGCTCCTTTCCATATTTGGGGGGTTTGCCTCTATAAGTGGGTGGAAGTGAAAGAGGCTAGATAGATTCTTGCTCTCCTCATCTCTGGAAGCTCTTGCATAGACATGGTAGGTGATGAGATACTGCAACCAGATTTACATCTCATCAACTGACTCATTTAGAATTCACTTGGGGAACTGAAGTATGGTGTCCAGGGTCCAGTGGTGGCAGAAGTAATAAGGCAGAGGCCGTGACCAGTGTCTAAGCAGACTGTCTCTGGGATGTGACCGTGGCTGTGAATGTGGCCACTCAGCTCTCCTAGCTCCTGCCCTTGCCTGAACCAGGCTCCCCAGCCTTCCCGCTGAGCCTGGGAGCCACTCAATGCCCAACCAACAAATTTCATTGCTGCTTCACTTAGCTACAGTCAGTTTGAATCCTTCACAATCAAGAACTTTGACCCACATGCCTCCCCACACTGAAGCCTACTGCCTCTCTGCTAGAATTGCTCAACAGTTTTTTGTTTGACCAGTTCCAACCTTTACTCCAGCAACAATCCATTGAGGAAGACACTTTTAAAGGTTTCATCTTATTTAATATACATTTGTGAGGTAAATATCATCATCACTCCGCTTGTAAAAGATGTGGAAACCTGGGCTAATACAAATAAGTAAGAACACCTGGGTTCACATCTGTGCTCTGCTACTCATCTCTGTGGCTTTGGGAGAATCTTTTTACCTCTGTTCATGTGCTTGTCTTTGCAAAGAAGGCAGTGACCAGCTATCTTCTTGATGTAATAAAATGTACCTTAAGTAAATTTGTTATCAACATTGTGACTTTATCCCTCAAAAATTCTCTTGCATTTTAGTTCACTTTAAATGTTGTATTTCAGGGGCTTCCCTGGTGGCGCAGTGGTTGAGAGTCCGCCTGCCGACGCAGGGGACACGGGTTCCTGCCCCGGTCCAGGAAGATCCCACGTGCCGCGGAGCAGCTGTGCCTGTGAGCCATGGCCGCTGAGCCTGCGCGTCTGGAGCCTGTTGCTCCGCAACGGGAGAGGCCACAACAGTGAGAGGCCCCTGTACTACAAAAAACAAAACAAAAAGCAACGAAAAAAACAAAACAAAACAAAAAAGTTGTATTTCAAAGGAGTAAAAAATTAGAGCCTAACATCCCCCACCAATCCTAAATGACATCCAAACCAAAATGTAAAAAACTGGAAAATTTTGAACAAAATTGGTTTACAACTACATTTTTTTTTTTTTTTTTTTTTTTTTTTTGCGGTCCGCGGGCCTCTCACTGTTGTGGCCTCTCCCGTTGCGGAGCACAGGCTCCGCTGCCGTGGCCTCTCACGCTGCGGAGCACAGGCTCCGGACGCAGGCCCAGCGGCCATGGTTCACGGGCCCAGCCGCTCCGAGGCATGTGGGATCCTCCCGGACCGCGGCACGAACCCGTGTCCCCTGCATCGGCAGGTGGACTCTCAACCACTGCGCCACCAGGGAAGCCCTCAACTACATTTTGATTCCTGTCTGTCAATGGTTTGTTTTGTTGTCCCTGATGGAATATTTGTCTGAGATATGGCTGTTTTATAGGAACACTGGGCTGAAGGCACCTTTCCTGAGGAACATGAGCCAGTACTGTCACCAATGGATTGAGCATTTTCCCTAAAATGTGTCTGGGAATGAAAAGAAAACTTTCTCTCTCTCTCTCTTTTTTTTTTTTTAAAGAAAACTTTCTCTTAATTGAAGACTCATGAGGCCTGGACTACTGGAAACAATAAAGCCATCACTTAGGACACATGTCAATGGTATAGGTTCCAAAAGGTCCCTGTAATAAATGCCAAGGGCTTAATAGTGTTGAACTCTGCCCTTGAAGCTGGGTGGGAGGAAATGCATTTTTGGGCACGGAGGCCTTTTCTGAAGAAATGACTCCGCCGTATGTCTAGCTGGCCCTATGGTGCCCATTTTCATTCAGAACCTAAAGGGACTGGTACTAAACTGTCCCGAGAAAGATGGGTAAATATGGCCTTTTCTTCTTCCCTCCATGTCCACAGCTGGGAACAAATGGATTTTCTGAGGTTAACCATTTATGGGAAGCTCTTTTCAGCTATACTGCCACCCCACTTCCTTTCCCATGCACTTGGTATCACAGGCCCTTCTGAGTACCATCTGTGAGGCTAAAATACAATTTTTATCTGTATCCATACCTGTCCTTCCTTCCTTCTCCCTCCCCGCAACTCTCCAAGTCCCTCCCACCATGACATCTCAGAGGAAAAGATATAATTCTTCTTATCTAGGGTTGACCTCTGCACATGGCATTGACCCTATTCTTTCCTACATAGTCTATCTTCATTCTCTTTCTCCCTCCCTTTCCTAACTCTTTAACACATCCCTTTACTTTGGCTCTGTCTCCCCTGAGTAAGTGCACTGTTTCTCCTTTTTTAAAAAACCTCTCTCTTTACCCTGTCTTTTCCTCCACCTACTATCACTGGAATTTTCTCTTTGCAGTTAAACAACTAGAGTTATCTCCATTCCCCCTTTTATTCCCTCACTTCATTCAGCTTCTTATAACCTTTCCCTCTGGCTCCTACTCCCATCACTCCACTGAAATGGCTCCTGCTCAGTTTATAAATCACCAGTTCAGTGGACCCTTTCAGTTCTTATTGACCTAAAGATGGAAACATTTGAGTGTGATGCTCCTTGAAACTTTCTTCTGTTTTCATTTCCTTGACGCTTCTCCTCATTTTCCTCCAACTTCTATGGTATTTCCTTCTCAACACCCTTCACTGTCTTCTTTTCTTCTGCTAACCCTTTAAATATTGGAGTTACCCAAATGTGACAAATGACAGCTACTTACTAGTCACTGCCTCTAAATTTCGTTTAGTTTTTAGGCAGAGATCTATTGATTTTAGGGAAGGTAAGCTTCTACCTCAAATCTGGAGCATACATTATTTGGTTTAATATGGGAATATTAATCCCATTTTCCTTCACTAGTGATCTGCTTTTTAGCCAGCTATATAGTCAGTGAGATATAAGGACAAAACAGGACTTCTGAGAAGAGTTATTTTTCCAAATGAAAGACAGAATTTCACAAAATGGAAACTTTTGTCCCTACTTCATATTTCTGCCTTGAATATGGTTGAGTGAGGTCATGGAGTTTAGGCTTTGGAAACCATCTTGAGACCATGTGGCAACAAGTATGAAGATGGAAAATCAATATGTGGAAAATGTCAGGATAGAGAAGAGAAAGAACCTGGGCTCTTGATGACATCACTAAACTCAGACTAAAATCAGAACCACCTACCTCCATGATTCTTTTTTTTTTTTATAATAAATTTATTTATTTTGGGGTGTGTTGGGTCTTTGTTGCTATGTGCAGGCTTTCTCTACTTGCGGCGAGTGGGGGCTACTCTTCGTTGCGGTGCACGGGCTTCTCATTGTGGTGGCTTCTCTTTTTGCAGATCACAGGCTCCAGGCGTGTTGGCTTCAGTAGTTGTGGCCTGTGGGCTCTAGAGCACAGGCTCTTGTGGCTCACAGGCTTAGTTGCTCTGCAGCAAGTGGGATCTTCCCGGACCAGGGATCGAACCCATGTCCCCTGCATTGGCAGGTGGATTCTTAACCACTGCCCCACCAGGGAAGCCCCTCCATGATTCTTATTATGTAAGATTGTTAATAAGTTAAGTCACTGTTAGTTGGATTTTTGGCTATTTGCAGCTGGATGCATTCTAATACTGCAATCCTAGTATTGCAGGGCTTCAGTTTGCTTTGGTTCTTTCTCTTCTTCCTGTATGTTCTCTTTTAGGACAATCTTATAACATTCACGGCTTCAAGTATTCCCTGTACCCTGGTGTCGTTCTGTCTTAGTATATTTAGGCTGCTATAACAAAAATACCATAGACTGGGCAGCTTAAACAACAGACATTTATTTCTCATAGTTCTGGAGGCCAGGAAGTCCAAGATCAAGGCACCTGCAGATTCAGTGTCTAGTGAGGACTTGCTTTCTGTTTTATAGATGGCCATCTTTTTGCTGTGTTCTCACATGGCAGAAAAGATAGAAAGTAAGCTGTCTTGTGACTCTTATGGGGCACTAATCCCATTTATGAGGGCTCCACCCTCATGACCTCATCGAATGCTAATTACCTCCCGAAGGCCCCTCTTCCTAATACCATCATCTAATACCACTGAAAGTTGGGGTTTTGACATATGAATTCCAGGGGGACACAAATATCAATCCATAACACTCTCAAATGTACATTTCCAGCCAACTTCTGTATAAAGTAATGTATTGAGGATTTGCTATGTATCAGGCACTGTTCTAGGTGCTTTACATATTTTTGTTAATCTTCACAGTAATCCTGTGAGGAATATCTCATTATCACCATTTTATAGATGAGGAGAATGAACCAAAGATAGTTAACTAACTTTCCCCAAATTCACAGAACTATTACAGGTCAAAACTATGATTTGAACTCCATGATTCTGATTCTAGAACCCGAGTTCTTAACCATTATACTCTGCTTCCCACTGCCAGAGAACTCAAATGTTAAAAAGTAGAGGTTTAATCTGCTTATTTATTTCACCTGGTTGGTCATTGTGTGCCTGTTCAGAATGTTTCCTCTGTCTCCCTCTTCTCAGCCCCTCAGATACTGGAAGAATCTCTCTTGTCCTCTCTTCACTTCTCCAGGTTAAAGAGCCCCCGTGACTAGAACACTGTCTCATATAATAGGGTTTCCAGACCTCACACCAACCTGGCCATCACCCTTTAATCTAGACACATTATTGTTTGATTGTATCCCTTTTAAAAAGGGATGTTCCTCACTGGATCTAACACTATACACATGTTCAGGGGCCAATAGGATGACCTCATTCCAGAAATTCCAAATAATGACATGTACTAATTATTAACCATTTAATGTGTGCGAAAGTCCATGCTAAGTATTTCATAGGCCCCAAAGCATCTCAAAATTTCTGCTGAAGTACCCTGAAGACAGAGAAAGGGAGTGTGTATTCCTAAGGAGCTAGGGGCCTAGACCATGCAGCAGCTGTCTGTGTCTTGAAAGTTCCTTCCCACTTTGAGCTTTAAACATGGCAGCAGATTTTTCTTTCTACTCAATAACAGATCCCTCTATGGCTTACTATAAAAATAGGTTGTAAATGATTTGCCATTGAGTAAAAGAGAAACACTGGGAACACGCCTTGTATTTATGCCATGGCCTCCCATACTCCCAAGCGTACTGCCAAATACTCCTAGGAATTTGCCAACCTAATCTGAGAAGTGTAACCATACATTATCTTTATTACTTACAACAACCAGTCAGGGGAAGCATATTTTGGGACAGCTCAAGAAACAGTGGCTCAGCTATAACTGGCCCAACTTCTCAAAGACAGTAGGCTGAACCTGGCTTTGAATCTAGACCTGCTTAAGTCCTTTCCACTATACCCTGGGCTACCTTTGGAGAGTATGTATGAAGGCACATCTGAGAAATGGCATGTGTGAATCTCCTGTATAGCAGATGAAGATTCCACTCCAGAACACTCTCAAGCCAGCCTGATTCACAAATACAAGAATTCTTCTTTTATTTGCTCAGCCTAAGTTGATGTATGGCCCTGCTGGCTCTCATACACCTTGGAGCGCGTTTCCCAGGACCTGTTTCAAAGACTCTGGTAGGTGAGAAATTTAATTTTGGACCCAAATGCTGGCCTCAATGTTTAGCTCTGTTACCTTTTCTTCATGCTATGTGTTTTAGCTAGTCTAGGGAGTTTTGAATCTTAGTTTGGTGAGCAAACCTGCATCCATATCTGGATGATAGGAATTGCTATCCTAATTTCTCCAGGGAGTTTTCTAGAGGCCATCTTAGACTATTGAGCTAGAAGTACTATTCCTATTGAAGCACCATTGAAAACGACTGTGTGTGTGTGTCTGTGTGTGTTTCAAAATTCAAAACCGCGTATTTCTAGCTAAGCAGGCTTTGAAATTCACTGCTCATCTTTCTCAACATTGTCAATGAGGAAGTGTTCTTCTTGGTGATTCTGAGAATCGATCAGAATAAAACTGGGATGTAAGATGCCAGGGGATGGATGGAGCAAAAGATCCAAGCCCTCAAGGCCTGTCTGTACCTTCCTTAAAGCTCCACAAAGAGAGAACCTCTTATGAAAAAGATGTGGAGGCTGACCTTCTGTGTTCCTAATGACCCTCTGCAACCTTCTCCTCTCAAGCATCCTTCCTGGGCTGCTCCCACTGCCCTCTGCACTTCTCCTTCACTGTTCCTTGCTTCATCACCAGCACAGGGCCTGGGTCCCTGCCTCTGTTTTGTGATTTCAGCTCCTATCCTGCCATCAAAACCCAGAGCATGAGGTACGTAGAATGTGCCAGCTAGATATGTTTATCTGAAACGCAGCTTCACTAGAGTTCACACTCACCTTGAAACAAATGGGAAAAGTGAGGCTCAGAGAGAAAAAGTGATAGGACAGAGAGAGGACCAAATGACAGGGCTGAAATTAGATTGCAGGCTCCCTGTTGGTGACTAAGCCAGCTAAACCGGCAAAACTGGTCTATGCTCTCAAGGCCAAAGCAGGATTCCTACTCCTAGCACCAATCCAGAATCACTGATGGGGTCCATTGTCAGGATGGAGAGAGGATGCCATGGATAAATGTTTCTCTCCTTAGGGTTAATGTACAGAAACCATGACAATGAATGCCTCCGCATCTTGGATAATGCAGTTTTCATAGCCCTGGGCATGGCCACGGCAGCTACCCTTGATGACTGAGGTAGCTGGGAACTGATTGGGCCCTGCTGCTATCTGCTGTTGTAGATCAGACAACAGAACAAGTCCAGGGCAATGCTAGAGGCCTGACCTTCCCATGCTCCCAAAGCTAGCAACGCCGAGCCTAGATGGGCCCCTCATCTCCCTCCATCCCTCGGTGGTGCACCAGCTGCTTTGGCTTCACTTGCTCATTGGCAAGGACCTCCAGCACTGTGCATTCTCCAACGTATTTTGGTCTCTGATAGATGTCTGATGGTGCCAAAGGGAACACCACCAGGAAAGATCTCCTAACTAAAGAAACAGGATCAGGTAGTTGTTTAGCATTCATCCTCTGAGGTCAAACTTCCTGAGTTCAAATACCACGTCACTCATAGCTGCAGAATCTTGGGTAAATTGTCGACCCTTTCTAATCTTCAGCTCTCTCATGTATAAAATGGAGACAATAACTGACCACCGCGGGGTCTGGTGAGGAAGGAACAAATAAAATAACACACACAAATCAGCTGGTACATAGCAAATTCTCAGTAAATATTAGCCATTGGAAATCAACCAATCATTTCCCAGGTGGTGTAGTGTGGGAATGGGAACTATATTTAGGCCCATGTGATTTTGCATATGGTGTGACAGCCAATCGCTGGACTAGAAAGATGTTCTATTGTTGCCTTGATGTCTCACCTTGGGAAAATCTTTCTCTTCTCAGGCCTCAGTTTTCCCTTCTGTAAAATGAGGGCTCATCAAGGTCCTTCTGTGACTTACATTTTTTGTCCTCAGTTTTCTGTCATGGCAAGCCACTGATGATAAGACTTGAAGAATTAGTTAGATATACACACTGCTCAGTGCTAAGAGCTTCCTAATTTCTTAGCTTCTTTCTTGAACAAACCACATGGTAGTGGGGGCTAGGGAGGGCTTATGTTTGAGGCACGGGAGACATAAGAACATTCAATTCAAGAACAGACATTTTGGGGGAAAAGTGTGTGTGTGCATGTATTTTAAGTGAGAAGTCCAAAAGAGAGATGAGAGATGGAAATGGCTTTATTCTTTGATCAGAAGGTTAAGTGTCACAGAGTTATGACACTTCACAGATAATGTAAGCTCCAGAGGTGAGCTTTCAGGAAATGGATCACATAGGTGCTATTTTTACTGTCTCCTTTCTTCCCTTGCTGGCCAGTGTCTCAGGTGAGCCTTGCTCATGGACAGGTGAGACATTTCCTTGAGGTGTTGAATGTGCTGATGTGGCTTCATAGTCTCTTTGCTCCATGAAAAGAGAGGTGGAAGAACCAAAACATAGCCAAGCCTGATGAAATGGAAAGCAAACTCAGAAAAACTTAGTGCTTTATTGTCAAATTCAAATGTGGGAAGTCTAGGCTCTCAACTGTCATTTGGGTTTATGTTGGGCATCCTTTGTATCAGGGAATCTAGCCAGCTTGTTTCCTTTCTCTGTCATCTGAAGTACCTTAGACATCTCCACGCTAGATAAGAGAGCCATCAAATGCCCACCTGGCCAATGAGAAGGGGAGGAACCCAAGATCTGCCAGCAGCCAGTAAAGCACTACACACAAGATTCCTCGACTTTCCTATTTCCTCTCATTAATCTTCACACCATCCCATGAGATGAGTATTATAGTCCCCATTTCACAGTTCAGGAAATTAAGGTTCAGAGAGATGCAGGAGCTTGCCAAGGTTGAAGCAGCTAAGAAGTGACAAAGCTGGTATTTGGACTGAGATTCATCTGATTCTAGAGTCTTTGCTCTTTCTAGAAAACCACACTTCCAGGTCAGCCTCACCTTCTCAGCCAAGAGTGGGGAAAGATTTAACTCTCAGTCAACTCCTTACCACTCCTCATTCATTACTTGTTTTCTAGCTTCATTGTCTCCCTTGGTCTATACTGGAAGATCGTTCTAGAAAAGACTAAATTCAGTCAGCATATATTGAGTATGTATCATGTGACACATACTAAGCCAGGTCCTAATGGAATAAACTTAAGTTTCTGACGATTCAAAGCAAAGGAAGAGTAAGGATCAGTAAACATTATAAAACATGAAAGAAACACATCCAAGATGAAGTATTATATTTGATAACACTATACATCTATATCTCACAGCTCCTCCTCAGACCTCTTTCTCTGATGGTTCAAATGCTACCTCAGAATTCTTCCCAAAATTTCCTCAGGAAGTGATCACTAATTAAACTGGAATCTCTTTGTCATCTCTGTGTTACAGGGAAGCTATTCATTTTGGCTTGAGGAAGCAACAAAATTATCTTGGAAGAGGCTGTATTTGAGAACAAGATTGAGAAATGAGCAGTATTTTAGTGAGTAGGGACTACTCATCCTAGGGGAATAAGCTGAGCCAATTCATAGAGGCCAGGAGGGTAAAAGAAATTTAGGTATGATGAGTAATCTGGCGTGTGTGTGTGTGTGTGTGTGTGTGTGTGTGTGTGTGTGTGTGTGTGTTGGTGGGGGATGGGAATTAGTCCTTGGAAAAAAAGACTGGGAAGTTAGGTTGGATTAAACCATAGAGAGACTTGAAAAATCACGTTAAGGTAACTGTACTTTCTTTCATGAGCCATAAGGCATCATGTTCAGGTGTGTTTTTGAACAACACTTTTGGCAGTAGGGTATGGAAGAGGTGAGAGGGATGGGGGAGACTAGACTGGTTAGCCAAGGAAGATTCACTGTGGAGGGGATATTTGACCTGAGATCTGGATGACCTGAGGGGACCAGCCATACAAAGATCTGGGGAATGAAAGCCCCTGAGATGGGAATCTGCTTCCAGTGCTTCTGGCACAGAAATGAACCAGTGTGGCTGGAGCCTTGCCAGTGAAAGGGAGGTGATGTAGATAAGTAAGTAGAAGTTAGAGGGCTCAAGCATTTTGAGCAGGGAGGTGACTTTAAGGCTTTACACTTTGAAAAGATCCCTTTGACTGCTACATGGAGAATAGTTTGGAAAGCACTTAGGAAGCTATTTCAATAGTCCAGGCCTGAGTTGATGGCGGCTTAACCCAACACGGTAGCCAAAGGAATGAAGAGAAGCATACAGATTCAGGTTATATGTGGGAAGTAGAAGGGACTGGAGGTGGTTCTAGATTAAAGATGGCAAATGGGGAGGAAAAGGGAGGGATCAAGAATGATTTATAAGTTTGGGGGTTGAGAAACTGGGTAGATAAAAAGAAAGGTAAAGAAGAAAGGGGAGGGTATAATTACTATCTCTATATTTTGCTTTTTCTTGGAAGGGTTTAACACTTGGTACAGTGGGAAAGCACTGTGTCACCATCCTTGCTTTACAATTGGATGCTGTGGTTTACTCAGAGCTCAACAGCTACTGCATCAAAGGGCACAGAAGGACTTGCTCAGAATTTAAGAATGACCTTATCCTCTTCTCATACAATGCTAGGGGAGGGTACCTGGTTTTAGTATTTCTGAAGAGCTACTTGGCAAACTGTATCAAGAATCATAAAGATGTTCACACCCAACTGGCTAAGCAATTCTAATTCTAGGAATAGATCCTAAAGCAATTCTCCGAGAAAAGCATAATCGTATGAACATATGTTAATGTCAACATTACTTATAAAATGATAACGAATGGAAACAACCTAAATGTCTGACAAGAGATGATTGCTTAAAAAAATTAATACATTCATATAAAGTTATATTAGATAACCATTGCAAAACTAAGATTTTAGTAGAATAATGAATGATTTGAGAAAAATACAAAGGTGAAGTATAAAACTATAAAACGAGCATTCTGTAAACAACTATATAGTAGGTAAAAGGGAGAAAATGCATTGTCTTAGCAGCTGGTATTAAAATTTCTCTGGATTAAACATTTGCAAACATTTGGAAGTTGTGCTTTGATAAATTGCTTGGATGGGTATAAGACCCTCCCCCCTACCCCCCAGGGTATATTCAATAATAAAGGATAATCCCTAAACTTTCCCGCTTTCTAAAGAAATGCATCCTATTGACCGTAGGTGTTCTGCTTTGCTGAGCATAAGACAAAGAAAATACACCAGTCTGGATGGAACGGTGTCGTTTTGCAAAAGTGAGAGAGGGCAGTTAGGAAGTCAAGGTATTTTGTAGTAAAGAGGGAAGGAGAACGAGAAAGAGTTGGGGGGGGCAGCACGGTGAAAAGGGGGCTCTGGCGAGATGTGTAAGTGGTATCGTCAGCTTGTTTGCTGTAGGCTTTTTGTTGTACATCCTCTCTTCCTTGTCCTTTAAGGTATCTTCAGTAAATTAACAATTTTTCACTAATCAGAGGGGACATCTGTTGTTTATATCTGTCCTGAATCTATTTCACCTTCTACTAACAACACCTTGGTTTTCCTCTGGGGAAACACCCATCCCTCCTAGTCCGTGTGGTTTGGAAGTTATTGACTCACCCACTCACTCCCCAAATCCAGGGGTGGGGACATGACCCAGACCAGGCTAATGAGAGCATCCCACATCTTTTCCTCCCCAGGTGATAGATTCAGGCATGGACTTGGGATCCTATGGAATGGAACTGGGGATTTCTCCTTGGGACTCTTGGAAGAGTGGAGTGCTTTCTCTCTCTCCCTGAATTTTGGAAGGGAAAGTGTGAGTTTACAGCCAGAATGGTGAGGATAACAAGATAAATTTTTTGTTGCCCTTCTTGCTACCACGAATAGAGCTAATCTAGAGGAAGACAGAGCTGAGAGACAGACTGAAGCTGGGATACTGCTCTTCCAGATGCTGGAGTTATCACTGTTTTTGGATTGTGCATGTATATGTGTGTGTTTCTTAAAAACAGTTATGAAATGTTTCAGATTTACCAAAATGTATAGAATTAGTGTAATAAGAGCCCGGATACTCATCACACAACCTCATGTATAAAACAAGACCATCATAGTTAAAGCATTCTTTTAACTTCTTGATCACAGCCCTCTCTCACCCTCCTGAACTTGGGGTTGATTTTTTCCAATCCCTCTTTTTCCCTTTTTAGATATACATGTACTCTTGAGCTACGTTTGTGTATATCCTTAAACAATTATATAAACAAATGGTATCATAGTATATGCATTCATTTGCAACTTGCTTTGTTTCATTCAGCATATTTGTGGAAATTGTCTTATGTTCCAACGTAGTTTTAGTTCACTCATTTTCTCTGCTGCATGGTATTTCATTGGATGGTTACATCATGGTTTATTTATCCCTTCCCCTTCAGACAGACATTTAGGTTGCTACCCTGAAATTTTCTATGATCCAATAAATTCATTTTCCTGCCTAAGCCAGTCTGAGTTGAGTTTTCTGTCACTGGAAAGGGTTCTCACAAATGCACAAAAAGCTTTTGTGTAACCTGTTGCTAGCTCAATAAGGGGAAGAAGGAACAGCTGATGCCTGGGTTACAATTATGAATCTTGAAAAAAGAACTGGAATGAAATACACAGAAATGCTTGATAGTGAAACTATGGGTAATCTTCTAAAATTTGTTTTAAACTTTTCTCTGCTTTCCACAACAAATATGTATTTTTATTATAATCAGAAAAAAATCCTATTACAAATAAAGATTAGGAGATAGGCATTGCGAATGCCTAAAAATGACACAAAGTCATTAATAGTGTACAAGGAAGAGACGATTTACAACACGCAGGCCATAGCAGGCAACATGAAAATACCATTTCGATATTTCTCTAAACTTTTTTTCTCTGTGCCACTTGACTCCCTGAGGGATGAAAGCCCTTTTTTATCAGAAAGGTCTGGACCTTGGAAATGGGGTTCTCTTTGCTTAGAGGGACTTTCTTTTTCTTTTTTCTTCTTTTTTTTTTTGCCTGATTGTGTGTTTCTTTGAGATCAGCAGAGGAGGTGACCAGTAGCAAACTGGTGCTCCTTGTTTTTCTGCTTCCTTCAGAGTCTCAGAGTTCCCCTCTCAGAAATGGACAGCTTCTGAGCCCCCAGCTGGAACCCAGCCCTGCGAGTCACCCCACTTAATAGCCCTAAAGCAAAGAAAAAATAACAGCGAAATACTATTAGTCTTTATATAGGATGCCGTGGAAGATGGTGCTGGAATGGAAGAGGCAATGAGAAATCGTTCCCCAAATTAGGGCTAAGGCAGTTCAGATTTAGAACCTGCTAGCAAAAAAGGACCTTAAAAGTGATCTAATCCAGCCCCCTCACTCTTTCAAGCAGTGACTGAAAGAGAATCAAGGTGATTTGCCCAAGGTCACACACTTCGTTGATGGTACAGCTTGGATTTGACTTTATGGGTCTAGATCTTTTTGCTCTATTATCTTAGCTGAAGAACAGCAGTGAGGCTATTGCTTTTGCTATCAGCTGTGCTGAAATCACTAGAATTCACATTAAATTATTCCAGGTTGTCTTCCCTTTTCTGGAGCAGGATACCCTCGTAGACAGCGAGCACATATAAATGTCTCTGTTTGTAACAAGAACAACAGGTGCCAATCTGGACCTGCAGCATCATTGGACTGGGAAGAAAGTAGATGGTGAGAACACCAACTGTGATTTTTAGGACAAGAGTGGGTGGGATTCCATGAACTGATACTTAGTAACTCTAACATCAAACTCCTTAAAACAAGAATACAATTATGCACATGAAAATAAAAAAATAGACTCTAGAAATTTCAAGTTGTGGGAGCTTTTTTTCTCTGATAGGTAGCAAAAAGTTAGGCAGACATCAGGGAGTTAGTGAGAAACATTGCTAACTGAGGATGGAAGACATTTACAAGCTGAGTCCCAGGACCAATACATACTTAGTTCATCTACTAAATTGCTGCATCTTTGGGCAAGGGACATTGACACTCAAAGTGATAACCTGGGGTCCTGAAAAGTGCTCCATCATCTAAGCTTCTAAGGCTCAATTAGGGTAGCTAGGTGTTATTGTTAAGGTAGAAAGGTACATTTTTATTAAAAGTTTAAACTATTTTTTAAAAAACAAAAATGTGTTTGGAATTTCCCCCAAGATTACCAAACTATCAAATTAACTAGACCTCCCATTCGTTCACCTCAACCTTTTAGGTAATTTGTATCCTCCTCTACCCAAAATGGTAGAAGTCAAGATCATGTAAACAGCTGAAAAAAGGGGCAGCTTTAGATGTTATTACCAATAGATTTAGAAAAATGGATCTGTATAGGTAGAAATTCTCTAATGAGCAAATGCACTCACCATCTTACACCATTTTCTCAGAAGCATAAATGTTCATTTATCCACTTAGGCAAAATTTTACATGAGGCACTGAGAACATAAACTAGGGAGAGAGAATGGCTAGGACTGTAAAGCAGAAGCAAGAACAAATATTTATACTATGAAATGGAGATGATTTCTTCAGAAGTGCGTTCAAAAGGAACAGGGGGACTATCCAATAGGGAGCAGGTGGCAGGACTCTCAACAGATCCAGGGAGACGATAAGTCAGGGGTGATGCCGCAATGAAGTACACAGTTGGGAAAAAGAATGGGTGAGTTAGGAGATACTTGAGTCTTAAAAGCATTTTGGTTGAAGTGATATCAAAAGGCTAATCTACACTTTTTAAAAAAGATGTTTGCTGCTTGTTGTAAATAGCTCTAAACTCAGCATCTGTTCAACGAACATTTGTTGAGCACCTGCCAAGTTCTAGGGCCTCAAAGAGATGGCAAATGCATTTCATTTTTAGTGCCAATTCTGAGCCATTAGAACTGGCTGCCTGGGGCATTTGGCTAAAGAGGATTTTAAGGCTAGGTATGGGCTCAGCTGGAAAGAGTGCCTTGATCAACTAGTGATGCCTGCCACAGCTATAGCAGTAGGGAGTGGTAGCATGAGTGTCAGAAATGTGATATTGCTGTTCTAATTACCACTGAATAACCAAAGATACAAGAGATCATCTGGCCAGGAAACCCTTCTGATTTGTCTGTCACCAGTGAGAAAAAGATGATTTGGACATAGTCCCTACTCACTGTATTAAAAACAAAAACAAAAAACGAGGAGGAGAGGATTCTTGGTACCAGCAATAGTGTGTATAAGACAGATACATGTAAAAGCCTGGTGTGTTGGAGATTGACGAGTAAATTAGTGGGGTTGGAGTATATGATGAATGGGGAAAATAGGAGGAAATGAAACTGCAGAGGTAATTTGAACCCAGGTTATGAAGGACCTTGTAACACTCCATATTAAGTTAAGATGTTTTCTGGTAAGCAGTGGGGATATTTGAAAGTATCTGACCAGTTCTGCTTTTGAAAGTTGGTCTCAGAAATGTGGAAGGTAAGCTGAAGCTAGAAGAGAAAACTCATAAGACAAAAGCAACTCACAGAAAATAATATATCCTTCATACAAAGGACACATAAAATAATGTGTCCTAGTATTAAAAAAAAATCTGGTGCAGCTATAAATGTCAAAAGAATAGGCTTATGAATAATGAAATAAAAACTAATATGAATTATTTACTATATGTTAGAAATTGTGCAAAATGCTTTTCATGGATGAATTCGTTTCAGAAGTATGTACTGAGTAGCTGCTATGGGTCTGGCCCTGTTCTAGGTGCTGAATAAAATGGAGAAAATCTCAGGTTTCACGGAACATATATCCCAGAGAAAATAGACTACAAAAAAAAAAAAAGATGCATAAATTATCAGGGAATAACACATGCTTTGAAGAAATATGAAGCAAAATAGTGGGGAAGCAAAATAGTGGGGAATATGAAGCAAAATATGAAGCAAAATAGTGAGAAGGCATTAGAGAAGACAAATCTCTTCAATAAGGTGGACCTGAGAAAAACTGTGTAGATATTCAAGAGAAGACTATCTGAGGCAGAAGAAATGGTAAGGGGAAGGTTTTGAAGCAGAAGTGCACTTGATGTCTTGGAGAATTAGAAGACCAGTGAGGCTGGACCAGGAGGGAGAGGAAGTAGGAATTAAGGTTTGAGAAATGGCAGGGCGCCAGGTCTTATGGGGCCTTGTAGACCATGATAAGGACAGTCTCATTTACTTTCAAAACAACCTTAGAAGTGGTCCTATTATTATTCTCATCTTACAGAAGAGGAAAGAGTCAAAGAAGTACTTGTCCCAGGACACGTGGCTAGAAAACAATAGATCTGATTTAAGATATAGTTAGTTTGACCCCAGAGCCTATACTTGAAATCACTGCTTCCCACTGATATCATTTTTGCACACGAAACCACCCTCTACATCAACTGCCTTAACACTTATTAAATTTTTGCCCATCCTTCATTACTCATCTCGTGAGCCAGCCTTTTGGTGAAGCCTTCTCTGATCACTCCAGCCAACTGTGTCCCCCACACCTCTGAGGTCTCATAGTATTGAGTAATGACCAGCCACGTACACTTGTCAATCAAGGTCTAGTTTAGTGGCCATTTGTAGACATGTTTTAGGACCTCTCCCCCAAATCACCAGTGATTATAACTTCCTGGAAATATTTTTCAGCAAATGTGACATAGAGAAAGAACTTTAGACTTTGTAATCAGAGCTGAACTTCCAATCTGAACTGTATTATCCTTAATGGTGACTCCATATAAACAGTCACTTAATTTCTCAGAGCCTCATTCTTCTCATCTGAAGTGTTGCTGTAAAGGTAGATGTGGTCTCTTATGCAACTCATTAATTCTCTCTGCCCAGCTGGCTTGCCCTGCAGTGTTCTCCACCTCATTGGTCAGTACCCCATTCAGTTGCTCAGGACCAAACCCAGGAAACATTCTTGAGAATTACCTCTTCCCCCACTTCCACATCGAATCAGTCTCAAAACTACATCAATTATACTTCCTCTATGTTTTTCAAAACCAGCTATTTCTTTCCATCATACTCAAGTACCATTTTTAAGGCACTCTCATCTCTCATGTGACATTTTCTAAGATTCTATTAACTGGTCATCCTCTCTTGCCCACCTCTGACCATCCTGCATGCAACAGTCAGTGATCTTTCTAAAATACAAAGTTGAACAGGTCATTGATCTTCCAAACCTTCCAGTGGTTTCTGGTTGCTCCAGTCTTTAAAATACTTTCCAAACCTCTCTTACTTAACCTACGATATGCCTTTTTTCATCTCACGCCACTCTTTC
>NW_006788592.1:253181-259824 GCF_000442215.2 Lipotes vexillifer
TCTTTCCCTCACTGTTATGGACTGAATGTTTGCATCCCCCGCAGTTCATGAGTTGAAACTTACCCCCCAACGTGGTAGTATTTGGAGGTGGGGTCTTTGGGCGGTGAGCCGGTCGTGAGGGCAGAGCTCTCATAAATGGGATTAGTGTCCTTGTAAAAGAGATTGCACTGAGCTCCCTTGAACCTTCCTCCATGTGAGAGCACAGCAAGAAGACAGTCGTCTATGAACCAGGAAGTGGGGTCTCACCAGACACTGACTTTGCCAGCACCTTTATCTTGGACTTCCTGGTCTCCAGAACTGAGAAATAAACTTTTGTTGTTTATTAAGGCACCCAGTCTATGGTACTTTGTTATAGTAGCCTGAACTGACTAAGACCATGATTATGTTTCATGGTTTTCTTTATGTTTCAGTTACACCAACTTTCTCCCTGCTTTTTGAATACCTCGAGGCTTTCAGGGAGACAGATGCTATCCCATCAGCCTGGAAAGCTCCACCCCACCCTGTATTCTTCTGGGTATCTCTTACTATTTTTTAGGACTCAGCTGAAACCATCACTTCCTCAGAGAAACTTCTGCCTTTACAAATCAGACAAGGCTCCTTTATAACCTCTTCCACGGCACTGGCACTGCACTTCCATCCTAACATCACATATGAAATCAAATAATCACTGGAACAATTATACACTGATGTCTAGCTTTCCCATTAGACTGCAAACTCAGCAGAGACAGACCTTTGTTTGACTCGTTCATCCTTGTATCTCCAACTTTTAGCAGAGGGTCTGGTATATATAAGAGGTTCCTATAAGGTAATTATTCTTAACCAATGAGACCCAGTGCATCCTTCTTATAATAAATATTTTGTAAAACACCTTTTCCTACCCTGGAATAAAATTTATAGACAACATAATTTGCTTATACTCACAGTTACAAAAAAAAATTCAGTTGTAATGTGAGACAAGGGATAATTGAAAGGAAATAATAAAATGATATGTATTTCAGAATGTACGAGCTTAAGCCCAAGGATTCCAGACAACATCATGCAAGAGTCAGATACTTACATCTATACATAGAATCTCCAGAAACATGACACATGTAAACTGATATGGGTGTTGCTTTTAAATACCATGATTGATGTCACCTTCCATGATGTAATTTTTTTAAAATGTTGAACGACTCTTAGTGGAACTCCTTTTAAAAATTACAATTTACTCTTGATTTACATGGAAATTGATTCCTAAAAAATTCAGTGTATTTTTAAAACCTTGCAAATAAATAAAGTTTGTGTATATGCAAAATGGAGTGAAATTTTAGGCTCAGATCTAGCTATGTATCTGTCTACATATTTGTGTACATATATGTATACACACACACACACACACACTTACACACACAGGTTTCTTTCTCACTTATATGAATACTGGGTGGGACACTAGAAAATCACATGGGACATGAAGGATTTTTCACTGGTCAGGTCTGTCCCACACATTTCAGCATATCTAGTATCCCTGATCCCCATCTAATAAATGTCAATATTGCTCTCTCTTATCACTGCAACACCAAAACTATCCCCACAATTTCCTAAAACATTACCCTGGGGGCAGGACTGCCTCTCTTAAGAAGTATTGATATATTGGGACTTCCCTGGTGATGCAGTGGATAAGACTCCGTGCTCCCAATGCAGGAGGCCTGGGTTTGATCCCTGGTCAGGAAACTAGATCCCACATGCATGCCACAACTAAGAGTTCACATGCTATAAGTAAGGAGCCCGCATGTCACAACTAAGGAGCTAGCGAGCCACAACTAAGGAGCTGATGAGCCACAACTAAGGAGCCCGTCTGCCGCAACTAAGACCTGGTGCAACCAAATAAATAAATTAAAAAAAAAAAGAACTTGATATAAAGCATGATTTCTATATCACCCAATGGTTTACATTTTTAAAAAATATTTGCAAGTAATAGGAGTGTTGGGCTGCACCCTGCAGGTCTACACGGCCTACACTTACCCAGTTTTAAGACCAAGGAAAGAGCCCAGAGTCAGCAACAGAGACATCAGTGGTTTAATGGATGGGGGAGCTTACATGTCTGAAGCAAAAGTCCTGGAGCGACACCCCACCGTGTACAGCAGACAGGGTGGGGGGATGGTAGGCAGGACATGGTGGCAGTCTTTACTCCCAGGGGGAAGGGGAGGTTGCCAGTTATAGGGGGAATTGAAGTCAGGGGGGCTTATTAGTTGCCAGGGAAACCAGCAGAGGGGCACACCCCTCACTGTCCCTTTGGTAAGAACATCACTAGCTGGGGTCTGGGGCAAGTACGCAGGAAGGTCAGTTATGTGAGTAGGGTGTAGGTGAAGCAGGCATTGGTTGAGCAGGGGATGCACAGAGGGCAAGAGAACAGCCATCTTGAGTGGACTGACCATACACTCCTCCTTTACATACCCTGCATGACCCTCACAATCTTGGTCCACCCCTCTTCCTTGATATCCTTGGGGTGGGTATGCAGGGGCACTGCAACCAGATACCACAAATACAATACAGACAGCGGCAGAACCAAGCTGCTTACCGGGTCAATGGAGAGGGAGTCAATAGCAGTGGTGGCCCTGCCCAGTTATAAGGAAGGTAAGGCCATCCCCGGTTTTCACAAACCCAGGGCCACCCCCGTGGGGAGGGGAAGACTCCAGCTCTAAAAGAAACATTCTGGTGACCTAGGCAGGAGTCATAGTACAGGTCTGCCACCTCATGTTATGTTGAGTGTCGCTGGGGGTAGACCCATTAGCTCTTTCTAAACAAAAAACAGTTAATCCCACTAGTTGGACTTTTGTGTCCAAAAACCAGCCTATTCCATTCCACACAGCATAGCCCAAGTCCCTCGGTGCTAGGCCTCCTTTATATTTGTCTAGTTTTCCATGTTGGGGGAAAACTAATCAGATCTCGTGAACAGACTCAGAGGTATATTAATAAGGAAACACTTTATAGGCTATACATTTGATCACTTATACCCAGTTGTCCCACAGGCATTGTACATGTGCTTTTAGCAGCAGACTTAAAGCAAGCAGTGTCACACTTCATGAGTAGTTATACTCGGTGACAACTTCACTAGATAATTTTCTTTCCATCCAGAACATCAGGGCAAAAGTATGGCTAACACAATAACTTTCATAAATATAGACCTCAGTTAACAGAACTAGAATTTAACATCCACTAAAACATAGTCTTTTTATCTGTCTGAAATTACCCTCATCTCCACCAAATACAGGCAAATCAAAACTAATTTGTTGGTAAAACAAGTCTGGTCAAATGACCACATAGGCTCCTTCCAAATGGCTGTGGTGGAACTCCTCAGAAGGCATCAGACTGAATTCCCAAAAGGCCTCTCAAGGCCAGGAAAGCCATACCAAAGTCCTGCCATAAGGCTTCACCTTGGTGGGTTTCTCTCTTCTAGAGGTCCCCAAAGTATCAAGATTCCTGTGCCTGCCAGGAGACAGTCTTTCCCACTCAATTGATAAGGCTGCTCAGAACCCAAGAGTCTCGTTTTTGGAGGGACCAGGCAGAGAGAAAAGAAAAATACTCCAATTCTACCCCAGGGGCAGTTTACCCAATTGCTGTAAGTCATAACTAACTTGAGGGGAAGGGCTTCCTTCTATGTGGAAAACATAGATCAAAACCAATAACATTCCAGACAAAACCCATAAACATTATAATGATATTCACCAGTTCACTCGGTAACCAATCCTCTTATTAACTTGTTATGAAGCCATCAGTTTTTCCCTTAGGATTCTTTAATTTCTTATCCAGTCCCCCGGTATAATCTGAGATTTATCAGAGACCATCACTTGTCAAAACGAAGATTCCTATGAATCTTCTTGAAGATGAAGCATTCTTGCAAAAGCATCAGAGTATATAAATGACAAAAGTCTTAAAAAGGCAACATTAAACACCTGATTACAATGTAATCGATAAATAATAATTTTGTGTGTGTGTGTGGTACGCGGGCCTCTCACTGCTGTGGCCTCTCCCGTTGCGGAGCACAGGCTCCGGACGCGCAGGTTCAGCGGCCATGGCTCACGGGCCCAGTCGCTCCGCGGCATGTGGGATCTTCCCAGACCGGGGCACGAACCCGTGTCCCCTGCATCGGCAAGCAGACTCTCAACCACTGCGCCACCAGGGAAGCCCAATAACTAATACTTGATTACAATAACTAGAACTATGACTGATTATAATCTTAACCCTTAAAAATCTTGATCTCTGGCAAAAACCAAGAAGCAAGTAATTGTGAACTGTTTGTCATACCAGCATTTCCTGATTGCAAAACTCATGCTTCAGTCTTCCTCTCCTATGTAGGCAAAGGTAGGTAAGCTGAGACCTTCCTGGCAATTAATGTTCCAATAGTTTATCCTATTTGAGATGACCCAGTTAGTCAATGAATTCTCTTCATTTAACTTAGTTTAGTTTCAAGTGACCAAAATCTGGAGAGACTATTATAGCTAGCCATTCCCAAAACATAATTATTCCTATAGAGTTTACCCAAAAGCTCTTATCTCATTTACCTTTACTTAAAGTTTCATTGTATCAAGTTATTTTCCTTGCTGACAAGTTTGCAACAGATACAGTAAGGTCTTATTTGATCTCTAGTAGATCTAGGTACAACAGCAGTATTATATGTAACACTGATGACTCTAAATAAAGACATGTCTATATTAATCAAACCAACAAGCTTGAGCTAGCTTCAATACCAGATATCGATTCAGTATTGAATGTTTCCCAGATCACATGAAGCTGAAATTCATTCGGGCCAGACATACATATATCTATCTGGACACAGAGACCTCACAGTTTTCCTACTAGCGTTAAAAAAGGCTTCTTTTTTTTCCCTTTACCCTTAGAGATCACAGAAGATTAAAGTTCCAGAGAGCACAGGTAGTTCATTTATATCTAAATGGCACAAGAGAAATACCAATTCTTTCTAGAAAGCTAGCTTAACCGATCACAAAAGGCTTACTCTGGTACCATAGCAGAGACACTGGGGCCATTGTTCTCCAGATCTCTTGGCTGGACATGTCATCAAGAACAGCGACCATAGGGGTCCCACATACTAGTGGCCAGCCACCCCACAATTTCCCCCACAACTTTCGGGTTCACCCCTGGAACTTTGGGGCCTCACCTTAGTGTGTGCCCACCCCGGGGAAAGGTTGGGAACCGCTGCATTCAACCCCTGCAGTTTGGGGGATCACACCCAGAATTGGGGTCACCACATGTTAGTGGGTGGCCCCCGCAACTTTCCATTCCCCATCTTGTGCTTCCCAACATCTCAGCACTCACGGAAGCTTCCTGGGTCTCCTGGCTGGCTCTGCCAGTTGTTGGGCTGCACCCCACAGGCCTACAAGGCCTGCACTTGCCCAGCTTTAAGATCCAAGAAAGAGGCAGGAGTCAGCAACAGAGACAGCAGGGGTCGAATGCAGTGGTCCCCAAGCTTTCTGGCACCAGGGACTGGTTTTGTGGAAGACAGTTTTTCCACAGACCGGGGTGAGGGTGGTATATGATGGTTCAGGCGGTGATGCGAGCTATGGGGAGCGGCAGATGAAGCTTCGCTCGCTTGCCTGCCGCTCACCTCCGGCTGTGTGGCCGGGTTCCTAGCAGGTTGGGGACACCTGGTTTAAGGGATGGGGGAGCTTACACGTCTGAAGCAAGGTCCTGGAGCAACACCCCACCGTGTGCAGCGTACAGGGTCGAGGGATGGTGGGCAGGACATGGCGGCTGTCTTCACTCCCACTCAGGGAGGGGGAGGTTGCCAGTTATAGGACCCATTGATGTCAGGTTGGCTCATTAGTTACCAGGGAAACCAGGAGAGGGGCCCACCCCTCACCCATCCCTTTGATAATAACAATCACCAGCTGGGGCCTGGGGCAGGTACGTAGGAAGGTCAGCGAAATGAGTAGGGTGTAGGTGAAGCAGGCACTGGTTGAGCAGTGGATTTACAGGGAGCAAGAGAGCAGTCATCTTGAGTGGCCTGACCATACGAGGAGTTTTAAACAATCTCATGAATTAATGGGATATGAAAAGGGAAAATTTTGCTAAGACGGTTGATGTCCATGGTGCTGGCACAATGAATAGCCTTCTTTGCTAAGCCTGATTAGGTTCGGGCAGCTGCTGTCTTTACCAGGTGTAACATAGGTAGATATGTTTATTTTCTCATGTTCTGCAAACATGAATTAAGTATCCCCTAGCTGCTTAGACTACAGTTAAGCTGCAGGATCCAAAGGGAAATATAACATAGTCCCCATAAGGCAGTTACCCCAGGAAGGGACAAAGTATTGAAAAAGAAATGGGATGTATTCAGCAGTCTGGCAGTTAGCATAGCTCATAAAAAATGACTTTCCCTTAAAAACTGTTTTACGGTGTTGTGCTTTTATTAAAAAATCTTAGTTTTTCTCCTGAGAGAATCATTCTGCTGGAGTAACAAACAGAAACAAAGCAGGGTGGGTGACATCCAAGAAAATGACGTTGGAGCCATAATGTACGTATCCTACACAATAAACACTTGTCACTTCATGTAAACTGGAGAGAGTTGGGTAAGAAACTTGCTATTATGGAAATTGCTCTAACACTTCTCAGTGCTACAGATGTAGCCTCCAAAAAAAAAAAAAAAAAA
>NW_006788592.1:259857-260678 GCF_000442215.2 Lipotes vexillifer
CAGCAGGAAGGTTGACAGGCAGTGAACATTTCTGTTAAGAAAATAATCCCCCCCCCCCAAAAAAGAAAACATTCCCACCAAACTCTTTTCACCTCTGGGTTTGATACTGTTTCCCCACTGGGGGATGCTGCTAAGGGATACAGTGCCTGAGCGACAGGGTGGCTCTGTCATAGTAGCTGGTAGTTATAAATCCAGTGTCTGAAGTCAAGAACCATCATTCACTCATCCACCCCACAAATATTCACTGAACACCTACTATGATCCAGGCACTGTTTTTACCTGCTAAGTTAGAACAGTAAAAATGGTAAGTAGAGTTCTGCTCACAGGCATTTATTTCCATGATACAAAATAAATACATAAATAGGTCAATATCTATGTCAATATCTATAGTGATAGGTACTAAGAAAAGAATAAAGCAGAGTGAGGTACAATGGGTGATTGAAAGTAGGAACGGGGAGCTATTTGTCCAGGGTGGTCAGAGAAGTTTCCCACTGAATTGTCAGGGGCCATTGCTGTCTGAGGTGGTGACCTCGGAACAACAGTATTTACTTAACCAGTGCTCTCACCTCAAAGTGTTTGGACCCAGTGAGGTGGACCTTTTTTTTTTTTTTTTTTTTGGTTTTTTTGCTGTATACGGGCCTCTCAACTGCTGTGGCCTCTCCTGTTGCAGAGCACAGGCTCCGGACGCGCAGGCTCAGCGGCCATGGCTCACGGGCCCAGCCACTCCGCGGCATGTGGGATCTTCCCAGACCGGGGCACGCACCCGTATCCCCTGCATCGGCAGGCGGACTCTCAACCACTGTGCCACCAGGGAAGCCCGA
>NW_006788592.1:261387-296897 GCF_000442215.2 Lipotes vexillifer
CAGTGTTGTGGCCTCTCCCGTTGCGGAGCACAGGCTCCGGACACGCAGGCTTAGCGGCCATGGCTCATGGGCCCAGCCGCTCCGCGGCATATGGGATCCTCCCGGACCTGGGCGCGAACCCCTGTCTCCTGCATCGGCAGGCGGACTCTCAACCACTGCGCCGAGGTGGACCTTTTAATGCTGAATCCTTTGATTCCTAACAGAATTGGGGAGGATGCAGGAGATACCTCTGTTTCTTCCTTAACTAAAATAAGAGCATCCTAGACTCATAGGAGACAACATAATGTAGTGCAAAAAACTGGGGACTGCAAAATCAAAGACCTGGGTACTAGTTCTGATGTCCCCTGATAATGGGCTGAGCGGCCCTAAGCAAGTCCTCCATCCTGCTGGGTTTGCTTGTCTGTGAAATGAAGTCAGACTGTAAATTCCGTGAGGGAGGGCCCAATGGCTGAGCTGTTTGTGGCTGTCTCTCCAGCTCCCTGAACACAGTGCCTAGGACTGGTGAGGGCTCATGAATAGCTAATACTGTGCATTTATTATTAGCTGATAGGCAAGATTCCTTCCCATCCCAGCAATATAGCACCTTAGCTCAATCTCTTTATAACAACAACAGCAACGACAACAGCGACAACAACGAATCAGTTTTTGACTTTGTTACAACTGGAGCTACTCCACGGAGTCTAGTCACTTCTTTCTGGGTCTCATATCTGCCTGTCCATAATGAAGAACTTTATCTCAGCAATTTATCCTGGCTCTAGAATTGTGGATTTTTAATTAAATTTTACAAATAAAATTGTATTTCAAATACAGTAGGGGGACCCCGTGGTGAATTTTAAAATAATCATGTAGTGGAATTCTTTCCCAAAGCAAAATGTATCATTTTTTGATACTATTCCTCTAGGTTGGGTCTTATTGCATGAAAATGGGCTTTTTTAGAGGGATGTATACCAAAGTTTTAAGACCGTGCTATCCCTAGCTTCCATTGAGTTCCCAGGGTCATTTCTGGGCTGGAGCAGGTGTGAGCACAGGAACTCGACACTCTACTGGAAGTTTTATTCTGTCCTAGGAATGGACATTTTCTTTCTCTCTTTACTATTACTTGCTTGCTTGCTTCCACCCTCCCTCCCTCCCTCCCTCCCTCACCCCCTGCATCCTTCCTTCTTTTCCTCTCTCTCCTCCCTTGCTTCCTCCCTTCCTTCCTTTCGGAAATCTTGGCAACATTACCAGTAAATAGTTTCTATGTAGGTAAGACCCAGGAAGTACACCTTTTTCCAGGTATGGAATCAGGAGCAAAGAGCAGTAATTTTAAAAGATCTCTTTCTTAAAAAAAAAAAGAGAGCGAGAGAGTGTGTGAGAGAGAATAGTAAAGGAAATGAAATAATAGGAATAAAGGAGGAGAAGCTAATGCTTATTGAGCACATACTATGTGCCAGGCGCAACTCTATGAGGCAGGTGCTACTATTACACCCACTCAAGGATAAGGAAACTGTGGCAGCTCAAATTAAAATCTACTGAGGGAATTCCCTGGCAGCCCAGTTGTTAGGACTTTGTGCTTCCACTGCAGGGGGCAGGGGTTCTATCCCTGGTCGGGGAACTAAGATCCCATAAGCTGTGCGGTGTGGTCAGAAAAAATTAAAAATAAAAATAAAACCCATGGAAATGGACCGCTTCACACAGGTTTAAAGAAGAGCAAATGAGAAAAAAAAAGGAGGAATGGAAGCAAGGATGGGAAGGTTTAATCTGGAGATTAGTTGTTGGGTCCGTGGCATGAATTGGAAAGAGCCCAGACCCGAAGTCAGGAGACCTAAGTTCTAGTCCTACTTCTCTACTGACACATCTGTCAAATGAAGAGATTAGATTCACCTGGAGGGAGAAGTGAAGAATAAAGCAAGATTTTGTATATGAGGGACCAGCACAGCGACTCCAGAGCTCAGCAAGAACTAGTTGCCTTCCATTCCCCAAAACAAACCTTTGCCTGTTTTTTTTGTCCTTTTCTGCCTTACCGCTGTCTCTCCCCATGCTCTACCCCAAACCTTCTCCAACTGGGAACCATAGAATCACGAGGAAGGCCGCCATTCATTCCTTTAAGTCAGAGATCTCAAAATGGTGTCCCACACATTGGATCTGGTCTACAGACGTGCTTTTTCTGGCCAATATGTTTTTTTTTTAAGTTTGAGTTAGTTGCCAGCACCTAACATTGGCAGGAGAGGGGGCTTCACAAAAAATTTTAGAGTTTTGACGATTGGGCCACACTGGGCTTCCTCTTTCTCATCAGTCCTTGGCTGGTCTTGGGCAGGAGGGATCTCCAATCAACCAGTCTCCATCACTCCCCATTGCCTTATACTTGTTGGCATTTCAGGTCTGGCCTCTGTAGACATTTAAACTTGTGACCCTCTGCTTTAGGCTACAACTGTCCTTTTTCTTGGGCTTCTTTGAAAATGAAAATGCATTTGGGAGGGGAATCACATAAGTAAAAATTTGACAGGATGGGTTCAACATTGAAGTCAAAGACAGCATTCTTTCTCCAGGGATAGGGTGGGAGGTCTAAAATTGGATGGATTGGGGCAGGAAGGCATGGACCTGACATATAGTAGGTACTCAGAAAATTTTTGTTGAATAGATGAAAGCAGAATGGTACATTATGAGAGGGGCCTAAAGTCAAGCTTTTTCTTGAAGCACAGGCTCCAGCCATCACCAAGATGCACTCTTTGGGCATCAGGACAGACTTAGCTGATGAAGTCCAGAATGGTCCATCCCTGGGCCCCTTAACTTTTGGGGGACAATGTTTCCTAAATTAAAAATAAGGACAAAATTCAACCAAGGATTAATTTGTCACTTTGATTCAAACTTGCTTTAAAATATTTATTACTTTGCTAGGCTTTGAGGGTATAGGATAAAATCAGAAATGTTTCTTATCTTCAAGAAACTCAGTCTTACAGGGAATTCAAAAAAGAAATTAGCAATTAGTGTGGGAGAGGTGCTATGATAAGAAATACAGGGTCGGGGCTTCCCTGGTGGCACAGTGGTTAAGAATCCGACTGCCAGTGCAGGGGTCACGGGTTCGAGCCCTGGTCCAGGAAGATCCCACATGCCACAGAGCAACAAAGCCCATGCACCACAACTACTGAGCCTGCGCTCTAGAGCCCGCAAGCCACAACTACTGAAGCCCACGTGTCACAACTACTGAAGCTCCCACGCCTAGAGCCTGTGCTCTGCAACAAGAGAAGCCACCGCAATGAGAAGCCCGTGCACAGCAACACAGAGTAGCCCCTGCTCGCCGCAACTAGAGAAAGCCCGTATGCAGCAACGAAGACCCAATGCAGCCCAAAATAAAAATAAATAAATAAATAAATTTATTAAAAAAAAAAAAGAAATACAGGGTGGTATTACAGGAGCACCAGGGAAGAGAGCCTACTGTGTCTCTATATATGGTACCTTTATGAGAATAAGAGAAAGGACCTCCTCTTCTGAGCAGATGCAGTCCAACTCAGGGCATATGGCTTAAATACAGCTTGGTCTTGAAAATGTCAGATGCCTTGACATGGTGCCTTTGGCCACAAATGAGGTGATGCTATTATGTAGGTGGCTATATCAATTAGGTTATGTTCTGCTACAGGTAATAGAAAAACTAATTAATTGTGGCTTAAACCATAGGACATTTTCTGTTTACTTAGCAAGAGGTCTGGAAGTAGGTGGATCCAAGGTTGATGCAGCAGTTCCGTGGTCTATGGGCCCCTGGGTCTGTGTCTCAGCTATTCTTTAGGTCTTCTCTTCATGGTCAAAAGATGACTATTGCAGGTCCAGGTATTCTCACACAGTCATTTTCAAAGTCAGGATATGGGGCAACAAGAGTGTCACAAGACAATTCTTCTTGCATGCTTTCTGCTTCGATCAGAGAGAGGAAATCTTTCCATAGAGTACCCCCAGCAGATTTTCCTGTATAGTTCATATGCCAGAGTTAGATCACATCACCACTCCAGCTGACAGAGAAGCCAGGAAAACAAGTAGCTGGCTTTTTCCGTCTTTACAGTGGGAGGTGCCTTGGGAAGAAGGCAGGCTGGGAAGGTTGGTTGGGTGGACAACTTACAATGTCAGCCACACTAACTCAGATTTAGAGAGTGAGAAAAGATTTCCTAGAAGAAGTGCTGCTTGAGCTGAATCCTAAAGGATGAGTTAACTCCAGGGAAGTAGTGAGGAAGGCTGGAAAGCAGACAGAAACTGAAGAAGCCAATGAAAGAACAGTGTGAGAGAACATGACAGCAAGTCCTGCAGGGTCTGGTAGCATCTTAGAGAAGTAGAAAAGGTACAGTGAATGGAGAGGCGGAAGAAATAAGGCTTATCTTGACAATTAAAGGACTTGTCAGCTGGATGGAAGAGGAAATTTATAAATTGTAGTCTGAAATAAAAGTACTAAGATTTTTGAAATTTCAGTAAGATATGTAAGATTTTTAAACGTGCATAATCCTGCGTCATTTCAAGGGTCTGGGCATTTAATATATGGTATCTCAATTGTGAGCTTATAGGATAAGAAGAATGAGCACCTACAGGGAAAGACTCTGAAATTGATCTGTTCTTCCTTGAAAAATAAAACTGAACAGACTTCATGATGGTGATGATGATGATAACAACAATGGCAGCTGATATTTATTGAGCACTTACTATATGGCAGACACTATTCTAAGTGGTTCACTCATTAAACCATCTCAACAACTCTATGAGGCCAATTCTATTAAGTTCCCATTCTGCAGATGAAGCAAACTGAGTCCAATGGATTAAGTACCTTGACCAATATCAATGTAGAATGGCTCAGCCAGGAGATAGCAAAGCAAGTTGATGTTGAAAAGGTTTCTTTTTCTCTCTGTCAATGGGCCATACTGTCTGTATATATTGTGTTTGACCCAGCAGAGATTAACGTTAACTGCTTTGTGCTCTATGGCTAACATGCCACCTAGTCACCACGGGACGGAAGTGAGAGATAGATTGTGCTCTTTATGGATTGCCTTGCCTGAGAGAACATCCTGAAAGCAAGGGGACTGGTCAAGAGAAATCAATATATCAATGTGGACATTTTATTAAACCCCAGCCTTGGTTTCTTGCCTAATAAAGTATATTGCTTAGAGCCTCTTCAGAGCTATTGCTGCCACCTGTGTGCTGTAGGAAACAATGGATTCAAGTCTGTTTGGATCATTGATTTCGGCTTTTTAACCCTTCATTTGTTTTCCTTCCAAGAATATTGTATTAAATGCCTGGTATATGCCATGTCCTGTATGAGGCCTTGGGGATAGCAAGACAAATAAAATGCAGTCCTTGCCCTTGAGGGATCAGGCAGTGATGTTTGTCTTCCTAATTTCCTTCTAATCTGTTGGTTATCTTTTTGTGGGATTCTTGGAGAAGTTTGAAGAGGATCCTATATTCTCAGATTTGGCCCAGATGCCATTGAAGCAGCCTGGTATGATGGAAAGAATGTAGAATTGGAAAGCAGGAAATCAAGCCTCTGATCAGGTTCTGTCACTTATAAGTACTTGGACTAATGACTGTCCATTAGGCTGGCAATGTGGAAGAGCACTGGATTTGGAGACATGGTTTCTGTTTTATCACTGGTTGCCTGGTTGTTTGCCTCTGCCTTTAACCAGCATGAAGGAAGGCCAGGCATGGCTTAATCTCAAGGAAAGGCTATACTCTCAGTGCCCAGTTAAGCCATATTTCTATCACTACCAAACTCCTAGAGTACCCAGGAATTGCAGAATAGACTAGAGAATTCAGAAGGTCTGGAATCACATCTAGGTTGGGCCATATGCTCTGTGACATTCTAGCTGTGGCATCTCAGGCTTGTGATTTAGGAAAAAAACCCAAATAACCATGGCTTAAATAAATTAAAATTTACTTCTCTTTTGTGTAAAGATAGACCACACAGGACTGGTACAAAAATTCCTTATTCATCAGCAACACTGATTCTGTCTATCTTGTTGCTCTACCATCTTCAATACATGACTTCCATCCCATGGCTCAGTGATTGGTCTAGTTCCAGCCATCACAACTGACATCCCAAACAACAGGAAGGAGGAAAACTTGTCTCCTGTCATTTAAGAACATTTTTCAGAATTGAACACACTAATTCTGTTTATATTCCATTGGCTAGAACTTTGTCACATACATACATACCTGAAAGGGGGATGGGAAATGTAGTATTAATTCTGGGCAGCCATTTGCCCAATTCAAATGTGGAGGTTCTTTCACTGAGAGAGAAGAAGAGGACATATATTAGGCCACAATGAGCAATCTTAGCCAAAATTAGTAACTAATCTCTTTGATTCTTCAATTTTTAATAAGCAAATGGGGCTAATATGATCTGTTTCATTAGGATTTGTGAGGGTTAAAGGACAGATGCTTGTGAAAGTACCTAGTACATAACAGATGCCCAATGAATGGGAGTAAGTATAATTACGTAGGTAAAATATCTGGCACATGGTAGGTGCCAGTTCTCCCTCTTGCTCCACTCCTCCATGCTCGGTGATATGTATGAAAGTAAGCTAAGAGGAGCCAGGGCCTGGACCATCGTAGGCCTGATACATGCAACTCTTACTGCTTATACCTCTTCCCCCTTGCCTATTCCACCTGAGACAGGTCTGACGCTAAACACAGTTAAACATGAAAACAGAAAGTGAACCCTTGATAAGTTGCCTCTCAATTAAGTCCATCTTGTAGCAATTTTCAAAGTAATTACTAACAAGGATCTGTATTGGAGAAAGTAAAGGTCAATGAGCTTTTCTTCAATGAATAGAAACTTTTCATTCTAGGGGATGAAATAAATAAAGCTAAATAAAAATAAATAATAATAATAATAATAAATAATAATAATAATAATAAATAATAATAATAATAATAAAAATAATAAAGGTAAATAAAGCTAAGCTCTTAAAACAATCAGGACGACCTCATCATTCCAGAGAGCAAGAGCTGGGAGCCAAGCTCATGCTGGGGCTCCCTGTGTCGGCTCCAGGGTATGACTCTCATTGCCAACGTCCAGGTTATGTTCTCCCGGGTTCCTCAGAGCAGAGAAGAGAGCTGATGGGCAAGGGTGCATTCCACTCAGTAGAATATCATCTCAATATCTCCAGTGCCTTTCCACAGAGATTGGGTGAGTGATTACCATCTGGGAAGATTCTAGACAGCAACCAGTGGAGGTCACTTGAGGGAAATCACACTTGGGATCCCAGAAAGCCAAACTGTCTCCCAAAGCTTTCCTTCAATCTACTGTGAAAAGAGTCAGCTATGGGAAGGTACAAGGTGTGGGGTTCCAGGTCCAAGATTCTCAAGCAGGGACATTCTCAACCTTTCACTTTGTATCTGGCGGAAAATTTATTTTATTTATGAATTAATTAACACATTCATTCACTCTTCCAATGATAATTCATTAAATGCCTACTATGTGTTAAATACTGGAAAGATTAAAGCCAGCCTTAAAAAAACTTGAAAGCAACAAAAAAGCAATAGGCATAATGAGGGAGGTCAGGAGGGAAAGGTATAAGAGAAAAATGGTCAAAAGAATACAGTTCCAGGGCTTCCCTGGTGGCGCAGTGGTTGAGAGTCCGCCTGACGATGCAGGGGACGCGGGTTCGTGCCCCAGTCCGGGAGAATCCCGCATGCCGCGGAGCGGCTAGGCCCGTGAGCCATGGCTGCTGGGCCTGCGCAGCCGGAGCCTGTGCTCTGCAACGGGAGAGGCCACAACAGTGAGAGGCCCACGTACAGCAAAAAAAAAAAAAAAAAAGAATACAGTTTCATTCTATGTGCTGTTTATTATTATATATATGGCCACTGACTTTTTTCCAAATGACATATTTTTCTATTTCAAATCTAATATATATTTATCACAGAAAATTTGGAAGCTATAGAAAAACAGAAGAAAGAAAATAAGAGTCTCATATAACTTCACCGGAGTGATAAGCGCATCTGGGTTTTTAGTGTATAGCCACCTGCTCCCACCCTCATCTCCCTCCTTTCCAGACTCCCTTGCAGCAAAATGGGGAGCTGAACAAGGGTGTAATTTTAGGTAAAGTTCCAAAGAAGGTAGCTTCAGTTTAATCCCACAGGAAAATTCTGGATTATGCAGGAGAGCTGGGCTCCAGTAGTCTGAGGGGAGTCCGCCTCAGAAGTTACTGAGGGAACTTCCACATCCAAGTTAGGAGGAAAAACACACAGAAATGGGAAAAAGGACTTGAGGAGATCTGGGCAAAGCCCTGACTATTTGCTCAGTAGTGACACTCAAAATGTTTTCCTGAACTGTTGCCTGTTCTAGGACTGCTATAGGTTGGCAATGAGATAAATAAGATATTGAAAGTAAGTACTTAGAAAATGTTACAGCAATTAGACAGAGTAATTTTATGTCTTTTGAATACAATAATAATTTAAAAATTGGCTTTATTTTTCTAGTAATTCACTTTATTTGCACTTTACAAAGGAATTGGTCTGTGATGTATTAGAAAAAATAATCTGGCTCTTCACCATATGTGTACCACTGGGCTCTGGTACACATAAAAAATGTAGCTATTACTAAAATGGAAAGCCATTCATTCATTCACTCACTCAAAAATGTTTGAACCAGAAATCTTTTGTGGGGCTGAAAATTCAGTTTTTGATGTTACATTTTAGTGGAGGAGAAAGATGATAATCAAATATATATTTTTAAAGCAAAAAACAAATTAAATGTCAGATAGTGGTAAGTATATAGAGAAAAACAAAACAAGGAAAGAGAAAAGGGATGGCTGAGAAGGAGGTTTTATAGGGTGGTATATTTGCTATCTATTGTTGCATAATAGATTAACACAAATTTGGTGGCTTAAAAAACACAACTATATCGAAGTACAGTTGATTTACACTATTATATTAGTTTCAGGTGTACAGACTCTAGGGTAAGAGTCTACTCATTGCTTAGCTGAGTCCTTTGCTCAGTGTCTCATAAGACTGCAATCAAGGTGTTGGCTGAGCTGTGTTCTCATCTGGAGGCTCAACTGGGGATTAATCCACTTCTAAGCTTACTCTGGTTGTTACTAGGATTAATTTCCACGCTGCTGTAGAATTGAGGGCTCTGGTTTCTTGCTGGCCATTGATTGGAGGTCACACTCAACTCACAGAAGCTGATCTCAGCTCCTTGACACTGGCCCTCCTGACATAGATGCTCACTTCTTCAAAGACTGCAAGTCTCTAGAGTGAGTCTGACAGCGAGATGGCATCTTATATAATGTAGCATAATCATGGGAGTGACATCTCATCACTTTGCCATATTCTATGTAGTTGAAGCATGTCACAGGTCCTGCCCACATTCAAGGAGAGGGGTTACACAGAGGCATGAACATCAGAAGATGGGCATCATGAGGGCCACTTTTTTTCAGTCTGTCCATCACAGTGGACACAGTCCTCATATAAAGTCAAAGAAGGCTTGAATAAGGGAATATTTGAGCAATGGTCCGAATGAAGCAAGAGAACACACCATATAGACATTTGGTGGGAGATTGATCCAGGCAGAGGGAATGGTAAATTCAAAGGCCATGAAGCCAAACTTGATGGTGTTTAAGAAGGAAGTATGGCTGGAGCAGCGTGAGCAGAGGGGAGAGGAATAGGAGATAAATTCAGGGGAAGACTAGCGAGCCAGATCATGCGTGGCTTTGTAGGTCTTTGTGAGGACTTTGTATTTCACTTGGAGTGAGATGGGAGCATTAAAGGGGTTTGAGCAGAGGGGTACCATCATCTGACATGATCTGGCTTTCCTGTGGAGTATATACTGTGTGAGGAGACAGCAAGAGCAAATGGAGAGAGAACAGTTAGGATTTTATTTAATAACAGAGGCAAAAACAGTGATTTCTTAGACCAAGGTGGCAAAAGTGGCAAAAGAGTAATGAGATCATGGATTTAATCAGAAGGAAACGTTGACAGGATTCACTGGACTGCTGAATATGTGGCAGAAGGAAAGGGGAGGAGTCAGAAAGGACTTCAAGGTTTTTGTCCTGAGCAAGTCTACCAAGGAAGTTGACTATCTACCGAAATGAGGAAGGTGGTGAGAGAAACAGTTTTGAGGAGGCACTCCTACAAGAGAATACAGAAGCCTGGTTTTTCATGTGTTCCATTTTTAAAGTTCGCCTATTCATTAGGCAAGTAGTGATGTCAAGTAAGTGATGTCAAGTAAGATGCTGGATATGTGAATCGAATTCATACATGAGGTCATGGTTGGAGATAAAAATTTGGCAATCGTCAGCATAGACGTGATTTATAAAAACATGAGATGCGATGGGATTACCTAGCGAGTCAGTGCTGATAGAAGAGAAGTCTGAGAACTGAACCCTGAGCCAGATTGAAGGTGATGGAGATGAGGAGGGCCCAGCAAAGGAAATTGGGAAGGAGTGACCATTGAGGTAGGAGGAAAAGCAGGAGAGTATGGTATCCAAGAAGCCTGGAAGTGTGGGAGTAGAGATCACTTGGGTCGAATTCTGCTGTTAAGCAGTGGCTTTACCCACATGGAAGCCATTGGTGAGCTCGACAAGAGTTGTGGAAAGCATGAAAGCCTGATTGGAATGTCTTCCATGAAAATGAAAAGGAGGAATTCGTACCAAAAATACAGACAAGTTTTTATTTTTATTTTTTTAAAGAAATTATCCTAGAAATGGGAGGAGAAAAATAGATGATGACTAGAGGGGCATATGAACCAAAAGAAGGCTGTTTTTTGAAGGCTATGACTTTTGTGAAGTCACATTTGTGTGTTGATCCATGAGAGTGAGAAAAGTTGGAACTGTAGGAGATGGAAGGGACATTAGCTGGAGTGAAGACTGAGTGGCATGTAGAGGGGATGGAAAGAGTAATGCTTCCTAGAGTCGAGGGGAGGATATAATGAGATACAAAATGGTATCTGATACTTGTTGGGGGTCAGAAAATAATAGCTTTTACTATTATTGTATAGCATACTGGGGCAGGGGAGGAGGTAAAAGCAATCCTCAAATTCAGAAAACTTGAGGTTGAGATTAAAAACAAGTGTAAGTAAGTGGTCATACCTAGTATTAAGAGAATATGGGTCAGAAATTGGGATCATTGAGGCGGCCCAAGTTTAAGTTCTTCAGCTGGGAGAAGCAGGAAAGCAAGAGGCCACTGTGTCAAATGCTTTGGTGTGGTCTCTCCCTGTCAGTAACTACCTGCATGATCAAGTCCCTGAATTAACCTAATTCATCTAATTTTGTCTCCTATAAAAGGAGACCAGTAATACCCATTCTCTTGACTTGTAAGTTGATTTCTAAGAAGCCAGCAAAGCTAAGTAGGAGAAAGTAGTTTAAAGCAGCACTCTGCAAATGAGTGTTGCTTTCAAGAAGATGTGGGGATTCCAAAGACTCCCTGGGATTAGAAAAACCAAATACTGTACAGTATACAATAACTCCTTGAGCAAAAGGGAGGGGAGAGGGAGAAGGCAAAGTGGTATACAGGGATCCCGAGTCAAGCAGCAATTAAAGGAACAAAGGTCAGCTGGAGGATAATTAAGGCAGTTAGGGAGGGAATTAGAGCTGGTGAAGTGCTAATTACATGGGCCCTTTAGACAAGGGTGGGGCTTCCCTGAGAGGAACAAAATGAGGGCTGATTACCTGCTAAAAATAAAGCCTGCCCCTCTGAGCTTGGGCTGACAAGTCTGGCACCGGCCCAGGCAGCATGAGGCTGTGTACTTGGCTCGGCAATGCCTACTCTGTTTCTAGTGTGCACAGGGCCTGCTTTCATTCTTCATCAGATTCTGATCCTAGGTCTGGGAGGTCTCTGCAGATCACTCACCAGCTTCATGGGGGGCAGGGGTGGGAGTTGGCAGTAGAGGGTCAGAATCTGGGTATCCATCAATCAGTAGAATCACTCTAGGGGTTGGCTGTGCCCTGCAGAAGGGTGCAACCCAAGAGGGCCAGGAGGGTGAAATCCAGGCCATACTTTGTTCTTCATGCTACTGCCCTGGAGTGGGGCCGCAGCTGCAGGGAGGAAGGGGTGTGTTTTCTTGATTTACCTTTAGTCACTATATGGACTATCTCAACACTGTAGCCAAAGCAGGAAGGTTGGTGCAGCTTTACCAGGTGCTGGCACTGAATGCTTTATTTCCCTTACCACACTGCGGGATCACTGTTTCCCATTAAGGGCTTGATGGAGCAGTGAAAAGATGTGGGAGAGGTGGCAGAGGGAAAGCACACGCTGAGAGCACATTTTTCTAGCTCAGCCAGGCTCCTCTGCGTCTTGCTGTACTTGTACCCATTGTGAAGCTTCCTGGGGCACCTGCATCCCACAGCTGGCATCGATGATCTCTCCTATACTGTGAAGAGCCTCTGTTATGATAGGTAAAATAGACTACCAGATACTAAGTTCTCTGTGTGCTTCATGTGATATTTATACTTTTTTTTTGGGTGGGGGGCAGTTTGCTTTGTAATAGTTATCTATTACTGCATAACAAATCACCCCAAGATTTAGTGGTTTAAAACAGCAATGAATATTTATTAACTTTCATAGGTTCTACGGGTCAAGAATTCAGGAACAGCTTAGGTGGGTGGTTCTACCACAGGGTCTCTTAAGATGACATTCAAGATGTCAGCTGGGGCTAAAGTCGTGTGAAGGCTTGACCGAGGCTGGAGGATCTACTTCTATTTATTTATTTATTTATTTATTTATTTATTTATTTATTTATTTATTTATTTATTTATTTATACTGAGGTATAGTTGATTTACACTATTATATTAGTTTCAGCTATACAGTGTAGTGATTCAATATTTTTATAGATTATACACCATTTAAAGTGTTTACAATATAATGGCTATATTTCCCTGTGCTCTATAATATATGGAGGATCCACTTCTAAGATGGCTCACTCACATGGCTCGCAAGTCGGTGCTGGCTAACGGTGGGAGGGCTCAGTTCCTCTTTGTGTAAGCCTCTTCACAGGGCTGAGTGTTCTCATGACAGGGTGGCTGGCTTCCCCCAGAGCAAGCGATGCAATGGTCCAAGGGGGAAGCGACTGCATTTTTTTTGACCTAGGCTTGGAGATCACACATCACACACTGTAATGCCTACAAGATTCTATTTTTCATAGAGTCCATCCTTGATTCACAAGCGTTGACAACCAAGAAACAGAGCTAATGTGGAGGTCATCATGGACCATTGTAATATAGCCATTGTGGTAGGCATTTGATCATATCTACTACATTTTTTTAAAATAAAAAAATACTCCATGACTGTTGCAGAGCTGTTAACCCTCTAATGAGCTTTCATTCACAGGAGCTTCCCTGATCTTCAAGGAATCTGTAAGTAGGTAGAGACGGGTATTCATTCATTCACTCAGTCATAGATTTATTCATTCCTTCAAAAGTATGTGCTGGGCACTACTGCAAGCTGGGCACTGTTCTAAGCACCTGACAGATGGAGAAGGTGACGCATATAAGTCCAGTGACTTGCTTAAAGTTGAGGCAAAGGGCAATGAGAACCCAGGTATCTGGCCACCATCATTAATCATTTGAACAGCAGTTGAGTGCTAGGCTCTGGGGGTTTAGAGGTGAATGATACTCCTGCCCTCAAGGAATTTGAGGTCTACTAGGGGGAATCTTAGAGATAAGACACATATACACAAAGCCAGTGATTGTGATAAGCACCAAAATGCTATGGGAAATAGCCATAGGAGTTGCAAACATAGTTATTGCCACCAGCATTGGTCAAGGATGGAGACATTCAGCCCCCAAAGCCCCTTTCCAGCAAAGTGACCAGTCAATGAATGCAGTCCTTCACAGGGCCTCTCGCTGGGTGCAGCAACAAAGGCTTATACTATTATATCAAATGCTTCCTGATACCCCACTTTTTCACACTTAGGTTTCATGTGTACGCATCCTGAGACCTTAAACCCCCAAGGGCCAGAGCTATAACATTTGCCCCCATATGTGTTCTCAGTGCATTCAGTGGGTTTTCAGCACGCACACCTAAGGTTTCCTGCTACTGACACAATCTCATTTAGGGAAGCAGTAAGGTGTAGCACTTAAGGGCATAGCCTCTGGAGCCAGAATGCCTGCATTCAAATCCCAGCTCTGCCACTTCCACACTGTTTGAACATCTGTAAGCTCCTTAGCTTCTCTGAGTCTCACCTATCTCATCTGTAATATGGGGATAATGGTCTTGTCATCTCACTGGGTTTTGTCTTAAGGACTGAATGAGTTAATAGGTGTAAAACCTTAGAATAATTCCTGGCATGTAGGAAATGCTCAAAATGTATTAGTTCTTATTTATCCTCAGATTATCTACATCCGACTAGCAGATCTCATTGGTTCCTTGATGACATTGATCTAATACACACTATCATTTAAGGGTGGCTTTCCAGAGGATTAGGGGGTGAGTGGTTTGGAGGGGCGCTGCAGAGGAAAAACATGGTATCAAATGTTAAGTTGCTTCTCTGGAAATATTAAAATGAGAAAATGTGGATTTATAATTGAGGAAATGAGATACATAAACATTTAAGCAGCTTGACTTCACCTTTTCCAGCTGGGGCACATCTGCACCTGGAGGCCAGGATAGGATGTCAGGGGGCCTTTCAGAGAGTAGAAACACAATCCCACAGCTTTGGGAGGAAAGAGAGTAGACATTTTTTCATTGATATATAATTTGCATCCAGTCAAATGCCCAAATCTTATGTGTACAACATAAGCCTATATTTAAAGTTATATGTGCTCCTGCTACAATGTTTGAAGCAAGTCTGGGTGTAAATATCGTTGTACTGAAATTTGGAACAGATGTGTCTAGAGAAATTTATTATGAAAAAAACTAAGTCAATATCAGAGCATTTTTAGGGCTGGGAGGGCAGAAAACTTACACGAATTGAACAGCTATTACATGCTACACCTTTTCCATGTGTTTTTTCGTTTAAGACCTGCCACAACCCTGTGAGTTCTTTATTAACAGCCCCATTTCACAGATGGGCAAATTGATCTTCAGTTTATATAATTTTCCCCAAAGTCACAGAATATTGTGCTTTTGAATTGAACCCAGAACTGTCCTTCTTCAAATTACTATGCTCTTTTCTTCCTACTTTAATTACAATTTATTTAAAGTCAACACATCCCTTATCTTAGAGACATATGTTGTATTTTTTACAACATATTAAGATGAAACAGTCCTGGGTGCTAGGGAAGAAGACACTGAGATCAAAACTACATGCCATTTTTTAAGTTGCTGTGAACAGTCTGGAATGAGTCCAAATGGAATGAGACAAAAAGGTAAGTCATGTGTGATTTGTCTCATCATTTTGGGGCTAGGGAGGAAGTATTTATAGAATAAAATGTCATGAAGATGCATAGTAGAAACTAGTGACTCTTGGCTTAGACATAGAAAGAAGGAGAGAGAGAGAGAGTTGCTGCCCAGTGCTGGCCCTACAAGTTGGCAGAGTATGTGTTTGCCCAGGTGTGTGGAACAAATATTTCCTCCCTCCTCCCCACAACCCCCAGTTTTTCTAGGCCTTCATCAACCCATCCGACAAAACTTTCAATACCCCTAGCAAGTGTTACACTGGAGAAGTCATTAATTAGCAAAGTCAGATAAGGGTTAGGCAAGAACAGATCACAGAAGACGGAGGAGGCCAAGGAGATGGGCGAGTGAGACTTTCGTAGCAGGGTCATTGAAGGGGGAGAGGAATGGTCAAGACTTCCTGAACTGTACTTTTCCAGAACCCATGCTATTGCCCCTTGACAGTCTATGCTATCATTCTGTCTTCTGAGGCCTGAACTTCCAATTTGATTTTCTAGGAAATGCATCTCTTCTGTGGCCTCTCAGTTTTTTTTTTTTTTTTTTTTTTTGCGGTACGCGGGCCTCTCACTGTTGTGGCCTCTCCCGCTGCGGAGCACAGGCTCCGGAGGCGCAGGCTCAGTGGCCATGGCTCACGGGCCCAGTCACTCCGCGGCATGTGGGATCTTCCCGGACCGGGGCATGAACCCGTGTCCCCTGCATCGGCAGGCGGACTCTCAACCACTGCGCCACCGGGGAAGCCCGGCGTCTCAGTTTTGATGCTGTTCAGGAATATAACCTATACACCACATATACACTTACATACTCACACCAGCACAGCTTTCCTTAATTAAATAAGTTTATGTCTGTTAGAAGCTTTAAAAAGGTACTTTGTGTTTGATTCTCTCATTTGTATCTATTTCTGGGAGGCCAGGCCTTCATCAATGGGCAGCCTTCTTGATTTGGCCTCATTTAAATTTGTGCTTTCTGGAAGGCATACTGAGAAAGAAAACTGAGGGAAAAATAGATGGGTTGGGTGTTTAATCTTTGAGGTAACCAGTCCCTTGGGAAGTGCCCATACCATGAGGGACTGGAAGTCCCAGTGAGGGGGGCTGTGGGCTGGGCAGATAAGACCCCTGGTGAGAGCCAGGTCTGAGGTACACAGCCCAGTGTGCTGAAAACTTTCCTTTCTTTCGCTCATTCATTCTCTCATTAACATATATTCCTCCTTCATATTCACCTGAGTTAGGGATACAGTGGTGAACAAAATGGTCTCTGTCTTCTCAGACCTCGGCCTCATGAAGAGTACAGACAGGTAAATGATACGAAAAGTACAGACACGGAGCACCCGATCCAGGCCTGATGTTTTATTTTTAAGTTGACTCTACTTTCTCAGCTACTCATTTCCATGCCCCAGCAGAGCAGACCAGGAATAACGTCAGAAGACCTGGGTAAAATCCCATGGTGGCTGCTTCTCTGTCCTACCCAGAAAACTGCTCAGACCTCACTGATGAACTAAGATGGTACCTGCCTAGCAGTCAAACCCCACAGAAATGCAGCTGATTGATACTATTTTCAAAGCTCACGTGACTGAAGAATAAATAGTAAACTTGCTGTTTAGGAAATAAAGGTGTCATGGGTTGAATTATACCCCACCCCCACCCCACCCCAAAGATGTGTTCAAGTTCTAACACCTGGAACCTGTGAGAATGACATCATTTGAAAAAAAGCAACTTTGCAGATGTAATTAAATGAAGGATCTTCAGATGAGATCATCGTGGCTATAGGGCAGGACCTATATCCAATGACTAGTGTCCTTACAAGAGAAAGGAGAAGGAGATTCGAGACAGACACACCAGGGAGAAAGCCATGCGAAAACAATGGCAGAGACTGGAGTAACATGACACAGAAGCCAAGGAATGGCAAGGGTTGCTGGCAGAAGCTAGGAAAAAGGCATGGAATGGATTCTCCCTCAGAGCCTTGAGAAGGAATCAACCCCACTGATACCTTGATTTCAGACTCCTGACCTCCCGAACTATGAGAGAATACATTTCTATTTTTTTTTTTTTTTTTTTCCGGTACCCAGGCCTCTCACTGTTGTGGCCTCTCCCTTTGCGGAGCACAGGCTCCGGACGCGCAGGCTCAGCGGCCATGGCTCACGGGCCCAGCCGCTCCGCGGTATGTGGGATCTTCCCGGACCGGGGCACGAACCCGTGTCCCCTGCATCAGCATGCGGACTCCCAACCACTGCGCCACCAGGGAAGCCCCATTTCTGTTGTTTTAAGCCGTAAAATGTTTGGTAAATTTTTACAGCTGCCCTTGGAAACTAATTAGAGGATTAGTGAGATTTTTGCTACAGTCTCACTCCCTGAATAGACAGGAGACCAGGAATCAGGATAAAAGGGTCCTAATCCCTACAGAGAATGACAGAATTTTGATATGGCATCTTCCCCAGGCTCTGAAAGGGGTAATTCTATGTGGCTGCATTGTTACCGCATGATCCTATCCCTCCTGGGTTTCAGCCATTGGACAATGTTTGGACCACAGACCCAAGGAGCTAATAAGCAGACCACCCACGTACACAGATCAAACATATACCAGCAAAATCAGAGACAAACATGCCCCAAAAAGCTTTTGAAATATTTTGATTTTTGATATTTCAAAAAAGAACTAAAATAACCATAATGAGAAAAGCAGAACTTTTTTCAAATTCCTTATATTTATCATATATGCATGAATATAAGTCCCTCAAATGGGGTTATTTCCTATTCTCCCAGGGAGAAAATCAACAAGAAAATTTTGCTTGTCAACACAAACAGATAAACTTCTAGGTATGTAAATGGAATAATCCAAATGTATGCATATTGTATCTAATCTATCAATTTAATTATATTTAAATATTGTGAATCGCATATAAAATCTGTATAGATTTAGAAGTATGCTATTTTTTCTCATATATAACAAAACCACCTTACTCAAAAAGTATCTTTGATGTCAATATCTTTGTTATCACTGGAGCCACTTTTTGAGTCATTGAATCACTTAAGAATCAAAAAATTTCCTTTGCAGAGAATATAGTTTGTATTTCTGCATGAGTTGTTGGAAATAGAAGACTTATTGAATCCTTATATGATGTGGTCACTGAATATTTTATCTCAAGCACACAAGAAGCCATTTCTAAAACAGCACCCTTGCATTTTTCATATGTATATGTTTGCAATTTCCATGTTAACACTTATTCTGTTGTATGTTAAAATGACCCTCAAGGAACTTATTTACAGCAATATCTAACATTTGAATTAGAGTTTCTATCACTTCAAATTTTTAAAAATGCTATGTGATAAACACATTGACAGGGACATTTGAGGAGAATGATACTCTAACCCAAAGGGATGATTCTAAAGGTACAGATATTTGAAACTCTGGAAAGTAGGCTAGATTGAGAAGTACCCTCAAATCAATGAGATATGTTGCTTCTCTTTCACTCATCTGAAGGACAAGACCTGGACATAGGGAAAAACACGAGGCCCTCTCCTTGCTCTAAGAATGGTCCCTAACGGGACGTTGGCAACTCTCCCAGACTGAACAGATAAAGAAGGGGCTAGTGCAGCCGTGAGGAGGTGGATAGACAGATGGCACCTACTTATACTTATTAAGGTTACGACTCATGGTCAGAATGCTCCAGCTAGATTAGGGGTGATTACAATTTCCCCTGTGAGTTTGTATTTGTCAACATCCCTGAAAAAGTCATGGCCCTGGTTATAGAGAAAGGGAACACTCAAGAATACAATCAAAAGGAGCACAGAGAAAGCCTCATGTGTCTTAGTCCTGAGGAAAGGATGCCCTGTTAGCACGTATCACAATTTGTTGGCCCACATCCATTCTGTATATTGATCAAAGGCTTGACATGCTGTGGGGCCTTCAACATGATACAAATCCACCCAAATAATCACCAAGATCTCTAAATCCCTTCCAAATGTCACAAGCCACTGTTCAAATTCCATGTATGTGGGTGGAAAATGATGGCTCTTCACGACCTCATTGGAAAGACCCAGGTGGATAGGGGAGCAGACAATGGGTTAGGCTCCAAGTTTTATTTCTTAATGGAATGTATACCTTCTTAATATCTGGAGTTGAGAGCTCCTTCATGTTAAAACAAAACAAAACAAAAAAACCCAAACACCTACTATGTGCCATACACTTTTTGTAATGAAAACAGAGCAATGAAAAAGATAGACAGGGTCTCTACCCTAATTGATAAGACAGTAAGTACAGGACAATCTGGCAGCATATTGGAAGGTACCTCACCTATCCTTTGGGGTGGTGACCAAGGAAGTCTTCCTGGAAGAAATGAGCTAGAGGAAAAAGAAATAGTGAGGGAAAAGCGTTGGCAGAGGGAGCATTAAAAGCCAGAAGGAACAGAGAGAGAAGGCAAGTTTGAGGAACTACAAGTATTTCACCAAGGCTAAATCAGAGCCTGCAAGAGAAGGAGTGACATGAGATGTTTGGAGCAAGTCAAGAAGGATTTTGTGAGTTGTTTAGACACTTGGGTTTTATTTTGAGCGCAATAAACATATTTAAATAGAAAGGTGAGTCTCTCTCAATTCAGAGTTTTTGTTTTCAATGCCAGAAAGAAAACCAGATACTTTAAGATTTGCAGACTCTTTCTTCTTTCATTACATGGATTAGGCATCATTTACAGTAGAGAGAAGGTTAAAGTAATAGACTAGACTATGAAACAGTAAATATGTAATGGTGTTCCTGTCAATCTTTTCTGTGGGCTTCCCCTTTCCTCCATGGTGCTGTGCCTTCCAGAAGTGAGCAAAGTCCTTCCTTTCTGATGTTCATGTCAATGTTGAGAATCCCCAGAGGCACTGGGATCTTGAAAAATGCAGTGATGACAACCAGGAAAGGAGCTGGGAGCTTCCAAGAGATACTGAATTTGAGCTCAAGGTAAAGGATCTTTAACTACGTATTTTAATGCATATTCATTTGAGAATCAACTGAAAGCACTTGTAGGGGAAGCTCTATTGTCAGTTAGCACTATTTTTACCTTAAATCTCATATGCAGTAGTTCACAAAGCACTTTTATTATCTCAGTTAATCTTCTCCAAAACTGATGTCAGGACTGTTTTTCCATTTGACACATGAGGAGACTGGCTCAGTGTGGTTTGCCCAAAGTCACAGAGCTCATTCATGGTAGGGGCTGGGTTGGAAGCCATGTGTCCTAATCCAGAGTTTGCTAGTAATTTCTGACAATGCTGAAAACCAGGTGATACAAAGAAAAGTTTCAAGAACAGGGCAGGGGTGGTCTTTAGCCTGAAGAAGAGAAAACACATTTGAAACAATCCTTCATTCATTCAATAAATTATTTGAATGTCTACTATGTGCTACGTTCTCTGGCTAGTGATGAAGAAAACAGAGATGGCTCTTGCTAATATAGCACGTACAGTTAAGGGAGAAGTTGGGTATTAACCAAAAACTCCATATTTCATGCTTGCCCAGGGTCTCTTCTTTTGAGAAATGGTCCATTACCCTTTTCATAATGGAGCATAACATTTCCTGAAGTATTGGCCTTGTTAATTTCCAGGTATATCCATTGAACCCAGAGAGGGCACCTGGCCTAGCACTGGCCGATCAGTGACTCCTGGCTTCTGTGATTGGTTTGTGCCTGGCTGTGATCGTGCCCAGCTTTGTGGAAGCACCTGGGGAGGATACTTGTGTTCTTTTCTCAGGGATCTTGGTCTGTAAAGAGGTATAATACCAGAAGAGACAGTGACTGCTTTTGCCATCCCATGGGGGAAAAAAAAATCTGCTTGAAAACAAATGAAAGTAACACAGAATAAGGGAGAAGTTAGGAGAAGATGAGAGAAAGAGTCCTAAAAGCTTTATGTGAACTCCTGGATCTAGAGATGTCTTCTGGGTTAGGTAGGGCAATAGATCCCCTTTCACGGGTTAAGTTAGTACTGGGTTTCTGTCCCGATTGGTACATAAAGAATTACATAATTACGAATTGTGACAAGTTCTAGGAAGGAAACAAAGATGACATCCTGAAAGAGTCTAACTGCGGGGACATAGATCATGTGAGGTTGTTGGGAAAGTGACTTGAAAGTTACAACATGAAAGAAGAATAAGCTTTAGTGAAGTCAAAAGTGGAGACAAAACCACCTTGGTAGAAAGAACATGTGGGGAAGTCCAGAGGAGGAAAAGAGCTGTTGCTGGTATTTGAAGAGCTGTTAAGCAGAATGGCATGCATTTTGTTTGGCTACATTTGACGTAGGTGCCAATGGCTAGAAGTTGCAGTAGGTTGGCTATAGATTAAACAAAAAGAAAAACTTTCTAGCAGTAAGAAAACCATAATTTTCCTGTCACTGGAGGATCTCAGAAGAGGGCATGGTCACCTATCAAGGGTGTTTTACAGGGAAATTTCAGTTACTAAATGAGGGGTGACTGGTAAGCATTTATTCCTTTATTTCCTCATTCAGGAAATACTTTTTGAGCTCCTGCAATGTGCTAGGTATCATACCTGTGCATAACAGTAAATAATATGTACTCTTAGAACTGACTCAAAAAACTAAGTCTAGTGGGGGAAACTAAAAGCTCACATGCCAATTACATGGCAGGATGGTAAGTGGCAGAGCAGGTGGCAGCAAAAAGTGCTTTGTGACCACATACGAGGACAGCTAACACAACTGAGAATGACTTCTAAGATAGGCTCCAATCCTATAAAAGTATGATTCCAAACATCAGGTAAAAGTTCTTGTGAAACCTGAGGTTGGGATCCACGAGCAAGCTCCTATCATGGATGGGAGACTCCATTCCCAGCATAACGTCAAATGAATGGATTCTAGTGCTTGTTAGGAGAGTTAGGCAAGCAACCTGCCTTGTACGATGGCACCTTAACAGATAGAATAAAGAAAAAGTATTACTACTTGAAGCGTTAGCATAGAATTCATTTTAGGGAGAGACCTGTCTCTGGGAAAATATCTTGAAAAGCTTCAAGGTGGGGGGTTGGGGAGAGCTATAAAGTGCTGGGAGCATAAAGGGCAACAGGAGGCTTCACAATACAATGAGATGTTTAAGCTTTTCTGCAGGGGACAATAAGAAAAATGTGCGTTTGGTTTGGATTCTGTTTTCTCAAAGGTTGAGAGAGGGCAGGGAGATCAGAGCTGCAGATAGAAGAGAGGAGATGGAAAAGTGGGTCATGGGAATGTCTCTGGTCATTGGCATTTTAAGACTAGAAGATGCCCAATGTTACATTTGAAGAGTCTTGCACTGTTTCTCCATCTCCCTCAGATTCCTGACTGTTCAGTTTAGTTTACCACCCTCAGGAATATCTCCAGGGAGGTTGTGAGTGTGTTTATATCTGTGTGAACATCCAGGAAGAGAACCGGATTTGTTGCTAGGTCTGTGTGATGTAAACAGAGACACGTGAATGGACACAGGAGCCCAGAGGTGACAGTGTTATATAAGCCTGCAGGTATCTGTGGAAATCCAGGGCAGGTCTTGGAATTCTAAGGGGGAACAGAATGGGGAGTTTGGGACCAATCTTCCCTGGATCTCAAGGAACAAGGAGGACTCACCATGATGAGCTCTGGGGTATACTCACCTTATTCTAGACTGAATATACTAAACATTACACTTCCATTAGAGCATGAATTATATCATAACTGGAGGTATACATACATCTTTTCCTCCCAGCCGCCTACCCTAAGCATGAGATCCTGGAAAACAAGTCCTTCGTAGCTTCTCCGGTGCCTAGTAGTTGACATAGATGGAGCTAGAGAAACACTTGTTTGGGGGCCAGTGCAATTCCCCTACAGGCAAAGGAGAAATGAATTAGCCTCAAGCCACTAACAAGTTACAAGCTCCTAGACAAAGGCCTGCCTTGGTTCTGGGAACTGTGATAATGAGGCTGCAGAGGGCCTTTGGGCTAAGCCAGCTGCTAAGGACACAGGCCCTGCCCAGCTCCAACATCGCATGGACTGGAAACAGGGATGTGGAAGCTCATTAGGGAGAAATGGTTTTAAAAAATAGCATCATCATCTCTAATCAGGCAGTGGGCTAGGGGTCAGATCCTTCTTAACAGGATGTGGGCTGGGAGGGCAGGGCTGGGGCAGACATGATAGGGCGCGGAGGGGCAGCTGCAGTCAGCTGCCCAGTGACCCTTCTGGTCACCCTCGCCCACCTCCGAGGGCACTGTGCTTGAAGGTCTTAATTAGGCCCCTCTATAGTGCAACTGGGTCCTTGGGAAGCACTGCCAGCCAGTCCCCGCAGCCTTACAGGAAAGCGCAGATGTGCTCAGGCCTGGGCCTTGGTAGGGAAGGGCGATGCTTTCCTGGCCAGGGGTGAGCGGCACAGAGAAGGCCAGCTCACCCACAAAAGCCTGGCCCTGCCAGCAGCTCTGGGCTTTCTCTTCCGGGACTTCTGATGGGAATGCTGAGAATGGATGAGGGGAAGGCCCAGACTTCCTCCCCACGCAGACACCGCTTATTGGAAGGATGTTGGCACCAACCGCACTGCTGGCTGTCCCCCGCTTCCCCTCAGCTCAATTAATGCAGTAAGCGGCACTTCCTAACTGCTGCTCCTGCATCATCTCCTGCCCCCGCTCCTCTCCTGGGCTGCTGAAGTGAAGTATGGGACACCAGCCTGTCCTCTGGGGCTGGCCTGGGAAGAGAAGGGAAGTGGCCTGAGCTGGTAGGGAAAAGCCTCGCAGAAATGGTTCTGTATCTGGAACCCACCCGACAGGGCTCAGATCCAAATGTGAGGCCACCCTCCAGCACCCAGGGTAACACTCGGCCCAGCATTTGGATTTATCTCTACCTGGCCTTGCTTTTCTATTGCTAGTTTCTCTAAACTTGATTCTCATTTTATAGGTATGCTATTTCATTATAGGTGTCATTGTCTGTGGTAAACCTTCTCGGATCTTTGTGGAATGACCTGAGGTATAAATATAAAAAACGAAATTGCCGTTATTTGTGTGACAGTTAAAACAAGTGGGTAATGTGATGGTGAGGGACTGATGGGGGTGTGTAGGGCAGCTTTAAAAGAGGGATTGTTGATGTTATCAAACCCAACTTAGACGATCCCCTCTGAGGAGCAACTCCTGAAGTTAGATGGTTAATTCCTGTTGAGGAGCTCAGGGAGCCTGGGGAAGCCCGGCAGACTCTTCAGAGCTCTCAGATTAAGACTTTTTAACTTGCTGTGCTTCTTTTTTTTTTTTTTTTTTTTTGCGGTACGCGGGCCTCTCACTGTTGTGGCCTCTCCCGCTGCGGAGCACAGGCTCCGGACGCGCAGGCTCAGCGGCCATGGCTCACGGGCCCAGCCGCTCCGCGGCATGTGGGACCTTCCTGGACCGGGGCACAAACCCGTGTCCCCTGCATCGGCAGGCGGACTCTCAACCACTGCGCCACCAGGGAAGCCCTTGCTGTGCTTCTTGATCCTCCTTTCCTCCCTACCTCCCTCCTTCCTTCCTTCCTTCCTTTCCTTCCTTCCTTCCTTCTTTCCTTCCTTCCTTCCTTTCTTTTTGCCTGCCTATTGAGCATTCGAGTTCAAGGTTCTGTATCAGATGATAACATAAAGATAAATCAGATGTGACTTCTCATCGGAAACTTGGATCTATGTTCTAACAAGGAAAATCAGGTATCTTTACACAGAACCATCATATAGGGTAGACAGTGAGGTGTGTCTTTAAACAGACACAGTCAAAGCACTAGGGACTATTCCCATATCACCCACCATGTTCACTGCCCAGGGATGATATTCAGGTATTTATTACACCTTTAAGCCTGCCCCTCTTGGATAGGTTGACAGTAGTGGATCCCAAGACTCTTTGTCTCAAGGCAAATACATATTTGAAGCCCTTGAGGCCAAAGATCTGTTTAACTCACCTCTGGAGCAGGCCTGAGAAAGCGCCCAGTTGATGCAGACACCCTTAATTGGTGATTAAGCTGGCAGCGTGGGTCTGTCTGTGAGAGGCTGAGAGAGTATGGGGTTGTTATGAAATCAAAGTCCAGACCATAATAATGGACTCCAGACCGAATAATGCTTTCTCCCAACTCAACTTTGAAATCTGTCTCTATTAGGCATAACTTATTCATCTTCTTAAGCTAATTCATTAACTCTTTCTAAGCCCACATCCTGGAAATTCAGCCTCATTGCCAGGCCCGCAGAGGACTGCTCAGGCAGCCTGGGAAGTGGGCAGTGGTTCTGCGTGGTGTCAGACAAAGAGGCCAGTGGTATGAACAAGGTTAGGGGGTGGAAGGGCTCTGAGACTCCTTCAACCACTTGGACCATAAAAAACATAATATGAACCACAAGCATGAGCCACTATATGATTTAAAATTGCATAGTAGTGGACTTATTTTCAAAAATAAAAGGATTTTAAAAAGTAAAAGGAAACAGGTAAAATTCAATTTAATAATATGTTTCATTTAATTCATTAAATATAAATATCCCTTTAACATGTAATTAATGGAAAAATGGAAATAGTTTCTCTTTTCTTGTGTGCTGGGTCTTCACAATTTGGCACAGAGTTTTCCTTTACAGCTTAGACACATTTTATATGCTTAAAAGCCCCACATGGCTAGTACAGTACAGTACAAATTTGGACAGCTGGGAGACTCTTGTGACCACCAAAGCCCACTGGCAAGAAATACCAACATTAATTTTTATCTTCATCCTATACGTATACTACATATACACATCACTTTTCCTTCCAAAATATAGTTTATCCATGTAACAAATCAGGATGCATATATTTTATCCCCATTTTATAGATGAGAGAACAGAAGCTCAGAGAAATGTAGTAATTTGCCTTACAAATTACCATGACAGGTAGCAAGTCATAGAGCTGGAACTTGGCTCTTCTATGTCTGTTTGATTCTAAATCCTACCAAGCTAGCATTTCCCGAGGTGCTCTAAGCTCCACAAGACAGGTTTGGGGTCAAGGATGTTCGAGGAGAGTTCTTGGGTATTGACAGCATAAATTAGCATGTGAGAGGCTTTGTGAAGTCCTCTGATTAAAGGAAACTGCTTACCTTTGTTTAACAAAAAGTTTCCCAAATATGGAACATGGAACTGCTTTTTTTCATGCAACATCTATTAACATTCTAAGGAACCAGTGTTTCACATAACGTGCTTTGGAAAATGCACTGTGCCAATGGAATTCTGCTTATTGAAATAAGACTCCCAGCCAAGTAAGAGGTCACCTCACAAGTAATGACAGGGTTTTTGAATGTCAGCCTCAGGTATGACAAAGGAGGCACCATCTGGTGACTTCAGTTTAACAATAATAGTGTTCCTGTTTAGCCCCTTCAACTTCAGATTAAAATCACAGAGTGTGACCCACAAGCAACATCTTAGGCAGCCAGAATCCACATAATACAAGAGCTCAAATAGCCAACTCTTTCCCCACCTCACACAGTGATGATTTATGCTCATCATGTTAATTGGGTCCCTTTAAGACCTTAGAACAACTTCAGAACCAAAACAGAAAGACTCACACTCATACAGTATAGTTTTAGCATAAAGTAAAAGTGATCCCATTCCCATTTTTTGGAAAATCACTAATTTGTGAATAGGAAAATTGGTACTTAGGTGTACTACCCATGGTCTGAAGACGTCACAACAACTCAGTGGAAGTAGGAGCTATTATCGTCATCATCGCCGCCATTTTAAACTGAGGAAACCAAGGCACAGAGAGGTTAAGCAACACGCCAGAGGTCACTCAGCTAGAAAGCAGCAGAACTGTGCTTTCAGGGAGTCTGGCACCTTGCTATATGTTTAACCATCACCATTTAATCCTGAATCGATGAATCCTCCAGAACAACCCGTTTTAGAACCCAATTGGACAAATGGGATAGTTAAGCATGTGTGCATATGTGCAGAGAAACAGAGAAAGAAAGAGACACAACAAAAGCAGGCAAATTAGAATATATTAGAGACTGGGAGAGAAGTTGTGATGGATCCATAGTACTTTATTCAGAGCTTTTATATACATGATCTCATTTGATCCTCATAGTAATTGATTTGAGTTAGATCCTAGTGCAGCTAACAAAGTGGCCGAGTAGGAGGGGAGCCCTGGGCATCTGAGGGCAGTCAGTTCACAACCTTTTCTACCACTGCTTGAGGAAATTAGCCACAAGTTCCCTCCAGCCTCCTCTCCTTGCCTTAAATCTTCTAGGCACATTTTACAATGACGACTTTGTGTCCATGCCCCTAGTGTCTACCACAGCCCCTCCTTCAAATTTTGAGTCCAGACACCACCCGGGCTTCGCTCTAGGTTTCTAAGGCCCCAACGAGACTGACCAACACAGTGTGGCAAGGAGCCAGCATTCTTATTTCCTGAGGTTGGATGGCTGGGAGGCCTCCGGGTGTCTGGGCCCATTTCCCGGCACACAGCTGCTGTGGCCGAGCCTGTATAAATGTTTCAGCGTTAGACTGGAAAACCGCTTGAGAGACCATGTGGAGGATGGAAACACTCTCCTTGTGTCAATGTCAGGAAAGAAGGAAGCAAACCAAGGCTTACAGGGGAGGCTGGTTGGATACCTGTCTGGCAGGTGCCCTGGAGAACGCCAACCCAGGTAACAGCTGAAAACTCCAAACCCCTCCGGTTCTCAGCTGCCCTCAGAGAACCTGAAAGACTGGCTGGGGATCAGTGTAGGAAATTCACACTGGGGATAGGGCGGCTTTGGGGCAGGCTGTTGTTAGTATTCCTCAACTCAGCCTATTCCTTCTGCTGGAGGGTCACATGGAGAAGTTGTTCCCTTGAGGGACCTGGGCATCATCCTGGCAAACCTTGGGCCTCTCTTTGTTTCCCCTGCTGCTTCCTTCCAGATGTAAGAAGAAGGGGCCTGTTTTATATTTCTGTTGAATAAATTAGTTACACCTTTTGGGTTTTCTCACACAGGCCAGCACATCAAAACATGCCTTCGAGTTCTGGAGAATGTCCCAGGGGTCCCAGACCCTCTGGAAAAACACTCATTTGGACAGCTGCAGGACCAAGAACTTGCCTTTGAAGCCCCTCAGTTAGAGAAAACTTGCCAAAAGGGATGGGGAGGGAATCTATGGTGAACTTAGTCCTGTGATCAAAACAGATTCTTTTATTAGATGCTAATGATGATGATGTTAATAGCTATCATTTATTGAGTATAGCTTGCCAGGCACTTAACACATTCATTCATTCATTCAATAAAGATGGCTTCTCATTATCTTATTTAATTCTCACAATAACCCTTTATGAGCTAAGTATTATTTTCTCCAGATGATAGAACTCAAGAGTAGAGCACTTATGAAATGTGTCTAGTTTTCCTCAGCTGGTTTTGATAGTGGAGGTGAGACTTGATGTACAGATTTTTTTTCTGATTCCAAAGCTCATATTCTTAACTATTCATTCATTCATCCATTCATTCATTTATTAAACAAATATTTATTGAGTGCCCGCTATGGGCTAGGCATTCTTCTAGGGATGCACTAGGGATGTAGGAGTGAACAAAACAGACACAGCTTTCATTTTAATAGAGAGACAGACAAAACCCAGTAAACTAGTGAAATTACAGTATGTTAGGTGTTGATGTGTAGGAAGAAACGATGCATATGTTAGATGTTAAGTTCGGGAAGAAAATTTAAGCAAGGTAAGGAGTATAGGGAGTATTGGAGTGGAGAGAGGAGAACTTATTATTTTATATTGGGTGGTAGGGAGTATCAGTCGCATAAGGAGACACCTTAACAAAGATCTAATTGAAGGGAAGGAGCCACTTACATGAGGAGAGCTCCAGTCGGGGGAATCTGTGCAAAGGCCCTGCGGTGAGAATATGCTTTGCACTGGAGGAACAGCAAAGAAACCGGTGTAGCTAGAGTGAGATAAAATAGAAGGAAATCAGGTCAGAGAGGAAGTGGAAATCAAGTAGGGTCTTATAAGCCATTGTGTGGGGTGAGTGAAATGAGAAGTCAAAGGAAGGTTTTGAGCAGAGGAATGACTTGAGCTGACATATTCTAAAGCCTGCTGTGTGTGGGTTAGTGTCCATGCATATGATTAGTTCTGTCTGTGGATGGGGCCCAGGAGAAAAGATACCCCCATACTGACAGGTACATCTAGCACCCAGATGTTGGCTTCTAAATGCCTTTTCCCCAACGGAAGAAACCAGGGCTCCTTAGAGAAGTTGTTATTTTCACGATTAGGGCAGGAAAAATGCAAGATGGGATGTCTTCTGGTGAGAAATAAAGGGAGTGCCCGAAGAAAGATTGGGGGCATGTTGAAAGAGGACAGGACTCAACGTGAAGGTCAAATCTAGGGCAATTTGAATAGCAGAACAAATACTAGTAGAGTTAGGTTAAATCCATAGGATAAAATAAAAATAATATAAACACATACTTGAATAAATTTAGTAAGTCGGGGAGAAGGGATAGAAGTAGTCAAATCAATAAGTGTAGAAGGAATGAAGGAAACACACGATCACCACTAGAATTCCACAGTAATAGTTTTTGCAGGCAAGTTCCACCAACAAATGCTAAAATTGGAGGGTGAAAATTTGAACAGAGTAGAATATTAGCACAGTTGTAAAGTATCTCCTCCAAAATATCGACCAGTTACAAAGGGAACCACAGTAACTTTGTAGTGGAGAAACCCAGTACGGGGCACTTTGAAATCAAGTAGTGAAGGTTAACATCACTAACAAGGTGTTGACATTATGGAGCCTGAGGATGATGCGTGGAGAACGCACCATCACTTCTGTGATGTGCTTTTGCTGCAAATGCATAATCTCAACCTTGTCACGAGAGCACACCAGACAAACCCAAGTGGACAGGCATTCTACAGAATGACTGACCAGTATTCATCCAAAGATCCTTAAGGTCAAGGAAAAACAAATTGTCACAGATGGGAGGAGACTAAGAAATAACAACTTTAAGCAATGTGGATCCTGGACTACATCTGGAAAGGGGAAAATTTTTTTAAAAACGGGGGCAGGGGGGAAAATGGTGTAATTTGAATACAAACCGTAGTTAATAGTGTTAACGTCCTGGTTTTGTCATTGTATGTTAGTCGTCAGCATTAGGGGACGTTGGGTAAAGGATATACATGAACTCTCTGGACTAGTTTTGGAATTCTTCTGAAAGTCAGTATTTCAAAATAAAAATTTTTAAAAAACTATAGAAGTTAACCAGACATTGTGCTGAATATGTACACATATGGAATCATTATGTCGTATGTCTAAAACTAACATGTGTTATATATCAGTTTTATCTCAGTTTAAAAAAACTAGATAAAAAATCATGAAAAACCTTAAACTAGATGTTGCTGGATTGAGAATATACTGTATGGGGGCAAGGACACAAGTCAGAAGACTAGTTGGAGGGCTGCAATGGAAATAATCCTGGTGAGAGTAACAGTGGTTTGGACTCGGAGGGAGCTGGCAAGGCGGTGAGTATTTGGAGTCTGGACACTTTTGACAGTAGAGCTGACAATATTTGCTGGTAGAATGATTTAAGGAGGAGAAAAATGGAACTCAGGATGACTTTAAGGTGTATGATCCAAGCAACTGAACTTCCAACAGCATACATTTTTTTAAGTGTTTTATGTATACTATTTCAATTAATCCTCAAAAATATGAATTAAATATTCTAATCGTCCCATTTAAAAAAATATCTTTATTGGAGTATAATTGCTTTACTATGTTGTGTTAGTCATCCCATTTTAATAGTAACAAAACAACTAATATTTTCCAAGTATTATATATACACTGGCACATATGTAATATCTCGTCTCATCCTCACTTGTGTCATTATTCCTATTTAATATAGGAGCAAACGGAGACCCAGGAGGCTACGTAGCTTTCCCACAGTCACCCAGCTGGTTAGTAATGGAGTTAGGCTTCTCCCGCATTGAGCCTCATTCTGGTGGCCACATACCGCACTGTCACAGCACTCCACTGCCTAATTTTATAATTGAGGAAACGGAAATTTAGCAGGTGGCATAATCTGCCAGAATTCATGCAGTTTGAATGTGGCAAAGCCAGAATTCGACCCCAGCTCTGATTTCAAAGCGCAAGCCTCAGGCTCTGCTGTTGGATCCTGTACGTCTGAGTGTGGATGGCATTAGAGATGGGGCTCCCTGGCACAGCCTGCAAAGGGCTGGCTGGGGGCTGCTGGTGGCAAGAGGCCACTAAGGCTATATCTGTGACTATGGGTACCATCTCCAGGCGAGGGATTCAGGCGGCTTCCTTGCCCCTGGGTCTCCCGCCAGCCAGGACTGTTCCATGCCCTGAGCGATGAGGGGGAGATGTCATTACAGGCTGGGGCAGCACTGCAGTTCCATATGCTGGAACCACATGTGCCCAAGAAGCCTGCTATGCCCATCAGCCTCTTTGGACAGCCGCCAGTTGGAAAGGAGGGATAAATCATGCACTCATTTTAATGGGCCAAAAGGTCCCTGCCTTCCCTTTCTACTTGTTCAAAGGCCTGCCCTTCCTACCCCTGCCCCTAAATCATGGGGAAATATTCCTAGTCCCTGAAAAACAGATATGAAAACTTGTCAGAAGAAGAGAATATGCCCAAATAATCAGTCCTGGGTGTCTTGGGTAATAAATTAACCCTGAGTACTAAGAGAAGGTGATTGTGATTTTTTTTTCTGTTTCTTTATATATTTTTCTTTTTTTCCCATTTTTTATAATGATCATGCAAATGTGAATATTTAAATGGTTGATACTTTGATAATTAAAAGAAAAATCTAAGTGTGGACTCTGATTTAAGGTTCCTTACATTTGAATACTAGGTCCACTACTTACTAGCTGTGGAATTGTGAGCAAGTTAACTAGTGAAGTCAAAGTTTTCCTATCTGTGAAGAGAGGTTAATATGAGATCCTATCATGGAGTTTTTACAAGGATTAAATGAGATAATATATGCAATTAATTTAGTAATAACTTCTAGCTATATTGTTATTATAAATATTAACTTTTCAATTTTACTGGGTTTTCTTTCCTCCATGATATCTCCTGTCCCTTGTCCCCATCTGAGTGCTAAACTCACCTTTTTGGCAAACAGAAAGACTCCTGGGAAAATAGGGAGCCCCTCCAATGGATGGTTTGAGAGAGTGTTGATGGAGGGAGATTCCTCTGAAAAAAGTAGCCATTTCACTATTATGAGTCTTAGCAAGGCAGTCAAACAAAGGCTGATGGTTTTCATTATTCCCATTCTCCAGGGAGCACATCCGCAGTGTCTCCAGTAAATTGGACTTTCAAAGGTAAATGTAAATTCCAGTGTTAATTTACTTAAAGTAAATAATTCAGAGAGTCATATGTCAGCAAACCTCATTTTGTGGCACTATATTAATGTCTTCCTTAAATACAGCTCGCCCTTTCTAAAAGCTGTTTTATGGGTCCAGGAAATCTGTCTATTACAAAGAAGTGCTTATTGTAAAGGATGTTTTAGTCTTCGGGTTCAATTAGGGAGAGAGCCAGGGTCAATGGGAGCCCTATGTGTGAAACGGCCTTAATAGCCGAGATGTAGTAGGGAAGTGGGAAGCTCGCTAAGGCACCTGGGTTTATACCCGGCAGGAAGGGATGTGAAGAAAGAGAAATGAAGGGCTTGATTCAAATTTCCCCAGCCTTCAAGGAGCCCAGTGACAGCGACTGACCAATCCATTGTAGTGGAAAGAAGGCAAGTTCAGTGTGGGAGGTTCTAGGCCCTGGTGTCTTCTCAGGCACAGTTAATCTCTCCAGGTCTGGATCTCCTTCTCTTTACATTGGGGAGAGGAATGTCTCCCCAAGGAGCTGCTTGTTATCAGTATCAAATAAAAGAGCTGTGAAACAGTTTGAAAGATTCAAAGAGTCATAGAAATACAAAGCATTATATTTATGGTTATGAATTACTATTTTTATTATCATCAGATCTCAGTTGCACAGGATTGAGTTACCGTTACTCCTCAATTCTTTTTTTTTTTTTTTTTTTTGCAGTACACGGGCCTCTCACTGTTGTGGCCTCTCCCCTTGCGGAGCACAGGCTCCAGACGCTCAGGCTCAGAGGCCACGGCTCATGGGCCCAGCCACTCCACGGCATGTGGAATCTTCCCAGACCGGGGCACGAACCCTTGTCCCCTGCATCAGCAGGCGGACTCTCAACCACTGCCCCACCAGGGAAGCCCACTCCTCAATTCTTGACATATTATCATCACCATTTTCTTTATGCTCTTTGATCCTGGTTCTTCACCCTTATTCCCTGCCACCCTGCACCCCCCAAAAACGCTCTTGTGTGTTTGATACGTACTTTAGAAAATACACACCACTCATCCATACACATATGGGTGATTTCTGTGCATGGACTTGTAATTTACGTACAAATGGCATTGTTTGGTAGATCTCATTTTGTTTCTTTTATCACCCGTCTCTGTGTTTTTAAGAATCGTCTGTGCTGCTACCTATACATCTAGTTATTCCCTTAGAATTGCCACCTAGTATATCAGGATAAGCTTATCCCACCTTCAACAATGAAGCCTCCCAGTGAAGGCCTTCACACTGCCTCTGACTTGTGGCCACTGCAAAGAACAGCAATGACTACTCTTGTGCATTGCTCTCTACGGTCATGTTTGAGAATCTATTTGGAATAGATATTCAGGAGCAGAACCAGGCAAAAGCCAAGAACAGGCAATTTCCAGAAGAGAAAACCCAAAGGACTAGCAAGCATTTGAAGTTTTGTTCAAATGTATTAGTAATCAGAAAAATGCGAATCAAAACCAATGAGCTATCACTTTACACATTTTAGACTCACAGTGATTAGAAAGCTGGATAGTGCCAAGTATGGGTGGAGATGAGGGATACAGGCCCTCGTCCATGGCTGGTGGGGAGGGATGTGGAGTGGTACCTGGCACAGTGGTTCTGGAGAACCATCTGGCAGTATTTAGCTAAATTCAGACATGCATAGTTTTCTGATAGGTATTGTTTTTATTATTGCATTAAAAATCATTATTAAACACCTACTTTTCTCATTAAAAAATAATTATCCAATACCTACTAACTTAGCTCTACCTAGCTCTATCGGGTGCTAGAGCTCAGATGTGGTCCTTGCTCTCATGGAACTTAAGATACACCTGGAAATGTTTGGTCATCTCTGTACCACCAGGACCTAGCAGGGTGCCTGGCTAACTCTAGCTCAGTAAATGTCTGCTGAAGAAATGAACAAGGAGAAGCAGATATTAACCCCACCACTGCTTTCTAATCTTACCATAAGTCGACCAACTCTCAGCCTCTAACACTGTCCCTCAGGCAAGGATGGTACTTTTTGTTCTGCAACCTATCCTTGGCCTCCAGGACAAGACTTAAACTCCCCTCTCCTACCCCCTGCCCATCCCCCCCCCAAAGTTCTTCGTAACTAACATTAATTATCTTCGAAGCACTTGGCTAAGTCCCTTTACTGCCTAATATGCATTCAGTGATGTAAGTACTATTACTATCCTCATTTTACAGATGAGGAAACTGAAGCTCAGAGCAGTGATGGAACTTGTCTGAGATCACACAGCTGTTGAGGTGCAGGCTGAGCTCCACCCCAGATCATTTTTGCTCCATGGTCTGACGTCAGTTGGGTAGGGTATACGGTTAGTTTGGGCTGCTATAACAAAACACCACAGACTACACAGCTTATAAACAACAGAAGTCTATTTCTCACCATTCTAGAGCCTGGAAGTCCAAGATCAGAGTTCCAGCATGGTCAGGTGAGGGCCCTCTGGGGACCACAGGTTTCTCACATGTGTCCTCACCTGGGGGGAGGGGCAAGGCAGCTCTCCCAGGTTTCTTTCATAAGGGCATTAACCTAATAACCTCCCCCAAGTCAGCCTATCACCTCCCCAAATCCCACCTCCTAATACTATTCCATTGGGCATTAGGACTTCAACCTAGGAATTTTGGGGGACACAACTATTCAGACCGTAGCATGGAGCATTTACCTTTACTGTCTTACCTAGTGCCTTAACATATGCACGTTATGTTCAGGCAGATACCTGATGAACAAAAGGGGCATTTTTATAACTGCCTGTTAAGACATTGGTTTTCACCTCACGGTCTGAATAGAGAATCACCAACAGCAGCTCCCCGCCCTCACCCTCCAACGGCACAGTTTTAAGCAGCAGAAGTGCTCATTAGAATGGAACCCCAAAGCTTTGCCTTAGCTCCTCCCAGGAGTCTCAGCCAGTCTGCTCCCAAATGGTTCTGTTCAGGGTTGAAAAGATTTATAGCATCCTCTAGCTGCTGACGATCTTTCCCC
>NW_006788592.1:296975-312549 GCF_000442215.2 Lipotes vexillifer
CCCTATCGATCCTGCTTCCGGAGCTCTGCTCAGGGGACAGGGAGTGACCGAAATGCTAAATTTTTACCAAGCTCACTGCAAAGTCAGCCAGACAGCCCAGGCTTCCTTTGGGACCTGCAGCTGAAGGCGGAGGGATAACCACTGAGTCACACAAACTTCCTCCTGAGCCACAGTGGCCAAAACGTCCCCTCCCTTCAGTCAGTGCCCCAACAGCCAGTTTCCAGGGTTCATCCAAGGTCTTTGCTTGCAGGTTTCAGTCTTCCCTCTCTCCACAGACGTTTACTGCACCAAGGCCCCACTATGCCTTCATAGCCCTGCACTCTAGCCCCTTTCACTCTGTTGAACTAGACCACTCTTTGAGGGCAGGGACTGTACAGCCGGCTGGCCACAGCACTTAGAACAGAGTCAGCTGGGGGAAATGTTGAATGAAGGCGGCGGGGAGAGAGAGGGAAAGACTGGGGGTTTGGGGTTGGCAGATGCAAATCATTACATTTAGAATGGATAAACAACAAGGCCTTACTGTATAGCACAGGGAACTCTATCCAATCTCCTGGGATAAACCATAATGGAAAAGAATATAAAAAAAAAGAATGTATATATGTGTATAATTGAGTCACATTGCTGTAGAGGAGAAATTAGCACAACACTGTAAATCAGCTATACTTCAATGACAAAAATAAAATTAAAAAAAAAAAAAGAATGTCACACACACTGGTCAATTTTCACAGCAGGAACTGAGAATATGAGAAGCCAGTAGTACCATGGATGAGTTATAGATGCCAAATTTCAGCTCTAGGATTTTGGAGGGCAAGAGCATCGTTTGTTTCATGTTTAGATGAAAGAGAACTTATCTATGGGACAAAAATCTGGGTCAGGGATGGCAAAGTATCTGTCTATATATCACCCCTTTTAACTGTCACGTCTATGACAGACACCATTAATTGTTCAAGGTGTCCTATTTCACTGAATAACCAGGCAGGCTTTCGTAATTATGAGAGGTGAGACCCCTATGCCATCGCTCGGCTAGGAACAGTGCACCATATTGTGCTTTGCGCCACAGATGCCACAAAGCTGTGGTTTCTCACAGTCTGATTGGAAAGAAAATGCATTCACATATAAAAAGAGTAAATAACACTATAATGTTCTATGATAATTTATTCATTCATTTAACAAAAAGTTATGGAGCACCTGTTATATATATATGCCAGGTACCATATGAAATACTGGAGATATACGAGGATGAATAGGGTGTGAGTTCCTGCTTTCAAGGAGTTTGTAGTCCAATGGAGGACATGGAAACATTGCATTTAATATACAATGTGGTAAGCTGGTTGGTATAGAAAATGTAGGGTGCTATAGGAACCCACAGGAATGGCCTTGGGAAGTCTAACATGGAACCAGAGAAAGTGTACTATATTAGTTTCTTGACGCTACTGTAACAAATTACCACTAATTGTTGGCTTAAAACAACAGAAATTTATTCTTTCATAGTTCTGGTGGCCAAAAGTCCAAAATGAGGGCCATACTCCCTCCAGAGTCTCTAGGGGAGGGTCCGCTCCTTGCCTCTTCCAGCTTCCGGCGGCTGCCAGCCTTCCTTGGCTTGTGGCTGTATCACTCCAGTCTTCAAGGCCATGATCTTCAACTCTCTCGCTCTCTGCTCTATTTTCCCATCTTCCACTGTCTCCTTCTTATGAGGGTACATGTGACTGCGTCCCAAAATTCTTAATTTAATCACATCTGTAGTCTTCTTTTTGTTATATAAAGTAACCGTCATAAATTCTGGGAGTTAAGATGGGGATATCTCTGCGGGGACAGGGAGCAGTTTTCAGCCTCCCACAGGTACCCAGCATTTGAACTGCACCTGGCACATTATAGACACTCTATATGAGTGAAGTTGCATTTAGTCTGTGAACACAAGGCTGAGTATGTAGAGAATGATATACTCTTGTTCAGAGAGTACATGAGATAAGAATCGAGGAAAGGATCACAAGCTGGGGAAGGAAGCGGGAAGACCAAAAGTTGGAGAAATTGATTCAGTTGGACACCAAGTAGAGCAGACAGGAGGTAAGCGGTGAGGCTTGGGACAGTGGGGAGCAACAGTGAAATACTGAGAAGGACAGTCAAGGCCAGTTTAGGATTAACCTCTTAAAACAGAAAGTTCACCAACAGCCCATTTTAGGGGTGCCTTTGGCCCCTTTGCTGGGCTAGGACAATGATGAAGAGAGTGGTAAGGGTGCTGAGATGTTGATGGGCTCATGGTTTCTGTCTGTTTCCGGTGCTTGCAGTGCCCTCCCCCCACTGCCTTTTTGCCAACTCCTACTCCCCTTTCTGGTCTCAGCCATGGGTCTTTTCTGACTCTGGCTCTCTTCTAGCTGACCTTTTCCCACAGAGCCCAGGGCAGCCAGTTGGAGAGGAGAGCGGTTACAGTAGAGCGCAGTGGGTAAGAGCGAGGATGCTAGAACGGAGCTCCAGGGGGCAGGGAGGGCAGGGATTTTTGTCTCTTTTGTTCACTGCAGTATCCTAGTGCCTAAAACAGTGCCTGGCCCCCCAGTAGACACTCAATAAATATTTGTTAAAAGAATGAATGAATGGAGCCAGATGTGTCGTTCTAATCATGGTTCTACAACTTACTAGCTGTAAGTGAGTAAATTGTTGAACCTCCTGTGCCTCAGTGTCCTTATCTATAAAATCATGATGCTAGTATCTGCCTCCTGAGGTTGTTCTGGAGAGCGGAAGGGTTGATACGGGCAAAACATTTAGAACTGTGCTGGGTGCAGACATGTTCTTCAAATCCACACTCAGAGGTTTCCACAAAGTTGGATATATATTTAATTTTAAAGTACATTCTAAACTATTTAAAAAACTGCAAATTTCAAAAGGATGTACTTTCAAAAGTATCCTGTATCAACATCAACACACAGCAAAACACCAATATTCCACTTGCCTTTCTCTCATTGACTTTAAAAAATCAGTAAAATGATCTAATCTAAATTTTTAATATAAAGATATACTAGCAAAATAATATCTGTCCACTCTGTTGGGGTTCTGAGGAAAGATTCCACTTGAACCCAGGGTACATGTTCTGGGGCTGATACTGGTGACCACTCTTACCTAACTCTGTTTCATACAACGATAGGATTTGATTTCATCTGTGTCCAAACATAGGCAAAGAAGACAGTCAAGTTTGCCTTATTTGAAGGGATGGCCTTGCTCCAGCCTGAAGGAAGAGAGAATGCTGTGATTTGTTAAAATCACCAGTGTCTTTGGCCTCAGCTCCCACTGCGGCTATAAACGGTGAGGCACCAACCTGGTGTCCGTCTTTCTCTCTACTCACACAGTGGAAAGGGAGTTGTACCAGAAATTGCAAATTGATAGGATGTTCTTTCAAAATACCGGTCCCCTCAAGTTGTTTTAATTTATACATTTATCTCAGAAATGAGAATTAATAACATACCATGTCTAGGGTATCGTGCCGGGTGTTGAGGTTGTAGAGGTGATGAAAGCAACAAGATCCTGCCAGGATTGAGCATAGAGCTCTCGGGGAAAAAAGAAACTCCAACAGTAAGAGGAAGTGTGGATCCTATGGTCAAGCAAATACTCCCCCATGACATCTGGAGTCACTCACTTAGGTGGAGAAGAGATTTCCCCGGACCTTCAGAGGAAGAGAGACTGAAGCTGAGATCTGAAGAGTAAGTAGGAAGACTTGGTTTAGTAAAAAGAGAATGCCGGAGGTCAGGTACAGAACAATATTCCAGCAGAGAGAAGGACGTTCATGAAGGCATAGCGGCTAGAGAGAGCACACCATGCTCGCAGAACTGAAAGAAATTTAATATGGCTAGACCATACCGCTAGGACCTTCACTGTCACAGCCCTTATTTTTCAAACATGTTCACTGGAATATCACTCAATCTATTTCTTGGCCTTTAATTTCTTTTAAAATTTCAGTTCCCTTTTTTGATGGTTGCCTGCCCCATTACAATATCCACTTTTCCAGATGGTCACCACCCTTTGCCATATGTCCAATGTACTTTCACCTTTTTTATTTTCTCCAGCATCCCTGACTCTGCTTTCCTCTCTTGGCATAAATGACACCTTCCTGTCTGGTGGCTGCCCCCCAAGCTTTTCTCATCTGCCTTTCCTGGGACTCAGATTTCACACCCACAGATAGCAATCTTCAAAGGGAGATAGACCCAGCATAATAAACACTCCAGCTTGGCAAAATGAAGTAAAGTCTTTGATCCCTCTCTGGTCGCCCCTTGGAATGAAATGAACTCTTTGAAACTTGGCACACCTAGAAATGACAAAACAGGACGAGAAGAGTTACAAGGTTAAGGACAAGATGGTGCCACATGTAGGTTATTTTGTTAGAGGATGGATTTGAGGAGATTTTTCAAAAACTTAGCTTAGGTTTAGGCTGTCAAAATTAGCATCAGAAACTAGATGATAATTCAAGCTGAAAGATCTTCCCCCACTCTCCTGGCTCTACACACCAGGGTGGCAATCCCACACCATTACACATTCTCCCCCTAAGAACTTTCCAGAATGTATTCCAGATGCCACACAAGTCAATATTCAGATTCATTTCACACAGTTCACAAACACAGACTATCTGCCTTCTAGAATTACACTTAGAAACGTACCAGCCTTGCCACTGAAGGTTAGGCAACAGGGGCAAACAACAGTGCCATCTGAGCACCAACTCACCAATCCTGAAGCCATGCGATTCACGCCACAAAGGGAAGGGAATCCAAAAATGCCAAGTTTACTTTGTAATCAGGCCTACCAGGCAGGGATGGTTACGGGGTGCTCTGGGACCTGGAAGCTAGCTCCCAAATAACTCAATCCACCCTGTTTTCTCACTAAATCAGCGACATGTATTGGAGATCAGTTAAAGTATATGCTCATTAAATATGCTCCAGATGAAGACCATAACTGGCCTCCAACAGGAAGTGTTGTTACCCTGCATTCAGTTCTAGCACTTTGAGTTGCCAGTAGGTGGCAGAAATTCAAAAAAATTTTATAATTCTGCTTTCTTTGAAAGTAAGGTCCAAGTGTGTTGAAACCAACCTTCGATAGTCATGCCACATCTGTATGAGATTAGAAGCGGTGAAAGAAATGTTTGAGAAGGTGATGGATAACCAACTTGGATTTACCACATTTTTAAATAATTTGGGCAATTTCCCTGGAGGGTGTGAAAAAAACCTGTGGTACAAAGCATGTGATCCATTGTGTTATTTTTATGACTCCTCATAAGGAATTGCTCTGTATTGCATGGATTTTAGTCTCTAGCCAACTCTGGTCTTGCATCTTTTTAATGTCTGTCCACACTCACCACCCATGAATTTTGAAATATTGTAGTTCAAACGTTTCCAAAGAGGATGAAGTTGGCAGCTTCTCATGAACAGTCAGTCACTCTTTTCTTAGTCTACAGTCTGATAGAGGTGGGTTTTTTTTAACCCCTAAAAATAGCTTTTAAAAAGAAAACACATATGCATTTTCAGTATGCATTCAGTAGGCAGAGTTATGTAGAAATAAGAACCAGAAATGTGAAGGAATAAAATTTCAAGCCATGGAGAGGAAAAATACCTGACATAAATATTTCAAATTAAGATCTGCAAGATAGGATTTATAGGCTTTCAAGCGGGACCATATGAAAGCAACAGGAAACACAAAACATATGAAACATGATGAAAAGTTTTCTTTCTTGAAGAACCTATGAGAAAAACCAAGCTCCAAAATGGTTTGTTTTTTGAAAGACCAATCAAGCAACACCCAGAAGCCTCTTAGAGGTTTTGGAAGTTTAACGTTTGGGGTCCTGTCAGTAACTTTGAAATTTTTCAGGAGAGACTGCCATAGAAATACAAAGAATTAAGGATGACTTTCTGGTGAAACCAAGGAATCAACTCACCATTCCAAAAAAATACATATTTTTTTTTTGTTAGCTTTTTTCCTCCCTCCTGATACACAGAGAGGCAAGAACCAACCTAATTTCACTTAAAATGGATATTGAATTTCCCTCCATCAGCTATGATGCAATCCTCTCCAAGCCAGCTTCTCCACTTGGTGGCTCTGTCCCTGGGTGATCTGCCAATAACTGCACCAGTTTGTCACTATGGTTGTCCTTTAGGTTTGGAAGCAAAGAACCGTGTGAGTAGAGACCCATCTCAGATTGCCCTGTGCTGCTATTACTTATACCTTAGGCCAGTGGTTTTCAAAATGTGGTCCCCTGATCTCCAGGAGCAGCATCACTTGAGAAGCTGGTTGAAATACAAAGTCTTGGACCCCCTCTTTAGACCTACTGAGCCAGAAACTCCAAAGGTGGAACCCAATCACCAGAAGCCCTCCAGGTGCTTCTGATTCACACGCAAGTTTAAATCTTCAACAGAGCAGAGGCTCTCTGTATTCAAGAATTAGGGTCTTCTCCTGGGGACTATGAAATGCACCCCTGAGTACCAAGCATGGGGACAAGGAAGGCAGACCTTGGAACCTCTTTGGTCATTCTCAGTATAAGAAAGGGATTTCTTTTGTTTGGGGAGTGGAGTTATTTTTCCACAAACTGATTTTACTTCTGAAAATCAGTATGGTGTAGCATAAGAGAATGGTCGCTGACTCTACCACTTTTTAGCTGTGTAACTTTGAGCAAATTACTTAATTTATCTGTGCCTCAATTTCCACATCTGTAAAGTATAGGTAATACCAGTTTTACTTTTCTTGGATTGTAAGCATTCAATGAGGAAGTGCATGAAAAGCATGAAAAATAGTGCCTGACATGTGACAACCATACAATGTGTTAGGTGTTAGCATTTTTATGGTCCTTCAAAATCAAACTCACACACACACACAAAGAAATGCTATTATTAAAACATTAAACAAGTTTCTGATATTGTGAAAAAAATAATCAAACTCACTTGTCACACTGAGTCAAGGACTTTCTGCCTCCGCTATCCTGGGTTGTTTAGTCCTTTTTCTGTGCTATGACTATATTTTGTCCTTAGCATTTACACATTAGCCTTGGTCATGTATCACTCACCTTAATGGAAGAGGAGTGGCTCTCCAACTGAAAAACAGGGTGTTATTCCTAGAAGAAAGGGAAGAGATTTCAGGTAGGGAAAAACAACGAATGTCTATAATAGGTATTATACTCAGTCTTTGCAAGTCCTTGCTTATTCTGCAAAACCAAGTTAAACTAACAAACAGTCGTGGAGCCCAATACATGTAGCTATAAGTAGACATACAGTCACATCACAAGTTTTTGCTACGTGACTATCCAATTGTTACCTACATATTGCTCAAAAGTGACCCATGTGGTATGTTTTATTTCTTTTCTTGTATAACATGTGTCAGAAAAATTATGAACGACTTTAGAATTGGCAGAACAAGATTAGTGGACCTAGTTCATTCATCCAGGTTGTCTTTGCCTTTCATGGTCTTTGACCTATTTTATAACTCTATACACTGCAGAAAACTAATAATGATGCATGTTATTTTTAAAAAATATCTTTATTGGAGTATAATTGCTTTACAATGTTGTGTTAGTTGCTGCTGTATAACAAAGGGAATCAGCTATACGTATACATATATACCCGTAACCCCTCCCTCCTGCATCTCCCTCCCAACTTCCCTATCCCACCCCTCTAGGTGGACACAAAGCACCGAGCTGATCTCCCTGTGCTATGAGGCTGCTTCCCACTAGCTATCTATTTTACGTTTGGTAGTGTATATATGTCCATGCCACTCTCTCACTTCGTCTCAGCTTAACTTTCCCCCTCCCGGTGACCTCAAGTCAATTCTCTACATCTGCGTCTTTATTCTTGTCCAGCCCCTAAGTTCTTCAGAACCATTTTTTTAAAAAAATTCCATATATATGTGTTAGCATACAGTATTTGTTTTTCTCTTTCTGATTTACTTCACTCTGTATGACAGACTCTAGGTCCATCCACCTTACTACAAATAACTCAATTTTGGTTCTTTTTATGGCTGAGTAATATTCCATTGTATATATGTGCCAAATCTTCTTTATCCATTTGTCTGTCGATGGACACTTAGGTTGCTTCCATGTCCTGGCTATTGTAAATAGTGCTGCAGTGAACATTGTGGTACATGAGTCTTTTTGAATTATGGTTTTCTCAGGGTATATATGCCCAGTGGTGGGATTGCTGGGTCATATGGTAGTTCTAGTTTGAGCTTTTTAAGGAACCCCCATACTGTTCTCCATAGTGGCTGTATCAATTTACATTCCCACCAACAGTACAAAAGGGTTCCCTTTTCTCCACACCCTCTCCAGCATTTGTTGTTTGTAGATTTTGCCCCCATGTCATTGTTATCCATAGAAATGCAAATAATTGTGTATGGTGGGATGCTGTGGCAGGCAGATTCTAAGATAACCTTCCAGTGACCCAGGTCCTAGGATAATCTCCCCTCGAGTGTGGGCAGAACATGTGAATGAGATATCATTCCTGTGATTCTGTTATGTTATATGGCAAAGGGGAGATTATTCGAGTGGAACTAAACTAATCACATGAGTCCTAATTTCACAGGCTCTTTAAAGTAGAGGGTTTTCTCCAGCTGGTGGCAGAATGGGAAGTCAGAGAGATTCAAAGCACCAGAAGGATTTGATGTACAGTTGCTGGCTTTGAAGAGGAAGGGGGCCAATTGCAAGAACCAGAGAAGGGTTTCTAGTTGTCGACAGCAATCTCAGTTGACATCCAGCAAGGAAATGGTGTCTTCAGTTCTGTAGCCACATGGAACTGAATCCAGCCAGTAATCTAAATGAGCCTGGAAGCACATTCTTCCTTAGAGCCTCCAGATAAGAGCCCAACCCAGCGGACAACTTGATCTTGGCTTTTTAAGACTCTAAACAGAGAACTCAGCTGAGCCCACCAGACTTCTCACCTACAGAGCTGCGTGAGATGGTAAATGTGTGTGTGTGTGTTTTTAACATCTTTATTGGAGTATAATTGCTTTACAATGGTGTGTTAGTTTCTGCTTTACAACAAAATGAATCAGTTACATATATACATATGTTCCCATATCTCTTCCCTCTTGCATCTCTCTTCCTCCCACCCTCCCTATCCCACCCCTCCAGGCGGTCATAAAGCACCGAGCTGATTTCCCTGTGCTATGCGGCTGCTTCCCACGAGCTACCTACCTTACGTTTGGTAGTGTATATATGTCCATGCCTCTCTCTCGCTTTGTCAAAGCTTACCCTTCCCCGTCCCCATATCCTCAAGTCCATTCTCTAGTAGGTCTGTGTCTTTATTCCTGTTTTACCCCTAGGATCTTCATGACATTTTTTTTCTTAAATTCCATATATACGTGTTAACATACGGTATTTGTCTCTCTCTTTCTGACTTACTTCACTCTGTATGACAGACTCTAGGTCTATCCACCTCATTACAAATAGCTCAATTTTGTTTCTTTTTATGGGTGAGTAATATTCCATTGTATATATGTGCCACATCTTCTTTATCCATTCATCCGATGATGGACACTTAGGTTGTTTCCATCTCTGGGCTATTGTAAATAGAGCTGCGATGAACATTTTGGTACATGACTCTTTTTGAATTATGGTTTTCTCAGGGTATATGCCCAGTAGTGAGATTGCTGGGTCATATGGTAGTTCTATTTGCAGTTTTTTAGGGAACCTCCATACTGTTCTCCACAGTGGCTGTATCAATTTACATTCCCACCAACAGTGCAAGAGGGTTCTCTTTTCTTCACACCCTTTCCAGCATTTATTGTTTCTAGATTTTTTTTTTGTGTGTGTGGTATGTGGGCCTCTCACTGTTGTGGCCACTCCTGTTGCGGAGCACAGGCTCTGGATGCACAGGCTCAGTGGCCATGGCTCACAGGCTCCATGTGGGATCTTACCGGACCAGGGCACGAACCCGTGTCCCCTGCATCGGCAGGCGGACTCTCAACCACTGTGCCACCAAGGAAGCACCCTGTTTCTAGATTTTTTGATGATGGCCATTCTGACTGGTGTGAGATGATATCTCATTGTAGTTTTGATTTGCATTGCTCTAATAATTAGTGATGTTGAGCATTCTTTCATGTGTTTGTTGGCAGTCTGTATATCTTCTTTGGAGAAATGTCTATTTAGGTCTTCTGCCCATTTTTGGATTGGGTTGTTTGTTTTTTTGTTATTGAGCTGCATGAGCTGCCTGTAAATTTTAGAGATTAATCCTTTGTCAGTTGATTCATTTGCAAAGATTTTCTCCCATTCTGAGGGTTGTCTTTTGTTCTTGTTTATGGTTTCCTTTGCTGTGCAAAAGCTTTGAAGTTTCATTAGGTCCCATTTGTTTATTTTTGTTTTTATCTCCATTACTCTAGGAGATGGGTCAAGAAGGATCTTGCTGTGATTTATGTCATAGAGTGTTCTGCCTATGTTTTCCTCTAAGAGTTTGATAGTTTCTGGCCTTACATTTAGGTCTTTAATCCATTTTGAGCTTATTTTTGTGTATGGTGTTAGGGAGTGATCTAATCTCATACTTTTACATGTACCTATCCAATTTTCCCAGCACCACTTATTGAAGAGGCTGTCCTTTCTCCACTGTATATTCCTGCCACCTTTATCAAAGATAAGGTGACCATATGTGCATGGGTTTATCTCTGGGCTTTCTATCCTATTCCATTGATCTATCTTTCTGTTTTTGTGCCAGTACCATACTGTCTTGATTACTGTAGCTTTGTAGTATAGTCTGAAGTCAGGCAGCCTGATTCCTCCAGCTCCATTTTTTGTTCTCAAGATTGCTTTGGCTATTCGGGGTCTTTTGTGTTTCCATACAAATTGTGAAATTTTTTGTTCTAGTTCTGTGAAAAATGCCAGTGGTAGTTTGATAGGGATTGCATTGAATCTATAGATTGCTTTGGGAAGTAGAGTCATTTTCACAATGTTGATTCTTCCAATCCAAGAACATGGTATATCTCTCCATCTGTTTGTATCATCTTTAATTTCTTTCATCAGTGTCTTATAATTTTCTGCATACAGGTCTTTTGTCTCCTTAGGTAGGTTTATTCCTAGATATTTTATTCTTTTTGTTGCAATGGTAAATGGGAGTGTTTTCTTGATTTCACTTTCAGATTTTTCATCATTAGTATATAGGAATGCCAGAGATTTCTGTGCATTAATTTTGTATCCTGCTACTTTACCAAATTCATTGATTAGCTCTAGTAGTTTTCTGGTAGCATCTTTAGGATTCTCTATGTAGAGTATCATGTCATCTGCAAACAGTGACAGCTTTACTTCTTCTTTTCCGATTTGGATTCCTTTTATTTCCTTTTCTTCTCTGATTGCTGTGGCTAAAACTTCCAAAACTATGTTGAATAAGAGTGGTGAGAGTGGGCAACCTTGTCTTGTTCCTGACCTTAGTGGAAATGCTTTCAGTTTTTCGCCATTGAGGATGATGTTGGCTGTGGGCTTGTCATATACGGCCTTTATTATATTGAGGAAAGTTCCCTCTACACCTACTTTCTGCAGGGTTTTTATCATAAATGGGTGTTGAATTTTGTCAAAAGCTTTCTCTGCATCTATTGAGATGATCATATGGTTTTTCTCCTTCAATTTGTTAATATGGTTAATCACATTGATAGATTTGCGTATATTGAAGAATCCTTGCATTCCTGGAATAAACCCCACTTGATCATGGTGTATGATCCTTTTAATGTGCTGTTGGATTCTGTTTGCTAGTATTTTGTTGAGGATTTTTGCATCTATGTTCATCAGTGATATTGGCCTGTAGTTTTCTTTCTTTGTGACATCCTTGTCTGGTTTTGGTATCAAGGTGATGGTGGCCTCGTAGAATGAGTTTGGGAGTGTTCCTCCCTCTGCTATATTTTGGAAGAGTTTGAGAAGAATAGGTGTTAGCTCTTCTCTAAATGTTTGATAGAATTCGCCTGTGAAGCCATCTGGTCCTGGGCTTTTGTTTGTTGGAAGATTTTTAATCACAGTTTCAATTTCAGTGTTTGTGATTGGTCTGTTCATATTTTCTATTTCTTCCTGATTCAGTCTTGGCAGTTTGTGCATTTCTAAGAATTTGTCCATTTCTTCCAGATTGTCCATTTTATTGGCATAGAGTTGCTTGTAGTAATCCCTCATGATTTTTTGTATTTCTGCAGTGTCAGTTGTTACTTCTCCTTTTTCATTTCTGATTCTATTGATTTGAGTCTTCTCCCTTTTTTTCTTGATGAGTCTGGCTAATGGTTTATCTATTTTGTTTATCTTCTCAAAGAACCAGCTTTTAGTTTTATTGATCTTTGCTATTGTTTCCTTCATTTCTTTTTCATTTATTTCTGATCTGATTTTTATGATTTCTTTCCTTCTGCTAACTCTGGGGTTTTTTTGTTCTTCTTTCTCTAATTGCTTGAGGTGCAAGGTTAGGTTGTTTATTCGAGATGTTTCCTGCTTCTTAAGGTGGGCTTGTATTGCTATAAACTTCCCTCTTAGAACTGCTTTTGCTGCATCCCATAGGTTTTGGGTCGTTGTATCTCCATTGTCATTTGTTTCTAGGTATTTTTTAATTTCCTCTTTGATTTCTTCAGTGATCACTTCGTTATTAAGTAGTGTATTGTTTAGCCTCCATGTGTTTGTATTTTTTACAGCTCTTTTCCTATAAATTGATATCTGTCTCATAGCATTGTGGTCGGAAAAGATACTTGATACAATTTCAATTTTCTTAAATTTACCAAGGCTTGATTTGTGACCCAAAATATGATCTATCCTGGAGAATATTCCATGAGCAATTGAGAAAAACGTGTATTCAGTTGTTTTTGGATGGAATGTCCTATAAATATCAATTAAGTCCATCTTGTTTAATGTGTCATTTAAAGTTTGTGTTTCCTTCTTTATTTTCATTTTGGATGATCTGTCCATTGGTGAAAGTGGGGTGTTAAAGTCCCCTACTATGAATGTGTTACTGTTGATTTCCCCTTTTATGGCTGTTAGTATTTGCCTTATGTATTGAGGTGCTCCTATGTTGGGTGCATAAATATTTACAATTGTTATATCTTCTTCTTGGATTCATCCCTTGATCATTATGTAGTGTCCTTCTTTGTCTCTTCTGATAGTCCTTATTTTAAAGTCTATTTTGTCTGATATGAGAATTGCTACTCCAGCTTTCTTTTGGTTTCCATTTGCATGGAATATCTTTTTCCATCCCCTTACTTTCAGTCTGTATGTGTCTCTAGGTCTGAAGTGGGTCTCTTGTAGACAGCATATATATGGGTCTTGTTTTTGTATCCATTCAGCCAATCTGTGTCTTTTGGTGGGAGCATTTAGTCCATTTACATTTAAGGTAATTATCGATATGTATGTTCCTATTCCCATTTTCTAAATTGTTTTGGGTTCGTTATTATAGGACTTTTCCTTCTCTTGTGTTTTTGTCTAGAGAAGTTCCTTTAGCATTTGTTGTAGAGCTGGTTTGGTGGTACTGAACTCTCTCAGCTTTTGCTTGTCTGGAAAGGTTTTAATTTCTCCATCAAATCTGAATGAGATCCTTGCTGGGTAGCGTAATCTTGGTTTCAGATTTTTCTCCTTTTTAACTGTAAATATGTCCTGCCAGTCCCTTCTGGCTTGCAGAGTTTCTGCTGAAAGATCAGCTGTTAACCTTATGGGGATTCCCTTGTGTGTTCTTTGCTGTTTTTCCCTTGCTGCTTTTAATATGTTTTCTTTGTATTTAATTTTTGACAGTTTGATTAATATGTGTCTTGGTGTATTTCTCCTTGAATTTATCCTGTATGGGACTCTCTGTGCTTCCTGGACTTGATTAACTATTTCCTTTCCCATATTAGGGAAGTTTTCAACTATAATCTCTTCAAATATTTTCTCAGTCCCTTTCTTTTTCTCTTCTTCTTCTGGAACCCCTATAATTCGAGTGTTGGTGCATTTAATGTTGTCCCAGAGGTTTCTGGGACTGTCCTAGGTTCTTTTCATTCTTTTTTCTTTATTCTGCTCTGCAGTAGTTATTTCCACTATTTTATCTTCCAGGTCACTTATCCGTTCTTCTATCTCAGTTATTCTGCTATTGATCCCATCTAGAGTACGTTTCATTTCACTTATTGTGTTGTTCATCGTTGTTTGTTTCATCTTTAGTTCTTCTAGGTCCTTGTTAAATGTTTCTTGCATTTTGTCTATTCCATTTCCAAGATTTTGGATCATCTTTACTATCATTATTCTGAATTATTTTTCAGGTAGACTGCCTATTTCCTCTTCATTTGTTAGGTCTCGTGGGTTTTTATCTTGCTCCTTCATCTGCTGTGTGTTTTTCTGTCTTCTCATTTTGCTTATCTTACTGTGTTTGGGGTCTCCTTTTTGCAGGCTGCAGGTTCGTAGTTCCTGTTGTTTTTGGTGTCTGTCCCCAGTGGCTAAGGTTGGTTCAGTGGGTTGTGTAGGCTTCCTGGTGGAGGGGACTAGTGCCTGTGTTCTGGTGGATGAGGCTGGATCTTGTCTTTCTGGTGGGCAGGTCTACGTCTGGTGGTGTGTTTTGGGGTGTCTGTGGACTTATTATGATTTGGGGAAGCCTCTCTGCTAATGGGTGGGGTTGTGTTCCTGTCTTGCTAGCTCTTTGGTATAGGATGTCCAGCACTGAAGCTTACTGGTCGTTGAGTGAAGCTGGGTGCTGGTGTTGAGATGGAGATCTCTGGGAGATTTTCGCCGTTTGATATTATGTGGAGGTGGGAGGTCTCTTGTGGACCAGTGTCCTGAAGTTGGCTCTCCCACCTCAGAGGCACAGCACTAACTCCTGGCTGCAGCACCAAGAGCCTTTCATCCACACGGCTCAGAATAAAAGGGAGAAAAAGTAGAAAGAAAGAATTAGTAGAAAGAAAGAAAGAAAGAAGGGGGGGAGGAAGGAAGGAAGGAGGGAAGGAAGGAAAAAAGCAAGAAAGAAGATAAAGTAAGATAAAATATAATAAAGTTATTAAAATAAAAAAATAATTATTAAGAGAAAAAACAAAAAAACGGACAGATATAACCCTAGGACAAATGGTGGAAGCAAAGCTATACAGACAAAGTCTCACACAGAAGCATACACATACACACTCACAAAAAGAGGAAAAGGGGAAAAAATTATAAATCTTGCTCTCCACGTCCACCTCCTCAATTTGGGATAATTCGTTGTCTATTCATGTATTCCACAGATGCAGGGTACATCAAGTTGATTGTGGAGCTTTAATCCGCTGCTTCTGAGGCTGCTGGGAGAGATTTCCCTTTCTCTTCTTTGTTCTCACAGCTCACAGGGGCTCAGCTTTGGATTTGCCCCGCCTCTGCTTGTAGGTCGCCGGAGGGCGTCTGTTTTTCACTCAGACAGGGTGGGGTTAAAGGAGCCGCTGATTTGGGAGCTCTGGCTCACTGAGGCCGGGGGGAGGGAGGGGCACGGAGTGCGGGGCGGGCCTGCGGCTGCAGAGGCCGGCATGACGTTGCACCAGCCTGAGGCGCGCCGTGCGTTCTCCCGGAGAAGTTGTCCCTGGATCCCGGGACCCTGGCAGTGGCGGCTGCACAGGCTCCCAGGATGGGCGGTGTGGATAGTGACCTGTGCTCGCACACAGGCTTCTTGGTGGCGGCAGCAGCAGCCTTAGC
>NW_006788592.1:312559-350839 GCF_000442215.2 Lipotes vexillifer
CTTTTCCCCGGACTCCCTCCCGGCTAGCCGTGGCGCACTAACCCCTTCGGGCTATGTTCAAGCCGCCAACCCCAGTCCTCTCCCTGCGCTCCGACCGAAACCCGAGCCTCGGCTCGCAGCCCCGCCCGCCCCGGCGGGTGAGCAGACAAGCCTCTCGGGCTGGTGAGTGCCGGTCGGCACCAATCCCTGTGCGGGAATCTCTCCGCTTTGCCCCCCGCACCCTTGTTTGCCCCCCGCACCCGTTTCTGTGGTCTCTTCCGCGGCGCCGAAGCTTTCCCCCTCTGCCACCCGCAGTCTCCGCCCGCGAAGGGGCTTCCTAGTGTTTGGAAACCTTTCCTCCTTCGCGGCTCCCTCCCACTGGTGCAGGTCCCGTCCCTATCCTTTTGTCTCTGTTTATTCTTTTTTCTTTTTCCCTACCCAGGTACGTGGGGGGTTTCTTGCCTTTTGGGAGGTCTGAGGTCTTCTGCCAGCGTTCATTAGGTGTTCTGTAGGAGTTGTTCCAGTGTAGATGTATTTCTGGTGTATCTATGGGGAGGAAGGTGATCTCCGCGTCTTACTCTTCCGCCATCTTCCCGGAAGTCCTGTGTTTCTTTAAGCTGTGAAATCTGTGATGATTTGTTACATAGCAATAGAAAACTATTATGAATGAAATTGATTATTGCCCTATCAATCTTGCCCTATTTTATAATCAGTTATTATAAAAATGATTATAGATCATTTTTGCTTCTCTTTGTAAATTCGTTTCAGAATTCCTTGTTTCTTATATATGATTCTGATCTTTGAATTCACCCTTTGTACTAGCTGTACTGTTTTACTGGTTCCCTCCTAAAGTGATGAGTTAAATGAAAATCTTTGACACATGCTCATTTTATTTTTATATTATAGTCATGATTTTATCTTTTTTATTTGAAAATTACACTTTAACACTGGGATGAACAATTGTTTTGTTTTCAATTTTGTTTTTTCATTTGTTATTTTCTGCATACCTATTACTCATTCAAGTCTAAATTTCTTTTTTCTCTCTAAAACTTCATTCAACATGGTAAGTCACACCACATAGTTTATCAGTTGTACTCTGCCCCCAGCTGCCAACATCACTTCTGGAGCTCTTAGTCATGGCGCTCACACTGGTTGGGGTTGGTTACCCTCTAAGCCTGCTGCAGAGTGGTCATCTTGGAACTTCCCTTTATCACCACTCTGTGAATCTCCCTCACCTCTCTCTTTCTTCTTATCCCATTTCTTGGGATTTCTTTCTTTGATTATGCTCTCATTTTGTGGGATAGCATCCTTCAGTAGTTTCCTGGAAGAAGATGTATGAGAGAGAAACTTTAAAAAATCTTTCATGTTTACACAGATTTTTCTTTTTCTTTTACTTGATTATGAATATAATTCTGTGTTGGAAATCATTTTCCCTTGGAATTTTGAAGGCATTATCCATTTGTATTTTAGCTTTTAGTGCTACTCTAGAGGGGTTTCATGCTGTTCTGAATCCAACTTTGTATGTAGCTTGTTCTTATTGTCTCTCTCTTACCACTTCTGAAGATTTTAGAATCTTCTTTTTGGCCTGGGATATAATGGAACTTCATAATGATGTGCCTTGGTGTGGGTCATTTAAATTCAAAGTAATGGCCAATGGATGGGTTCTTTCAGTATATAAATTCAGGCTCCATCATACTTGATCCTCAGCAGCAAGCAGCATAACTGGCTACTACTCTCTTGTTCCTGAAGCTCTCCTGTATTTGACTTGGCTAATGTCTCCCTCTTCCAGCTTTCTTCCTACCTTCCTGATGGCTTCATTTTAATCTCCTCTGTATTTTGTATTCTGGGTTCTCTGTTTTCCCATATATTCAATATTTTCCTTCTCATGGTTTTAAATACCGTCAATATGTCATCAATATGCCAACTATATCCAAATATACATCTCCAGGAAACTTCTCAGCTCTGAATCATATGTGAAATAGCCTACTTGACATCTTACATCTCAAATTTAATATGTCTCAAGCCGAACCTTTATATTCTTACATTTGACCCTGGTCAGTGGTTTCCCTCCTTTTTTTTTTTTTTTTTTCACATCTCTATTGGAGTATAATTGCTTTACAGTGTTGTGTTAGTTTCTGCTGTATAACAAAATGAATCAGCTATATATATACATACATCCCCATATCCTTTCCGTCTTGCGTCTCCCTCCCACCCTCCCTATCCCACCCCTCTAGGTGGTCACAAAGCACCGAGCTGATCTCCCTGTGCGATGCAGCTGCCTCCCTCAGTGGCTTCACTCTTTAGCACCAGTTGTGAGAACCAGAAACCAGGAATCATCTTCAGTTTCTCCCTCCCCCTAATCATTGTATTCAATCCCATCCAACTTCGGTCACTTCCACCTATAGAATATCTCTTGAATTTCCATCCTCTTATCCCCAGCTCTGTGGCCACCTACCATCACTGCTTTCCTGGTGGCTGCAATGGCCTCCCAAATGATCTCTTTATGTTTGTTCTTTCTCCAACTCAGCCATTCTCCAAACAGTAGTTTCAGTGATCAAGTTTTAAGGTCAAATCTAATCCCATTCGTTTTCTGCTTAGAACTCCTTGATAGTTTCAGAATACACCTAGAGCAAAATTCAATATTCTTAAGGGACCTATGAGGCCCAAATGACCTGACCCCTGCCTATCTCTCTAGAACCTTTCTCCTTTCTCATTTTGCTCCAGTCACACCGATTTTGTTCATGTGTTGAAAGTGTCAAACTTTTTGCACCTCAGGGCTTTTTCCTAGAATTTGTCCTTCCTCCCTTCACATGGCTCCTACTCATAGCTCATATTCAGCATAAAGTCCACCTTCCAGAAGGCTGTTTATCATCACAGTATAAATAAGGGCCCTCTTTCATTCCTTTTCCTTTATAATACCCACTATAATTTTGTAGAATTTGTATAATCTATTTGTTTCTATTTTTCTTTTTCCTTAGATGGCAGATTCCATAAAGGCAAGAACTATGTTTGCTTTTACTATTCCCAGCACCTAGCATGGAGACTCATCTGTTACATGAATGGTTATTCATCTGGAATTTTAGTAATCTGACTCAAGTCCTGGCCTCTCCACTAATTGTGCAAAATGGGCAAGTTACTTAAACTTTCCTGGCCTTAGTTTACTGTAAAATGAAGATAAACAGTACCTACTTCACAAGGCTGTTGTGAAAAATTAAAGGACAGAATTCACGGGAAATGGTTTGCACAGTTCCTGGGACATACTAAGTGTTCAGTAATTTTAGATGAAAATAATAATGATGATGAGAGGCTATAATTTCAGATCCAAGAGTGAGAGAAATAGAATGAAAAGTCAAATAAAAGGTTTTGATTGTTCTACATGTTTTAGTCCATTTGTGTGCTATAACAAAAATACCATAGACTGGGTGACTTAAACAATAAACATTTATTTCTCACAGTTCTGAAGTCTGGGAAGTCCAATACCAAGGCTCTGGCTTTCTGGTTCACACATGGCTGTCTTCTAACTGTGTTCTTATGGGGTGGAAGGGGTGACAGAGTTCTCTGGGGTCTTTTACATGAGGGTATTAATCCCATTCATGAAGATTCCACCCTCATGACATAATCATCTCTCAAAGGCCCCACCTCCTAATAGCAACACATTGGGGGTTAGGGTTTCAATATATGGATTTGGTGGGTTGTACACAAACATTCAGTTCATAACACCATGTAAAGCTACATAAACTATTTATATCCACTGTGTATACACTTGATCTTAGCCAAAAGGCCGAGAAGCGATATCCACTGTGTATAATGAAGTATTGGGTTGGCCAAAAAGTTTGTTCAGGTTTTTCTGTTACATCTCATGGAAAAACTCGAAAGAACTTTTTGGCCAATCCAATATTATGTACTCGGCTCTCCCACTATCTGTGTTCCACAACTGGATGAATATAAAAGACACTGTTGTTGTCATCTAAACAAATTAATTTCTTCTCTTCTTTCTTACTAATAGAACATACTTTCTGTTCCCTCCAGAGAGTCATCCTCTCCAGACAACAATATGCCTCAGTCAAGCCAATCATGGGTGTCCTACTCCCCTTGGCAGTGACTGATTTTGGAGTGGGCATGTACTTAGTTCTTGTCAATGAGATGAGGAGGGAGCTCTGCTTGGGGTTGAGAGGGGCCTGGGAAAACTTCCCCCTTTAAGAAGTTGAGCAAGGGGCTTCCCTGGTGGCACAGTGGTTGAGAGTCTGCCTGCCGATGCAGGGGACACGGGTTCGTGCCCCGGTCCGAGAGGATCCCACATGCCGTGGAGCGGCTGGGCCCGTGAGCCATGGCCGCTGAGCCTGCGCGTCCAGAGCCTGTGCTCCGCAACGGGAGAGGCCACAACAGTGAGAGGCCCACGTACTGCAAAAAAAAGAAGGTGAGCCAGAAGAAATGGTCCCTTTGCTGCCTCTGGACCCTGGCTGTGGCATCTGTAAATGCTGCAGCCATTTTGTGACTATTAAGGGAATTGGTCTTAGAAAGTAGCTGCTGCAGAGCAGAAAAATGGAAGGAAGATGGGTCTGCGATGACATCATTGAACTGCTGCGATACCACGCCTGAGGCCCACCCTCTTTCTCCTTTGAGTGTCTGGCCATAGGAGACAATTTTCCCAAGAATTTAGGTCTGAGTCAAGGTATAATGTTACATGGAGCCCAAAGCATCTCAACAAGGACCAAGCAGCTAGCTCTTCATCAGAGGCTGTATAGCTGCAGGCCATGGACCTCTGACCCCCTTTCCAACTTTTAGATAACATAATGACATTTAGTCATTTATTAGACAAAAATGACTTGGGGGTGGGGGGGTGAGGAGGAGAGAGTTTGAAAATACTTTTGCCAGTAAACAGAACTCCACATTTGAGTGTTTGTAAGTGGGTGGAGTGATGCAAACTTGCCACTCCCAGCTCCAGGACTGCGCTACAATGGCTCCAGTGAATAGACTCTTGTTTCTACAACATTATTCTTCCATAGCCTAGCCAGATGGAAAACATCATGTGTTGTTCCTCTAGAGATAGGGGATCAATTCATTTTCCAAGTGTATCAAAAGAACATTCATTGTTTTGGCTCTTTTTGGCCCTGTTCTGGATGATTTTTATTACTTACCCCAGACTTCAGAGGTCTTAGAAGATAATAAAATGGAAGGAGGCTTCCCAGGCCCAGCTGAAAGGCACCAAGTTAAGGTCTGATCAACCCATGAGGCCAGAGGGCACCGGCATCAGAGGGGGCTTGAAGATTTTGTTGTAAAACAGGCATCTCTCCTGCAGGGTCCTCCTCTGTATCTAGGCCTGAGGAATATTGGAGAGAAGTTTAGCAGCATTACATTTCATGTCAATCTAGGTTCTAAAGTTAACACCTAAGGCAAAATTGCATGTGGTCAAAGTGGTCTTGAAAGAGCCCTTAAATAATTGATGTAGAATAGAGCACATTGTTTGCTGTATACAACCCTGCATATATATGTCTGTGTGTCTATATATGTAAACAACCCTGCATATATACGTATGTATATGTCTGTATAAACGTATAATGTATTTGGTTATCTGTAGTAGTTCTTGATAAAGAAGACAACAGTGTATGCAAAATATAGATCTTGGTTAGAATAACACTCAGCAAGGTAAGATGCTCACATCATGAAAGGCCAGAGGAACTGAGAATATGAAGGAAACAGCAGTTTCACATCCCTCATCCTTTCTTAAATGATGCCCTTTCTTAACTGTACGTATTGTCTCTAAACTGGAAGGTTGTGGTTTAAAGTCTCTTTATTTTTTTAAAATATAGAAACCTAGGAGAATGGCCAGAGAGCTTATTCAAAGTCACATTAATGGTTAATGGTGGTAGCAAAACTCCACAGCCCCACAGTGTCACTAGGGGGTTGGGGGGGTGATTAGCATATCCAACACCAGGAGGCTAAGTGTGTTTGTGCCAGCAGTTCACATACTTGCCCAGGTGTCCCAGTGCTAGGAAGTCATGATGCTTTAACAGGACACCATGGACAGATCCATATGTGAATCTTAAAATGATTACATCAGTAATCTGCTAGCAAATCAGATCTGAAATGCACTGGCAAGTGACTAAGACTTAAGAAAATGTCATTTCTTAAGTGCCTTCTTTCTTTCTTTTTTTCTTTCTCTGCCTGTTTCACAGAGTTGTTGCAAAAAAAAAAATCTTGGCAAATGTTCTCTGTGGATCTCAAGGAATGATAAATTTATATTGTTTTTAAGAGGCACAGAGATCTCAGTCCATAGGCCCTACTTTATGGAATTGTCCAAGTGAGTGGTGAAGATTTGTGAATGGAGGTGTTGCATATGTCCCCTGAAAACCTGGAGATTGCCTGGGCTTGGGGGTAGAAGGTGGCTGAGATTCTGCCATACTGAGAAGCCCTGGACACTTGGGCTTGAACAGGGTATGAACACTGGGACGCTTAGAGGGGGCACTGTTGGAAGAGCAGGGGACACTAAATTTGATGGAGCATCTAGTCCTGTTAAGGAATTTACTTTGGATGGGCCCAATCAAGGTGAAGAATGGGACTAAGGTCTCTAATTTCTGGGAACTAACTAACGATCACTGATCACTGGAATGTATTAAGTTCTAGGTAAGGTGACTACACCCTTTCCTCCCCTTATTCCGCTGAAATTCTGATAGGATTGGGAGAGAGAAGAAAGTTTGATTCTATTGTCTTTCATAAAGCTCTGACATTCAAAACAGAACAAAAGATCGCATGCAGTTTAGTACTGTTTTGCAATTTTTCATGTATGTTTCTTTTCTGTCTCCAATTCACTCAAGAAAGATTGGAGGGCAAGGGGTTATTGAATAGACTTCTCTTAGGTTCCCTCCAACCTTTTCCTTCACCAAGCACTGAATGGGCTGCTGCATGACCCTTCCAGCTGGTCTTCCCACCCATTTACCCATTTACCACAATCCATTCGCCAGCAGCCCGTGCAATCTTTTCCAGACATACATCACACGCTGTCCAATAGAAACATGATATGAGCCATATATGTAAGTTTAAATGCTCTAGCAGTCACACTGGTAAAAAGTAAAAAGGAACATGTGAGATTAATTTTAATGATATATGTAAAGTTTATTACTTAGCTAGCCAAAAATATTACCATTGCAACACGGAATCAATGTAAAAAAATTATTAATGATATATTTCACATCCTGTACTTTGTATTAAGTCTTCAAAATCCAATATTTACACTTACAGCACACTTCAGTTAGGACTGGCCACATGGTAAGTGCTCAATAGCTACGCGCACCTAGTGGCTATTGTAATGAACAGTGTAGACCTGGCAAATCATGTCACCTTGATTCCCACTGCTGGGTCTGCCCTGTCTAGCGGCTATATTTTATGTATGTAAGTTCTAGGAAGTCAGGGATTTGGGCTATGTCTCTAGTACCTAGAATAGTGCTTAGCATGTAGTAATGACACAATAAATATTTGCTGAAAGAGCTAATTATTGAATGGCTATGTATTTTATCTATGATTGAAAGGGCATAGAAAATGGTCTGGAAGGAGATATACCAGCTTGTCAACAATGGTTACTTGGGGAAAGGGCAGGTTGGAGACAGTGATCATGAGGAACTTCATCTGTATGTGTTGTTTTCATTTTGTATATATGTTTTTATTTTTATGTGTATTGGGGTATTACTTGTGTAATAAAAAATAAATAAAAATAATTTTAAAGATATGAAAGAAGATAGTGGCTCTTTATAATCTGAAAAACTGAAGATAAAAATCAAGAAGAGGGCTTCCCTGGTGGCGCAGTGGTTGAGAGTCCGCCTGCCGATGCAGGGGATGCAGGTTCGTGCCCCGGTCCAGGAGGATCCCACATGCCGCAGAGCGGCTGGGCCCGTGAGCCATGGCTGCTGAGCCTGCGCGTCCGGAGCCTGTGCTCTGTGGTGGGAGGGGCCACAGCGGTGAGAGGCCCGCATTCCGCAAAAAAAAAAAAAAAAAAAAAAGAAAGTGATTCCAGGAAATCTAAGACAAAGGGTTGGGGAGCCCCCTAATCCTGGCTGGAGGGAGCGGGAAGAGGCCCGCGTACCGCAAAAAAAAAAAAAAAAAAAAATCAAGAAGAATTAACAAAGAAAAGAACTAAGTTATGATGTTAGTTTCCTATGGCTGCTGTAACAATTTAGCACAAACTTAGTGGCTTAAGACAAGAACATTTATTTTCTGAAGATCAGATGTCCAAAATGGGTCTCGCTGGGCTAAAATCAAGGTAGCAACAGGGCTATGATCCTTCTGGAGGCTTTAGGTGAAAATCCATTTCCTTGCCTTTTCCAGCTTCCAGAGATTTGCCCACATTCCTTGGCTCGTGGCTCCTTTTCATCTTCAAAGCCAGTAGTCACATCACTCCAACCTCTGCTTCTGTCATCATGTCTCCTCCTCTGTCTCTCCGGCCTTCCTCTTTCACTCACAAGGACCCCTGTGGTTACCTTGGGCCCACCTGGGTAATTCAAGATAATTGCCCCTTATCAAGACCCTGAGTTTAATCTCATGTACAAAGTCTCTTTTGCCATATGTCAGGTAACATGTTCTCAGGTTCCGGAGATGAGGATGCAGACATCTTTGGGAGCCATTACTCTACCTGCTATAGTTACCTGTCAGAATCAGCTGCCTGCCTGCCTGGGATATGGAACTGGCTGTGTGCTCAGGAATTCCCTCATCAGTGGGCTCTGTGGTCACTGAAATGAAGCCTGGCTGCTACTGCTGGATGTTGGTCCTGGGCTCTCTCTCCAAACTGATATTTTGAGAAATCAGGAGAGGCTGATCTTGAAGTTCCTACTATGTTTACCTGTCATTTCCCCTTTTGGTGAAAGCTGGTTCTATTTCCTGAACTCGTGTGGCCAGCCTCTGAGATGGCCCGACAATTGCCACCCCTTGGTATGCATGCCCAGGATAACGCTCTCCCTTGACTGTGGCCTGGACTTACTGACTTGCTTCTGATGAATAGTATATGGCAGAAGCAATGGATGTTACTCCCAGGATTTGGTTCCAAAAGACTGTGGCTTCTGTTTTGAGTGCCCTCTCCCATTCTTTTTCTGGCTCCAAGGAAATACAAGCCGGCTGCTAAGTTGTGAGCTGCCCTGTGAAGAGGCCCCTGTGGCAAGGAACTGGTGTCTGTGACCCACAGCTGGAGAGGATCCAAGGCCTGCCAACGGGGGCATGCGTGAGCTTGGAAGTGGTCCTCTCCCCGTGCAGCCTGGAGATGGCCGTAGCCCTGGCTGACACACCGATGGTAGCCTTGTGAGACCTGGAGCCAGGGATGCTGTCTTAGTCCACTCAGGCTGCTATAACAGAGTACTGAGTGATTTATAAACAACAGACATTTAATTCTCGCAGTTCTGGAGACTAGGAGTCTGAGATCAGGGTGCCAGCATGGTCAGGGTCTTGTGAGAGCCCTCTTCGAGGTTCCAGACTTCTATCTTCTCATTGTGTCCTTTCATGGTGAAGAGCAGACTGTGGAAAGCTCTCCTGTGACTCTCACAAGGGCACTTTATTCCATTCCTCTAATTCTAATTTCATCTGTTCTGAATTACCCCTTAAGGGCCCCACTTCCTAATACCACCATATTGTGGGGTAGGGTTTCAACATACGAATTTGGGGAACATTCAGTCCATAATATACTGAACGTAATAAAACATTCAGTCCATAACAGACACTCAGCTAAGCTATGACTGTATTCCTGACCCACAGGAATGGTGAGATAATAAATGTGTGTTTTTTCATTCCTTAGGTTTTGGGGTAATTTGTTACACAGCAATAGATAGCCAATATGGATCCCTCCCTCCTTGCCTCCTTCCTTTTCTTCCCCTTCTTTCCTTCCTTCCTTCCTTTCCTCCCTCTCTCTCTCTCTCTCTCTCTCTCTCTATCTATCTATCTATCTCTTGTCTGGCCTTATCTAGTTCCCTAAGATAACTTATCCTGAAGAAGGCCAGATAATAAATACTTCAGGCAGGGCAGGACACATATAGTATCTATCTTGTATTTTTTTTTAATATATATATGGTTTGTTAACCCCAGGAACCTGTGTGTTCTGGGTCAGGAGCAGTTTCTTCCAGTCTGTCTCCTCCAGTAACTTTTCTGCTCAAACCTTTCCATGGCTTCCCAGATCTCTAGGAATAAAAGCCAAAGTCCTGATGATGCCCCACAGAGTACTGCACATGTATTGTGCTCATCTCCCTACCACCCTGATCCAGTCACACTGGCCCCCTTAATGGTCCTCATATGAGTACCCAGCTCCTGTCTCAGGACATGTGGCCTCCTGTCCCCTTGCCTGCAATGCTTCCCCCCAGGGATCCACATGGCTTCCTCTTTCATCTCCTGCCCGTCTTGACCATCCTATTTAAAACTGCGCTGTCACCTCCTTCATCTCCTGCCCGTCTTGACCATCCTATTTAAAACTGCGCTCTCACCTCCTTCCCCCAAATGCTTACCTTTTCTCTGCTTTATATCTTCCCTTCTTACATACTAGATATATTTATTTAAGCTGTTTATTATATCTTCCCCATTAAAATTTAAGCTCCATGAAGCAATTAATTTTTTTTTGGTATGTTTTTCTCACAGCTGTAGGTCCAGTATTTATAAAAGTGCATGGAACTTAGCAGATACTCAATAAATATGTGTTGAATGAATGATGTTTTACAAAGAGCACTGATCTGGATTTGAGGAGACCTAGTTCTGAATTAACTATGCCTAGACTACCAGTGTGGCTTTAAGCAAGTATATAATATTAAGCAAAAATTATAGTAAGTAGGTGCTATCACTGGGCACTAATTTCCTATCATGTACTGTGCTAAGTGATTTATAAACATTACCTTATTTAATCCTCACAGCAAGTGCTATTATTAGCATTCTTTTATGGATGAGGTTTACTGAAGCTGAATTTCATCATCTTTAAAATGAAAAGATTGTGGCCAGATGATGCCTAAGGTCTCTTTTCCCCTCAAAAGTGTGTCTTTTTATTTGAAAATTTATCTATGTCTTTCTATTTGAAAAGATGCATTTATTTATCCATGACTCAGAGGAAGAAAGTAAAGTCTCAAAGCTCCATCATAAATTTGAACCTCAACACAACTTTCAGATAAACAATCTTTGGCTTCTTTTTATTCTAAAATACTCACCCCAGTTTGCTGGATCTTGGGTAAGTTCCCTGGAAAGGAATGATCACCATGGTATACTCCTTCCATCTGCAAATAACTTCCAACATCAATACCCAAAGTGTGAAGTTCAAAACCCTTGCATTTTGAAAGAAAATCCATGACAAATTATTTTTAGGGCACCTGAAGACAGTTCAATGTTCATTACTGGGTTTCTATTAGTAATGGAATTTAGGGCTGTTGTCACTGAACGTTCTTTGCCTCTAGCCTAATAGTCGTTCTTTAGCGACTTGTCCTAAGAAAATTGGATTAAGGAAAAGCTTTATGACACTCTGTACTTACACCTCGAATCACACACTTGAAGGCTGAAAAGGACCAGAGTGATAACCTGAGGCAACACTCTCATTTTGCAGCACAGGGGAAGGAAGGCTCAGAGAAGATAAGCCACTTATCCAAACACACACAGCTAACAAGTGGCAGAATTGGAAATTTGGACAATTTACCCAGTGCCAAAGCCCATGCCTTTTCCACTTAATCCTGCTTCCTTATTGTGACCCTGAAAGGCAGGTTCCTTTCTGAGATTTTGTTTGGAGAAGAAGTTTTTTTTTTTCCTCCCTTAACACAACAAATGTGACAGAAGACACTCATGAATGCAATACGTTTCCATGGTGTATTCAGAGTTTGATGGAAATCAAACAGTATACTGCATGAAAGTAAGCAAATAGTACCACAGGGCACTCGCATGCCTTCCCATAATTTATAATGGGTGCAATTATGCAAAAGAATATAATAAGCACCAGATTAAATGAGTTATAAGCACTTCCCAGAGTTTGAAATATAATAATGAAAATGAGACTGAGAGTAATAGCTTTGACTAAATGCTTATTATGTGCCAGGTGTTGTGCTAAGTGTTTTAAGTCCAAACCCAGATGTAACAAAGAACAGTGGTTGCCTGGATTCAAATCCTGGCTCTGCCATTTGCTAAGTGTTGAACTTGGGCAAGTTGTTTAAACCGTTATTCATCATTTAGGTGTATCCACAAAGTAGGGCTACTATAGCACCTACTTCACAAGATTATTTTAAGGATTAAGCCTGTAGAACAGCCACTGAGTTTTACCACTTGCCAGGCTCTGTTCTGGACCCTCAATGAGTGTTAGCTCTCATGACCTCACTTCATCCTCACTGTCAGCCCAGAGATGTTTGTTCTGTTCTGACAAAATCATGCATGAGGAAGTAAGCAGAAGTGCCTGGAACATAGTAGAAACTCAATCAATATTTTTTCAATGAATAAATCCATGAGTTGTGTGCCCTTTTTACCTTCATTTTTCAGTTGAAGAAACTGAGCCTTAGTTCTTTTTTAAAGGATCACATGGCGGCTTTATGATATGATGACATATTAAAATGTGTGTTAGGCAGACATAGAGAACAAGACTTGTGGTCGCCCAAGGAGGAGGGGAAAATGGGGGAGGAATGGATTGGGAGTTTGGGATTAGCAGTTGCAAATTATTATATATAGAATGGATAAACAACAAGGTCCTACTGTATAGCACAGGGAAGTATATTCAATATCCTGTAATGAACTATAATGGAAAGGAATATGAAAAAGAATATATGTATGTATAACTGAATCACTTTGCTGTACACCAGAAACTAACACAACATTGTAAATCAACTACATTTCAATAAAATAAATTTTAAAAAACATGTGATAGGGAACATATCAAAATGCAATTACAAGAGCATGAGAGAGGATGAACCTAAATCTGTTCTAACTAGCTTTAATAATCTGATTATTTTCCAATATGACTACTCATTATTTTAAGGCATAAGTTACTAGAGGCATACCTGATACTAACTGGGATAGATCAGTGTACTGAGGTAAACCTGTAGGCAATGCAGAGCCACAAGGCATTAGATGTGGAGTGATGTATGCAAAGGTATTTAAGGAAGATCAGCGTAGCATAAGTGTGCACAAAAGATTGGAGGGCCAAGGGCTGGGTGCAGGGAGGGTTGTATAGCAATAAGATGGGGGCGGGGAACCTAATCCAGCCTAGAAAATTCCAAGTGGCCTCCAAGTACCCTCAGCCCAGGTAAGGAAGGCTAGATGGTGAACTTTCCTGACCCCAGGGATATTGATAGGGTCCTTTTCAGGGGAAGAGAAAAATTCGATCTGGGATTTACCTGCGACTGTCAGAGGGGATGGTGTGCACTCATGAATAATCCAGAGGGAATGCAGAACCCCGGAGTGTCCGCTGCCCTGCTTGGCTTGGCTGACCGTGGATTCAGGCTGGCAGTTGTGACCGTGTTTCTACCCCTCCTTTGCAGCGCAGCTCCACCACAGCAACCTCGTTGGTGGGGGGTGGGGGGAGTTTGAGGAGAGAGGAAGAGCTAAGTTGGTTCATGCTGGACACGAGGTCCTGCCTGGTCTGAGGGACCAGTCATCTCAGCCTGTCTCACTGGGGGCAGTAAAAACAGTGTGGCCTCCATGCACACCCAGCACTTCCACTGGGAGCCAGATGCCAGTCTGGAAGGCAGGGCGTGAAGAAAGACAGGGGCTGCAAGAGACAAGGGTGCAGCTGTCTTGTGACAATGTTGGGAAAGACTCAGGACCCCTTGACCATTATTAGCTGCTGTATTTACAACTGTATCCAAGAGGCTATGCCTGCATTTGGAGATGTGCACCGTGCATGAATGGAAAAAGGGAAAGATTCCTGAATCAGCGGGGGATGAGCCTGAAGGAGGCAACACTGTGCTGCAAAAATTGCAGACTGTAGGGTCCAAGATACTTGGGTTCAAATCCCATCTCAGCCAGTTTCTGGTTGGGGGACTTTGCACAAGTTTTGTCACTGATCTGGGCCTCAGTTGCATTGTCTGTAAAATAAGGAGAACCATGATTCTAATAAAATACAACAGCTCATGTTTTGGGGCACTAAGCTATGCCAGAATTATAATATATTCTACAGTATAATGTATAGAAATTACAAGTATAGATTCAAACTATGTGGGTTTGAGTCCTACCTCTGTAACTAATTAAGTAAACCTGGAAAATTAACTTCTCCAAGTTCTAGTTTTCTAATCTGTTTGATGGAGATGGTAGCAGTCCCTGACATCCACAGAAAATGCCCAATAAATATTTGTTGAATGAATGAGTGTGGTTGACAGGGTTCCATATGGATATGTGTATAAAAAGTTAAGCCTAATGCTTGGCACATAATCATTCAAAAAATATTGGTGTTATTATCAGTTAACAGGAGTGAGTAAATGGAGTAGCACGTGTATGAACAGTCCCGTGGTTGTTGCTTACTCAGGGTTAGTCTCTCTTGCCTTCTTTCCTTTTCCAGCTCCATGAATGACTCTTCAAAACTCTCTCACCTAGCCTTGATCTCCATCCAGACATCTCTACAGCTCCGAGCTAGTCAAGGATTTGTAAGTTAAGGTAAAATCAATCTGTCCAGTAGATCTGAGAAAAAGGGCACTGAGGCTGGCACAGAGCCCTGGGTAGTAGTGGATTCTTTCCAGAATCTGCAGGCTTTTCCCCTGCGACACCATGCTGCTCAGAGCACCTGGACGTCTTGCTGTAGCAGTGATCGTGGGAAACCCCACCCTATCTGTGGTGACCTTGGCCTCTTCTAAGAAGATGAGCAGCAGACCCCTGAGTGAGCTGCTGAAGTGAGTCCATGAAAAGATGGCCCATCCCATTCGAAGCCAGAATTTTATCGCAGCCAACCCACGGATTCCCTCCATTACATCCATTCAGCCAAAGTACTGGAAATCCGTTTCCCTCCTTTCGGCCTAATTAGATTCTATCTGGCCATGTCAGTGAGACTGTATTCACTGCTTTCCTCATAGGCAGATGCAACAGGTTAATTAATAGAACACAGGAGTATAGCCGCTCATGTTAAATCAATGATCTGCCCTTTGACATGCACTGAACTTCCTAGAATGCAGGCTGCCTGAGGGAAGAGAGTTTTGCTTATTTTGTTTATTCTCTAACTCTGGCTCCAAGTAGGGGGCCAGGCAGTTGGTAGGCACTCAGCACACACTTGCTGAGTGAAGGAGTGTGTCCCTGATTCTCACTGAGACTCTGCTTTGTAGTGCAGGTGTTACTCTGATCCTTCACATCCAGGACATCGGAAAGGGAGTCTCTGAGGCATAAACACCCCAAGGCAGGGGGCTGATGGACTGCAGAGCTGAGACACAGACCTGGATCTTAGCCTCTGAGCCATCCTCTTTCCAGTAAACCATCTTTCACTCCATGTTTATCTCCCCAACTATGTTTGGAGTTCCTCTGAAGCCCTGTACGAGCAGCCCCTCGTGGAGATTCTTCCTCCAAGTGGAGTTCTCACTATGATATTCTTCATGGTGGCTTCCTGACTTGCTTTGTGGGTTTTGCTTATTTTCAGGCTCTAGGCCTACCTTGGCTTCAGATACCTACCTGGCCTTTAGTTTGCCAATATTGAAACACGTGGAGTTCTGCTCCTACCTTCCAGTTCCAGCACATTCTCTTACTAATGCCTGGCTGTGCTACAATTCCCGACCCTCTGCTCAGTGTTATTTCTTCATAAAGCTTTCGATGTTTGGCCCACTTGAAAACACATATTTGTATATATTGTAAGTGTGTGTGCTTTGGCGATCATTGTGCAAAGCTGGGGTAGGAGAGAATTTTACTTTCTACTTCATGTATTTGTGAATTGAAAGAAAAAGCAACCTTTTTACAAAGAATATTGCCTCTGTAATTAGCATAAACAAAGATAGTTTCAATAAAATTTTTTTTTTTTTTTGCGTTACGCGGGCCTCTCACTGTCGTGGCCTCTCCCGTTGAGGAGCACAGGCTCCGGACGCGCAGGCTCAGCAGCCATGGCTCACGGGCCCAGCTGCTCTGCGGCATGTGGGATCTTCCCAGACTGGGGCACGAACCCGTGTCCCCTGCATCGGCAGGCGGACTCTCAACCACTGCGCCACCAGGGAAGCCCTGAATATAATTTTTTATAAAAGATTTTTATCATCAGCTTAGTGAGACACCCTGGAAATGCTCCAGCAGACATCTAAGATACACAATCTTAGTCTTGAATTGTCCCATCTTGTTCACTTGTACCTTGGTCCATTTTGTCCATTACTTGCTTTGTTCACTCAGTGGTCCCTTCAAGTTACCAAGCTCTAGTTCTGTTCTCTCAGCTTATTTATTTTAGTTCTCTTTTTGCTCATACCTCCCTGAGACCCTACAACTCCGTTTCTGGTGGATGAGCCAATGGTCTGTGAAGGAGAACTTCATCAAATGGAGAAGGTACCAAAGGGAAGATGGTTGGAGTATAAAGCCTCCTTCTCTGACTCCAAACCATCAGGCACTGTTATATATCCAATGGTTTTCTCATTGGTTCCCGATATTTGCCTTATTTTTCCAGCTATCCTTTAAATGACTCAAAGGCAGGTATCTTAAATATAGTTCTCTTTATCCCACCTAGAAGGAGCTCTGAATCCAGATTCTTTCCCCAGCAATGGGTGTTTTTCTACAGTATTCTGCAAAAGAGATTTCCTAGGGTGCTCACTTGCTGAGAATCTCTCTTCAGGTTTATTTGATAAACGATCAAGCTCAAACAGTCTCTCATGGTTTACAAAGTCCTTCACAATTGGGTACCAAACTCTGTCATAGGCTCGTGCTGCCTCCCTCTTCCACACACGCAGCCCCATTTCCAGGAACTATTTCCTCACCATCCCACAATACATCATTACCATCATTATTAATTATCATCAATGCTCTTACATTTTGACGCCTTTGCCCAGTGTGTACAGAATGCCTTCCCTCCACCCAATCTGATAAGACCTTCTGTTCCTTCTAAGACCCATTTTGATGACTTCTCTTCCAGAATAACCTTCCGTAGTTCCCGAGGCAGAGCTAGTCATTCCCTCTTCTATATTTTCCCACAAAACCGTGTTTAATACTTGTCACCTTACTTGTATGATGCTTTCTCTCTGACTTTCCGAAGATAAGACTTGGGTCTTATTTTTGTGTTTGTGGGTCCCTAGCAGCACCTTTTATAATATCCGACAGAGCTGGCATTCAATAAATATATGTTGAATGAATGCGTAAGCAGAAGACAGAAATGTTCTCCAGGTAGCTACCGTGATGGATTTGAATGCAGAGGGATGGTGAACAATGAAAGAAAGGAAGCGGGGGGGGGGGGGGGGGGGGAAGTCAAAGGGATTAGTTCTTGCATCACACAGTGCAGCTGACCGCTCCCAGAAGGGAGACATCCAAATGTAAGATGCAGAACATTAAATATTGAAAGCAAAAGTTAAATATTAAATTTTAATATGAAATATTAATGCCAATAAACAAAGCCAGCCAGAGGGGGACAAAATTAGGACCAGGGCATAGAAGAGTCATGGCTCAGGCTGAAAGCTGAGCTTGGCCTGGGCTTTCCCAGCAGGGCTCATCGGTAATGGTCACACCCATCAAATTTCCTGAGAGAAGCAGTGGGGGAGGGGAGGAAACCTTTTATAACCCACAGCCATAAAACCCAAGTGTTTCCTACAAAACAAAACACAGTAAAGTGTTTCAGGGCTGACAAGGCTTCAGAACTCATGGTACACTGGAACAAAAATAGAGGCAGCGGAGAGGAAAATATGAGGTTGCTAAACCCTTGGGGCAGGAATCCTATCTTTTTTTGCACTGTGTGGGACTGGACTTGTGTGCAGCCAACTTGGGCAGAAAGAAATAACAAGAGTCATAAAAGAAGCAAAAATAATGGGCTTGCCCCTGTTGACACCAATGGGCATTTTGCCCGAATGAGAAACAACCCTGGGAGCAGAAAATTGAAACTAGTTCACAAATTTTAAATTATTAGGACCCAAAGCTTATCCCACGGGGGATGCAGGAGCAGTTTTGTCTGCCATGACTGTGCTGGGTCAAGGGCCTACCAGCCTTACGGGACTCAAGCTAACCCTGAAAATGTTATAAACTGTGGGTTTTCCATTAGAAAGCCAATGGAGTCTGTTGGTGAAACTCAGTAATTAGGTAAGATGTTGGGTTAGATGTCAAAAGGATCTGGATAACTTACTCCAACACCTATATTCAAATCTTGCTTGGTACCTTTAATTTATGAAAAGCTCTTATGCTAAACATGAAGGCTGGGACAGTGGGGCCAGATCAGATTCTTCTGGGGCAACTGCAGTGAGGTGTTAAGAATGGAAATCCATGACCATGGAAAGGAAATAACTTCACCGCGTTGGCCTTCAGGGCCAGGAGGACACAGGAGACTTTTTGTCTTGCTTTAAACCTCAGAGTTGAGGGGAGAAGTGGAGAATTCTGAGAACAAGACCCCCCTGTCCCAGCAAAGGTCTCACATAACCAGTCCCTAGGCTACAGGAAATTTCAGAGGTCACTGAATGCAGAGCCCCTACCCCCAGCCACGCTCTTTCCTAATTTGGGAAAGACACAAAAGTGTGCAAGACATCAAGACAGAGGAAGTGCTCCAACAAATCTCCCAATCCCCAGAACCCTTACAGTTTCCTGGGGAAATATGGATGCGATAATAAAGGAGTGAGGGTAATTTAGCTGGAAGGATAATCTTCACAAGAAATTAGCAAGCATAAGCAGGAAAATGAGCATGGATTGGTAGTTTAATTTTAACCATATGGAAGGATTAACTGATCCGTGCTATTGAGTGACCATATCAAGTGAAAGTTAATCAGGAGACAGCTTGGGGGAAAATTAGGTTTTCTGAAAGGAAACAAGGTATGAAAATGGAAGCTGGAGCCAAGAAACACAGAATCCATATTATGTGATATTTTCTTTCCTCAAGGTCTCTTTCTTTCTTATGATATATTTTGGTTATTTTCTCTTCTTTCAAATCTATTTGAGCCTGTGTATCTCCCTACTTTTGTAATCACAGGAGGCTGAAAGAGGTTAGTCCTAGAAGCTAGGGTAGCCTGCTGAGTTTCAGAAGAGAACGGGGAGTTTTAATGTAAGTTGTGCTATTCTTGGTGTATACAACCTCACTTATGTCTACACCTGGGGTGAATATAGTCAGATCCCCTGGTAAAAATGTTGCCTCTCGTGCAAATTTATATTGAGCATGTTTTATAGGAGAAAAAGAGAAGTTATAGTTTGTATAACATCAGTAACACCAAATTATTCTTAATGCCTCACCAAATGCAGAGAAAAGACTGAGCCAGACAGTCAGGAGTAGAGCCCGGCTTTCATACTGAGTCACTGGGTGACTCTGAGGTGAGTTACTCAAGAGTATGGGCTATAGCTTCCATGCCTGAAATATGAGAGCATTAGACCACTAAGTGGTTCTCAGACTATCGCCCAGGGACCCCTAATGCTTCGTGGAGAGTTGATGCAGGTCCACCATAAGGCAAAGGGATTGGAACAATGTGACCTTCTTCAACCAGAGTAGGTCCATTTCAATCAACTTACTTGTATACTGGACTTTTGCACAACAGTTTATATTTAAAAATGGATTCATGCTTAAAAAAATTAAAAAACTCATTGGGCTATAATAGCTGATCACTCAACAATGTTGCCCTTTTCTGTTCCTTTTACATACATATAGAACCCCCATTTCTGAGCATGAAGGAATGGCAGGGACCATGTAGGTGAATTCCTTCCTTTGACATGTGAGGAAACTGTGAACCAGAGCAGAGGCGATCTGCCCAAGACCGCATGGCAAGTTGGTGACTCAGCAGATTTAGTCTTTCCACTATCCCAGGTCTATTCCTTCCTCCACTAGATCCGTGATGGTGAAACTCCATGTACTAATGTGCTAGGGCTGCTATAACAGATGCCACAAACTGGTCGCTTAACAATAGAAAGTTATTTCCTCACAGTTCTGGAAGCTAGAAGTTCAAGTTCAAGATGCTAGCAGGGCTGATTTCACTCTGAGGCTCCTTTCCCCTGTGTCTTCACACCATCTTCCCTCTGTGCATATCTATGTCCTAATCTCTTCTAATAAGAACACTGATCATATTGGATTAGAGCCCACCCATACGACCTCATTTAACCTTAATTACCTCTTGAAAGACTCTATCTCCAAATACAGTCTCATGCTGAGGTACTGGGGGTTGGGACTTCAACAATTTGGAGGACAAATAATTCAGCCCGTAACACTAGGTGAGTATAAGAATGGCTCCAAGAGTTCTTCTTTCTTTAAAAAAATTGTTTTAATGCTTTTGGAAATGTAACGTATGCACTTGTTCAAAAAATGCAAGCAATTCAGAATGGTGTATAGTGAATAATCACCTCAGTCCCCCAGTTTCCCTTCCCAGAAGCAACTACTGCTACTTTTTCTTCTGTATCTTTACAGAAATAATTGATGTATATTCAAAGCTATAGCATAGGTGTGTCTCCGTAGTATACACGGGGGAGATTTAAAACAAACCAAAACTCTCCTCGGCTCAATCCCAGACTAATTAAATCAGAATCTTGGAGCCAGTGATAGGATAGATTTGGGAAACTGCTCTAGATCCTTGCTACTCAGAGAGTGGTCCAAAGTCCTGTAGTACCAGCATCAGCAGAGAGTGACAGTGAACAGACCCAGCCAGAGCAGAGAAGGATGGGCTGATGCCTCCAGTGGCAGGAGGTAGGCCCCCGTGGTGGTCTGTCACTTGGGCCAACAAGTCCTCTGACAACATGTCCCCCAAGAAGAAGAGAAAAGAACAGCCTCAAGAGCCGCCTTTCCATGCTTTTTCCCTGCAGATGCTCAGTGCCCACTTTGGTACCAGTTACTGAAAAGCCTGCTTCGGATGATGCCAGCTCTGCCACCGGACCATCTTTTGCTAGGGAACGAATGTGCCCACGGAGAGCTGGAGCATGGCTCCCGTAAACCACAGCGAGCACACTGCAGGATTGGCAGCCTGGCAGTCCCTCTGGGCTGGTGCAATAAATTGCTGAGGCCATCATCCATGGCAAATAACCCAGCTTGGCTGCCCGGAGGACCCGGGAGGGAGGGACCCAGGGAAGGAGGTGTCAGCCAGTCAATTAGTCATGGAAACAGCATTCCTTCCTCCGGGGTGGATTTTCCTCTTTTCAGCACCACTAACTCAAATGTCAAACAAGTTGTAACTGCCATGGAGAGCAGGCCCTAGTTACAGGATTTGCTTTCTGGAAGAATGAGAAAACACCCCGCCTATTTCGGTCTTACTTTTGGCATTCCGGGGTTCGGGAGGGGCCAGTGGGCTACCGGTTACCCCCTTCTCTACTCGCACTGGCTCTTTCTACTCCTACTGCTGCTAAAGGGACAAACTCCAGAGGCCCCTTCTGGCTGGTGGAAACCCAGAGCTGGGGGAGGAGGGGAGCTATCGCGCGAAGAGCTGCTCTTCTGGGGCAGCCGTGGCTGGATGGCAGCCCCAGTCAAATCAGAGCATGTTTCAGCATCTTGAAACCCACTAGAAAAGAGTTAATGAGGCCTGGGATTCCACCCAATCCTGGAATGAACTGAGATGCCCTTCACAATCCTGTGATGCCAGGTGTTCGCCTCAAAGAGGCATTTATGGGAGCCACCGGTTTTGGCAATTCCCACTGGAAACAGCAACAGAGGCATGGGAGCTGACCACCTGGAGGAATGTTAGATGCCAAGAGCCCCTGTGACTTGCCCAAGACCACTGGGTGTGGAGGCCCCTATGATCACAACTTCCCTGACCCTGAGCTCCTAGAAGGCGGGCACCACAGTTTATGAACTGAATGCGGAAGCTGGGGGTTCGCTGGAGTGGGAGGCACGTAGGAAGGTTTAATGTGAGGCAATGGTGACGATGTCTGGGAGTGGGTTGCACCCAACCCTGGAGCCACTAGGGTACCGCTGGCCCTGCCTAAGATCACAAGGCATGAGGGCATCTCAGTCAGGGAGAGGGCAACTTCCCAGAGTGGTTCTCATTTTCCTCCTCTGCCTGGAATGAGGGTGAGGGAGGTGGCAGTGGACCCTTGATCTCTACTTAGGGGGACTGTGTAGACCTAAGCAAATTTCGATGCTCAGGGGTTAAGAGGGCATGTTAATAAGACAGCCAGGAGTAGGAGGAAATGTCAAGTGAGCAAAGTTGATTGTTTTGAGCAGGTCTGAATGGTGGAGGCTGAATTCTAAGAGGGAAAAGCAGGGCTGGAAACAGAAGTTGGGTAGAAGTCAAAAGTTGGGTAGAATATGAACAGAAGGTGGAGTGAGACAATAGAAACAGACCGTGGGGCTTCCTAACTGCTTTTTCTTGGCTACCAGCTGACTAGGGTATGGGTGTACTACTTGATTTAAGCAAATGAAGTAAGAGTAAACATGGTCTTGAGCACAAAATGTAGAAGGCTCCCTCCCTCTGCCATTAGCATAGCTAAGCTGTGCACATAAAGTTGTGGTTATGCAGGTCCCTCTCCACAGCTCTGGTCAATAGGTACCATAATATTTTAATTGCATCCTTGGGTATATGGACAATGGTTTGCCAAACCCTGGTCTAAACCACTCCCTTTACTTCTTAGAGGTCAGCAGGGTATTTATGAACTGTGACCTCCAGTAAGAGCTTATCTCATGGTTTCCTATCCTTGACAATTAAATTAACAACCAACACTAAAACAGTGCTTACTGTGTTCCAGGCAATGTTCTGAGTACCACAGAAATACTTACTCATTTAACCAACACAGCAACAGTATGAGGTAGGTACTAATATTATTCCCATTTTACAGAGGAGGAAACTGAGGTACAGAGAGATTAAGGAACTTTCCCGAGGTCACGTTTAGTGAGCAGCAGAGAATGGACAGAAACCCCAACAATCTATCTCGAGAACTGTGTTTTTAGCCTCTACACTGAGTTGCATCTTGAGCTCATTCTTATACTGTTATAGCTAAATTCATCTTATTTTCCTATGGATTGGCCCGGGAGATTGGCAAAAATGCAGTAGATGCTTTATGAAAATCCTTCATATGCTGGGAGGAAGTATTTGAGCTAAGCTGAGGCCTTCTCTGCCAGGACCCCTGTGGAGCTCATGGATTGCTTTAGGACATACTTTATCCAAGAAGCTCAAAGCAGAGATCTCTAGTAGATCCACAGCCAAATGAGGAATATGTGGCAGATGCTTCCAGGAAGCATAATATAGCCTTAATATAGCTGAAGGCCCATGTGGTCCAGTCATATACAAAGAACTACAGTCCAAAGCCAAAAATAATGATAAATGCATTTTGAATTTTTAGTTGTTCCTCTCCAACACAATTAAACGGGATCCATTTCTTAACTCACACAGACTTTAAAGAATTCTCTTGTCTCTCTTCCCTAATTTATTTATGCCTCAAAAGTGTTCTGGCCCCTCTCTCCTTCCCAGCTTACACTTTGCATTCTCTCCTCCCAAGCTCTCCTCCCAGAAGTGGCATTTGGAGACCCCTTCCCATGACCCTCGAGGGACTTGGTGGCTCTGGGTCCTCTGTTCTTTGCTGACACCCCAAGGAAGACACATACTCATGCAGGAAGTTTATTTTTCTTGTTTTGACTATGTCTTAATGAGGCACTCTCTTGGAGAATGTCTGGAAAACAAAATTCCTACTTGTTACATTAATAAATACCGTGTTTGAGGGCCTCCAACATGCCAGCCTTGTGCTAAGTTCTTCTAGTTTGTTATTGCATTTTATCTTCACCACTATCCTTCTAGAAATGTATTACCGCTATCTCAGTTTCACAGATGAGAAATTTTAGGCTCACAGAGATGAAATAACCATGCCTGAGGTCATACAGCTAATAAGTAGCAGAGTCAGACCTTGTGTTTCTTAAAGCGTGTTCTGCAGAACACGGTGATCAGAATTAACTAGGGAGGGCTTCCCTGGTGGCGCAGTGGTTGAGACTCCGCCTGCCGATGCAGGGGACGCGGGTTCGTGCCCCGGTCCGGGAGGATCCCGCATGCCGCGGAGCGGCTGGGCCCGGGAGCCGTGGCCGCTGAGCCTGCGCGTCCTGAGCCTGTGCTCCACAGCGGGAGAGGCCACAGCGGTGTACCGCAAAAAAAAAACCAAGGTGTGTATTTTCTTGATGATGAATTTAAACTTCTATAACTAAAAGAAAACCAAAAATGCCAAAAAAAAAAAAAAAAGAATTAACTAGGGTGTTTGATACAAATGCAGATTCTTTGTCCCATCCTAGATCAAGTTATTACGGGGAGTGGTCCTGAGGAATCTTAATGAATATTGAAATGTAGGAAGCTATTATATACTTTCTTGCCTTATTGACTGCAGCTTTCCCCTCCTCCACATCTCCCCTCCCCAGTCAGCTCTCTGTCAGATCCAGCACCTGCCAGGCATCTAAGTAGCTCTTTCTTGCAGGTGCAGCCCAGGCCTTTTACTGTCCTCCCCTTTCCCCACAGAACAAGGACTAACAGCATATGCGCTTGGTTCCTGCTGGGCCTGGATGGGTATTTTCCATTTGCAAAACATTCTCTCTCCTCCCTAACCTCCCTGAGGTCTGTGAGTAGGGTGTCCAGTCTACTCAAAATCAGAAAACAAACAAGGCTCCCCGTTGGAAAGATCCAGGGAGGGAGGGACTTCGGCTGTCTGGGGCTACTGAATGGAGGAATCCAGGCCCCAATCCAGCTCTCTGGAGCAGATGACAAATGGCCTGGAAGGAAGGCTGCTTGGCTTTCTAGAAGGTCTTGGATGGGAGTGAGCAATCCTCATTCTAGTCCTTGCTCTTGTCATTGATTTCCCACAAGTCACTGGCCTGTCTGAGCTCCATCTGTATGATAAGTGGTTAAACAACAGCTCCAAGGATACTGCCCCCTTCCAAGAACCTGTGCTTCTAGAAAAGCAGGATCTCAGGCCATCTGGGAGGCATCTCAGAGAAGCTGTGATTGGGACACTGGGACACATTTTGTTATCCTGGCCAGTTTCATTCTCTTCTCTGACATCAAACTGCAGCATGATTAGCACTTCTGCTTAAGCAAGGCTGAGGCTGGATGCAGTCAATGGTGAAGAATTAACTTAGACATTCATGAAACAAAATTTACTAAGTGCCTCCTATTTGCCAGGTATGGTACTAGATACTTATGATAAAGCAGAGATGACACTTGTGGAGTATTTATGGTATGCCTACCACTGAGTGTTTCCCATGCATTGCTTCATTTAATCTTTACAACAATCCTACAAGTAGGTAAAATTATTATCCCATATTACAGGTAAAGAAGTTAACACTCAGAGAAGGCGGCCTAGGGTTTGAATCCAGGCAGTCTGACCTCAGAACTCCTGCTCTTTGGCATCACACTACATAGTTTGCTCTGGCCCAAGGCATCAGCTACCAGGAGGGATGTCTTTTCCAAGGTCTCTGGCTGGGCACCTGGTGCTCCTGCCTCTATCCCATATAGACATCTACATCCGATTGCTGCCCCCTTGCTTCCATCTCCACCCTACCTCCTAGCTGAATCCTTTCCCAGGCCTGTAGACCATAGTCCAGACCCTCACCTCTTCCCTCTAGATGAGGGTCACAGCACGCTCACCAGCTTTCTGGTACCCACCCTGCTCCGTCTAGTGTGCTCTACCAGATTCATCCTCCACCAGCTCCATGGCAACTAGATCAGCTCGGGAGCAGCCCTACCACCACCTCTGCGGCTCCCATAGCTCAGGTTACACCAAGTGCAAACCTGATATACCAGATCCACCGCACCCTGGACCCTGAGTACCCACCTCGGCCTGGCCTCACTCTTCGCACACCCCTGAAGAGAGCGAATCTACTGCCGGCTTGACGTGCCTTATGCAATCTGGGTCTCATAATAATCCTGCTATTGTTCTCATTTTACAGAAGCAGAAATAGAGGTTAGACTTTCCCAATATCAGGCATCTGGTAAACAGTTGGAATTTGAACACAACTCGTGTGGTCCAAATTCCATGCCCTGCAGCAGCATTTTCCTAACTTCATTTTTTTTCTATTTTCATGATTTTGTTTTTGCCATATCCTCATACATTGAATTTATGATTTAATTTTTTTTCAAATAACCCCCCCCCTTTTCTTTTCCACTTTAATACATTTTGCCCCATCCCAAACCAAAAATCTAAAATTATCATAGGTTTGATGTCCTGGTTACTTTTTCTAGTGTATGTTCAAATAAATGTTTCATACATTTATCTGCGTGCCCCTGCTGCCCTTAACTTTCTCCACTGTTCTCCACAGATGTGATTCTAATGACAGGGATGATGGCAAGCAGCCTGGGGTGTTGGAAAGACCCTGAGCCTGACTGTGCAGCCACAAAGCTGTCTGACTTTGGGCGAGGAGACTCCCAGCCACCACTGTAAGATGAGGTCACTGGACCAAAGTGATCTCTAGGGTCTCTTTCAACTCTGCCACCTTGAGCCTGGCTCCGGAGCACGCAGTGACAACCAGGTGGCTGGAAAATGCCCTCATTTTCCTGGGCTGCTTGGGAATTTAGTGTATCATACATGCCCAGCACTCTGCACAAGGCCTGGCACAGAGCAGGTGCAGGGGGAGTGTGAACTGACCCTCCCTACTGGTGCTGCTGCGTGATTCCTTCCTCTTTTCCTACCGCTGCATCCTAACCCCCCTCACCTTCCAGGAATAGGGAGGGAAAAGAAACCAGAGAGGAGAGGCTGGTGCAGCTGCAGCCAGGGAGGGAGGGCTGTAAAATAATCGGAGGGCAGCCGGCAGGTATCGCTTTGCGATGATTGCTCTGGAAGGTTGTGTCGAAGTGAGAGACTGAGTCGCAATTGTGAAACATTAGCACGTTGACACACGTGGCCCTGGCAGAGCAGGGCTCTCTGATTACAAGAGGGCATGACCTCCGCCCTGGCCCCTCAAAGCCGGGCAACTGAGAGGACCCTCCAGCCGCCAGGTCTAGGGGCTCACCTATGTGCAGAGGCCCCACTGCCCTGGAGGAAGTCTAAACCCCCCGCTTACCTAATGACCTGTGGCCCTGGAGAGACTTCTGGTGGACCTCCCTGCTGGGGAGACATCAGAGCTCCTGTCAGATGCTGGGTGCGTGGTCTGTGGATGTCGAGGCAGCTGAAAGCCTTGTCTGGACTTCCTCTTCTCTTCCTGGGGCTTGCAGTCAAGCTGCCTATAGTTCTGCCTCCAAAAGGCTGTGTGACTTTGTAAGGTTACTTAGTCTCTCTGAGCCTCAATTTCCTTGTCCGTAAATGAGGATAAAGATAGCAAGCTGCCAAGTTAATATGACAAATCATGCTACATGACAAATCAAATATTGTGCGTAAGGGCCCCAGGGCAAATTCTCTAGATAAGACCAGGGGAGAGCAAAAGACTGTTAGGATAGCAGGGGCAATAGAGGCAGTGTTTGGTTTCCTTCTCTGTAAAGACAGCTGCGTCGGTATCTCAGGTTCATCGTTGATGCCTACAGCTTTTAAGGAGTCTGTAGAATGAACTTCTCAGAATGACCTTCTTAACAAGGGCTGTGTTTGCAGACAGGAGGCTCTGCCCTCTTGGATGTGTATGGAGAGTCAAAGGCTGATAAACACAGGTTAGGAACTTGTGTGCTATCCCTGAAGCAGCCCTGTGACAGATGTGGGGATGTTCAGAGCTTAGGGAGCAGCATGGGTAAGTTGCCCCAGTATCACCTTTTTAATGCCACTAATGCATTGATGTTCACATGTCTCCTACCTAAGGCCTTGTTTTCACAAAACTTCTTTGCTGTGAAGTCCCCACTGACAGCCACCAGTGATCCTCAGGGTATTCACACTCTTGTGTAGTCTCCTCCTACACTGAACCAGAGATGATCTGTACGGCTAATGAATTATTGCGGAGGTATAAGGTGTGACTTCCAATAGGTCATAAAAACCATCATGGCTTCCCCCTTGGTCTCTTGGATCACTTGCTCTCGAGGAAGTCAGTTACCATATTGTAAGAACACTCAAGAAGCCCTGGAGAGGTCTATACAGAGAGGAACTAAGGTTTTCTGCCAACAGTCAGCACTAAGATGCCAGCTCTGTGAGTGAGCCATCTTGGAAGTGAATCCTCTAGCCCTAGTCAAGCCTCCAGATGACTGTAGCCCACATACTGGCTGCAACTTTATAACAGCCCTTGAGCCAGCACTGTCCACCCACCCAAGCCACTCCTGAATCCCTAACCCACAGAAACTGTGAGACTATAACCTTAATAAATAGTTATTGTAGTTTTAAACCACTAAGTTTAGGGATAATCTTTATACAGCAATAAAAAACTAATACAGAGCATCTCTAGAAAACTCCATACCTATGCTCCCATGCTAGTGGAAAGCACTCGACATTGAGGGGGCTGCATTTATAATCAGACAGGCAGCTGAAAAGAGGTGTTACAAACATTTAATCCTATGTTGCCAAACCCCTGGCTCACAGATCTGTATCACAATCTCTCTGGAGACTTGTGAAAATACAAATTCTTGTGTCCTACCTGGGAAATTTGGATTCATGAGGTCTGGTGTCCACAGATCTATATCTTACTTAATTCTATATGTTCCCCAGTAGTTTTTGATAAACAGACATTTTAGATCTAGACCGATGTCCTCATTTTAGAGATTAGGCAGAGCTGAGATGGGAAATGGCCCATCAAAGCCACAAAGCCAGGCAGGGACAGAGGAAAGAATAGAGCTCAAGGTCCTAGAATTGAGGCTTGAGGCTCTTGCCCCAAATCCACAGATTTATCAGTGGAGTTCAGATGTCAAAACAGGAAGGCAGCTAGGGAGAATTCATCTCAGGTGTGGAGACACAGCGCTGCCAGTTTCCTCCAAGGAAGTGTTGGGTAAGTCAGGGCAGGCAGTCGGACAGGCTCCACCGCCTCTGTGGCTTGGCTAATCACACCCATCTCTGCACAAACGCCAGGGAATAGCACTGTAACGAGCCCGCTGTGCTTTTCAAGTTGCACTGAACCCAGCATTTGAGTGAACATGGCCGCTGGGTTTAGGATGGACTTCCAGCTGCCAGCCCCAGCCAAACGCCGCAGGAACAATCGGGATCGCTGCGTACGTGTGCGCATGCGATTGTGTGCGTCGGAAATAATGGGCACGTGAGTGCAAAGGTCTACGTGTGGGCCCCGATACATCGTGTGTGCACGTAAAATACATGAACACACACATCTGTTTGTGTGTTCTGTGCTACCATCACATCCTGTACTCCAGCGAACACGCATGATTTGCAGACGCAGGAAATGTCTTTGATGTAATGCATGATTCTTGTCCATTCTTGGCACTACGCATGGTGATTTACAAAGCCAACATCCCATAGTTGATCCCAGTGAGACCTGCCGCGGAGCCATCAACCCGTTGGCTTTGTAAATATTTTCAGGGCTCCAGTCACAATGGGCACTGAGAGCTCTGTGAAGATCAAAGGCATCCCCTCTGCGGTGGTATTTGTAAGAGGAAGGGATGCAGCCAAGTAGGTGTGAGAGTGTTTGTAGAAACATTATTTGAGAAGGGCGTGGGGGCCAGAGGATCACCTACCAAGACCACACCCCCCCCCCAGCTTCCCCCCCATTGCTCTCACCCAGCAGTTTAGGGCTTCGGCTCCTCTCCCTGTGGGCCGATTTCCAGCTGAAGCAGGGAGGGGCGATTTTAAGGAGCTCGATGCAGTGTTTGGCAACTTAGCTACTCATCAGTCTCAGGCTTTAGTGTCCTCCTAGTTCTAACAATTAATTGCTGGTGATTCCAGCGACTGCTCCTCTCTCGTTCTTCCTGAGGCTTTTGATGTATATGCTTCTATGAGAGTTTTTCATCATGTTGTATTACAGAAATTTGTTAATGTCCCTGACTCTCCTGCCTCCTAGTCCTGGAGCTCTTTAGGGTCAGGAACTCTAGCTTGTCTACTGCTGTATCCTCAGGCCTTAGTCCAGTACCTGGAACCCAGGTGATGGCCAGATTCTGAGTTAGGGCCTTGGTGCTGTAACAAATCCTTTCCTTGAACCCTAGAGCCTTAATACCAAGATTCTCGTCTTACGGCCTCACCCTAGACCCTTGCTGGAGTGACTTGTCTGTGACCCCAGGTTTTCCTTCCGGGCACCAGGCAGTGTCCTCCATGACTTCCACCAGTTCTTGCAGAAGCTGAACCACTGCCCTGGCCTCCCAGCCTATGCCGGATGGCAAACACGGATAACTTAAGTTGAGTGCCATCGAGGCTTTGCAGATGCAAGGGGCCTGGGGCACTCAGACTTCTGCCTGGCTGAGGCCACCACTCTTGAGATGCCTGCACGATGTCTCAGTGTCAGATTGCTACTTCCTAGTGCTTCAGGAGCCTACGGAGTGGTAAGGTCCTGTCCTGATAAAGGATCATCATAACGATGATTATCGTTTGAATGATAAAGCTGTTGGGTCTCTAGTTCCAAGTGTTTTATGTACTTTAATTCTCACCGAGAAGGTTCTTTCATCCTCCACTTTACAGATGAAGAAACTGAAGCTCAGAGGACTTAAATAACTTGCTTGAGATGACACAGCCTCTGAAGTCAAGACCAAGGAAGGTGGCACAATGGGGTTGAGGGGATATAGGTTATGGGCTTGGTCACTAATCTGCTGATTCACCCAGGACAACACAGTCTTGGAGCCTTACCTGCAGAATAAGGAACACGAGAGCTACCTCCATGGGTTATTATGACAATCCAATGAGCTGTGTTTGCAAAGTGTCTAGTTCAGAGTTTGACGCTTTGTAGGTACATGCTCGATAAGAGTTTGTTCCCACCTCTCCTCTTCTTGGCCTCTTCTAGCTCTATCTTGAGTTCAGGGACCCTGACAAAGAGGCAGCACACTGATGTAATTTCTGATCAAAACTGTCAGAGCTAGACTTTCCTCTTGTCACCTATTTCGTCGTCTCTAATGGGACATAATGAGAAAGCTGGCATTCACCAGTCGTTAAAAAATTTCCCTCATGACAGTAAATGTCCCCCCACCCCCTTACTGTTAGATCATTGTGAATGTGACAAGAGGGAGCCTTATTGAGAAGCAATTATCCTGAGCAAATGAATTCCACACAAATTCAAAGGCAAAAATTACAATGAGAACAGAGACATACATTATTAGGTAATTAAAGTGGAAATCAAACAAGGATTAGGAACCCTGAGTCTCAAATATTTAGTTGTCATAACTGCCTAATTAAAATGTTTTTTTAAGCACTCCTCCCCCCTCGCCCGTGAGTGCTAGAAGGGTTCTATTGTCCAGAAGACAATTGCAGCACTTATACTTATTATAACTTGAAGGCTGACCCCTGACAAACCTTTTCCCTGAAAGAAAAGGTATGCTGCCTCTTCATTCATGCCTTCATTTAGCAACTACAAAGTGAATGTCTTTTATTACACATTGTTTCATAGGCAGCCTTGGGGCCCACACCCTGGAGGTAAATGGGAGGGGGAGGCCTTCAGAGCCAAGCTGAACTGACTTGCATTACCCAAAAGACTGCTCATAATTTGCCAAACCAAGAGGGAGCCAGGGCCAGTTGCCTGCACATGGAGCTGGGCCATGGCCAGAAGGTAGGTCAGACTGGAAGGAATAAGGAGGGCAGGAACTGAGATGAATCACACAGCAGAGCAAGTCGCAAGAATGTACCAGGTAATGGACAGTGGGATTCAGTCTGTAAATACAGAGGTTCCCTAGGATACCTGTTGCTCATTCAGCATCTGTCTTGCTAGACTGAATGCCTTTTAAGGACAAGAAACATGGCTGTATCCCCAATGCCTAGCACACAGTAGGGGCTTTAAAAATGTGTTGTTTAGTTGAATTAAATTAAAATGACATTGCTTTGATGTAGACCCTGATGTAATTTAAGAGGAGAGAGGCTTTGGAAAAGTTAAGCTAAGATGGACACCTACTAAGCCTGGCCTATAGTAGCTGCTCATTAAGAATATGTTGAGTGAATGAATATATGAATGAATGAATGTCAAGGACTGTTCTACACACTAGAATAGAAAGATGATTAATGCATGACTCTTGCCCTTGAATAGCTTCTAGATGAATGAGGGACACGGATTTGTGAGCAGTTAATGAGAACACTACCTAATCTGAGATGACTCACACCATTCATCAAGCACAAGAGCTGGCATTTCATTTTCATTAATCTAGAGACTGCTGCCAGGATCATTTTTGTGGATCTAGAGACTTTATCTCCTCAACTTGAGTGTAAACTTTTTGAGATCAGAGACCTGTATAGTAGAAGGCTATCACTGGATGAAGGCCTGAATGAAAACGCAATGTAACTTTCCTTCAGTGTAAGCATTTGCCTGAGATTGTTTTCATATTGTGACAAGTGCTGGGACTGTCTCCCGTAATAAATCCTAGGCATTGCCTACAAGTTTTCCTCCTTGCTTAACAAGTACTTTTTCCTCTGACATTCTAGGTATCTCTAAAAATTGGGTTGGAGTGCTCTTAATAAATATCTGCAAACACTATGACAGATACTAACGATAGAAGGACAGAGGCATATGATTTGACCTCTGCTCTCAAAGGCTCATCCTCTAGTTGGAGGGATGAAGCCTCGATCTACCAAAAAGATCACGGTAGCAGCACCCAAGCAGAGAAAATGAGATGCTAGGTCTCATTGTTGATAAATAGTAACCAGCCTATTCTCCCTCCCACACCAAGCTTTTGCCAGATTCACCATTCCAGTTCTTTAGTACCATTGTCCTGCTAAATGATTTGGTTAGGCTAGGAACATTGATTTATTAGAATGGACCTAAGTTTCCATCACTCTGGGTTAAAAAAAAAAAGTATTGAGGGCCTAGGGCTGTCACAAATCACCCCAGGGCAGAATAGGTGACAAGCCACATGAGATGTGTAGGTAACTGATGAGTTATCAGAGGTGGGTCAGGGAACAATTCACTTGAGAGGTGGTATTTGAACTGTGCCTTGAAGGATGTATAGGATTCTCTATGGGGAAAAGTGTGAGCACAGAGGGGAAAAGTGAGGAACTACGCTATGATTTGACATGGGTACCTTATCTTAGTTCATCCTCCCAAGAGTCTAATCAGGTAAGTCCTGCTAATATCCGCCTTTGCATTTGAGGAAACTGAGTTCAGTGGTGTTGAGTTCCCTGCCTACATGACATCCTGAACCAAAGTGGTCAAGCCAGGCCCAGAACCTGGTTGTGGAACTTTGAAACCCACTCTCCTGCCCTGCAGAGTTCTATGCCGGGGGGCTGGGTTTGATAGAATTGGAAAGTAAACTTGAATTCACTGAAATCAATAAGCTAGAGCATTTATAAAAGTAGAATTGGAGCCCTTTTCTAATTTTCTAGCCCTTTCATTTGCTTTCATTTGACTGAGTCGTGTAGTTATTTTTGCCTTCACTTTGAAAGTGAAATCTCTGCATGTTGGGAAGCAATCATATGACTGACAGCTCCAGGTGCATTCAAAGTCCAGGTCAGCTATTTCCAGTGTCTGACTTCCGAAAGAAAACAATCTTCTTTGAGGAGAGATTAAGAAGCTGTGGCAGGAAAATGGGGGAACTGGGAGAAAGGGGCCCCAGGAAAATCATAGGATAAATATTATTTTGATTTTCAAGATTCACATCAACCAGACACAGAGAATTCTGGTATTAGAGCTCCTGCAAAAACTGGGAGTGGGGGGGTCTCCGGCATTTCCTTAAGAGGAGCTCAAATGATAAATAGAAAGAATTGCTCCAAGTACCCCAAAAGAAGGACTTAGAGGAGAAATAGAAAGAAATAAATAGAAAGAAAGCTCAAAAGAAGGAGCCATGATATTTTTCAGAGTAGATACAGAGATGCTTAATAATTTACTTCATTGCAGGATCCAACCTAACACTTGAAAGCTTCAATAAATAAGCATAATGGGTTCCCTTTAAAAATGTACTGGTTGACAATTTATTTACTCCTGTATATGTACCTTATGGTATGTGACATGTTGCCCTTCCTCTCTTCGAGGAAAAGTGTTCTATAGGAGGCTTTAATTAGTGCTGACAGCTAAGGCCAGAAACTCTATCCCTTCCATGTTTAATTTCTCTTGTTCTGCATAGTGTCCTAGGTCTATCTTTCTTTCTTTTCATCTATCTTTTCTTTTCTTTTTTTATCTCCTTTCTCTCTTTCTGTTTCTATCTCTCACTTTTTTCAGTTATCTCTTTTCTTTCCTTCCTCTTGCTCTCTTTTATCTGTTTCCTTCTCTCCTTTCTTTCCTCTTCCTTCCTCCACCTCTCCCTCCCTCCCTTCCCTCCTTCTTTCTTTCTTCTTTCTTTCATTTGTTCCTTCTCACTCATTCATTCACATCTCAATGAACTCCAACAAATCTGACCCCAAGAGATCCCAACTGCATGGGGGAAAATATATAGGAAAACTATGCTACAGTATTATTAGTATAAATGATGTAGATAGGAGGTACATATATTAGGGTTAGGTAAAATTCTAGGCACATGAGTGATATATAAGTGAAAATTAATATAAACAGTTTAGAAAGCAATTTGAAACTATATAGCCAAAGCTTTAAAAGTGGACATACAGGGCTTCCCTGGTGGCGCACTGGTTGAGAGCCCGCCTGCGGATGCAGGGGACACGGGTTCGTGCCCCGGTCCGGGGAGATCCCACATGCCGCAGAGCGGCTGGGCCCGTGAGCCATGGCCGCTGAGCCTGCGCGTCCGGAGCCTGTGCTCCGCAAGGGGAGAGGCCACAACAGTGAGAGGCACGCGTACCGCAAAAAAAAGAAAAGTGGACATACACATTGACCCAGTAATTCTACTTTGGGAAATCTATCCTAAATGATGGAGGAAAAAATAAATCCCTGAATATGGAAAAAGCTGTTTCCATAAGATATTTAACATTCAAAAGATGCAAAAGATGTTTATCATAACATTATTTATTACAAAAAGTAAACAAAAGTAATTCAGGGCTTCCCTGGTGGCGCAGTGGTTGAGAGTCCGCCTGCAGGGGACGCGGGTTCATGCCCCGGCCAGGGAAGATCCCACGTGCCACGGAGTGGCTGGGCCTGTGGGCCATGGCCGCTGAGCCTGCGTGTCCGGAGCCTGTGCTCCGCAACGGGAGAGGCCACGACAGTGAGAGGCCCGTGTAAAAAAATAAATAAATAAAATTTAATAAATAAATAAATAAATAATTCAAATTTGTTTTTAAAAAACCCCTAAGTTGTTTAAAAAATAATGCTGCATCTACTCAATTAGGTCAGTTCTACCTGAGGTAGGGATTGGAGGTGGATTCTAGAAATGCTTCCTGGAAGAGTTGACAAGTAAGCAAAATTTTGGGTCAATAAACAAATAATTACTCCAGAAACAGCATTAATAAATAATCTTGAGCAACTGCCAAGGGATCTGCAATATATAGGTATTTTAACATACTTGTCTTTTACTATTCTTTATTGAACACCTACTATGTGGCATTTTGCTAGATTTTCAATTTCTGCTTTGACATATCTAATCTTATTTAAGTCTCCCAAGAATTCTGAAAGGTTAGTATAAGAATCATTATTTTAAATGTCAGGAAAATGAAGCTCAGAGAAAAGAAACAACTTGCCCAAGGTCAAACAAATAAGCCATAGTCGTGGGATTGAAGCCTAGGTCTCCTTATTCAAAGTCTGTGCTTGTTCCAGTGTCTTGGCTGACCTGATGGGGATTTCTATATTGGCACACAATGAAGTATGCAAAACTGATAAGCATCAAATACATCTGAAAGTGGAGAGGGTGGCCTTGTTCCTAGGCCATTGTGTTAGTTTTTTTCCCATTTGGAAAAAGGCTACACACCATTCTTATTAAGTGAGCAGTGCTCCTCTTTGGAAAGCCCAAATTAAGACAGTAGTTATGAAATGTAGTTATTAAGTAGTTATTAGGACAGCAGTTTCCAGTCATGAAATCATGGCAATGTTTGCTTACTGTGGTTAGTCCGAAAGGCTGGTCAGGGCCGCAACGTACCGTACCCTTAATTGAATTAGATGTGTCAGCAGTTTGCACCACAAGTAGTCTCAGCCGCCCAGAGGAAGGTCATGTTTAAAACACCATCCCTCCCTCTTGATGCCACTTGGCCTAATCAGACACTGTCACCAAAGAGAAATGACTACAGTGATATATCTCGTGGTGGTTTCCAAAGCATGTCTACATATATTTGGATTCTCACAATAATTGTGTAAGGTAAGACCAAGCAAGCTTCAGTACCCTTGCTTGACAGATGAGGAAATTGATGTCTGGTAAATGCAAATGCTATGACAGTGCTGTAAATTGATGGATTCATTTTGGAAAGTAATTTGAGCACACATATACTGCAACTTAAAACTATGCCTATTCTTTCACCCTAGAAATTCCACTTTGGAGAAACTGTCCTAAAGAGAGAACACAAAAATAAACAAAAAGCTGTGTGCCCAAAGACAATTATAACAATATTATTTGAAATAACTGTTAGGGAACTGTTGACCAAACCACAGCCTTGGCAAGGCCCACTTGCCTGGTGCTGCAGAAAACTAACCAGGAGAATTCGGGTGGGGCCAAAAGCAGGAGGAGACGACCAGCCTCCCAGAGTCCTTCTTGCTGGAATTCATCTTGGTTGAGAGATGCATACGCCACCAGGAAGGACCCTGAATCAGACCAAATATGGGCCAAGCAAGATAACTGGCCAGAGACAACCTGGAAACTAACCCCATGACCATAAAACCTGAGACTGTGAGTCATGTGGCAGAGCAGTTCTCCTGGGCTCCCTTACCCTGCTGCTCTCCGCCCAGGCCTCCCTTCCCAATAAAGTCTCTTGCTTTGTCAGCACGTGTGTCTCCTCAGACAATTCATTTCCGAGTGTTAGACAAGAGCCTGCCCTCAGGCCCTGGAAGGGGGTCCCTCTTCCTGCAACATGACAGTAACTGGAAACCACCAACATATCAAAGCCTTCAGGAGGAAATTAGATCATGAGAGTGGAGCCCCCATGAATGAGATTAGTGCCCTTATAAAAGAGATCCCAGAGAACTCTTCAGACCTCTTTCTGCCATGTTAGGACACAATGGGAAGTCAGCAGTCTGCAACCTGAAAGAACCTGACCATGCTGGTACCCTGATCTTGGATTTCCAGCCTCTAGAACCATGAGAAATAGATTTCTGTGGTTTATAAACCACCTAGTCGATGGTATAGTTGTTACAGTAGCTTGAACTGAATAGGACAATATCTCTATAAAACAGGGACTATTATTACAGCTGAAGCTGAGGCATAGTAACTTCCCTCAGTCTCAGCTCGTAAGTGGCAGGGCTGGACTGCAAACCCAGACATTCTGGTTTCCGAGCCCATACTCACGCACACTGCTCTGCTGGCTTCTCTCTGACAGCTGATAACCAGAGTGCTTACTAGGTTTCCAGTTCTTACCTAGATCATCTCATTTCATTCTCCCATTAGTACTATGAGGAATATACTACAATTATTCCTACTTTTATAGATAAAGAAGCTGGTGTCTGAAGAAATTAAGTTCTTTGCTTAAGGTCCCACAACCCTGATGCAGGCAGGCTGACTCCAGGGTCATTTGATGACTACAATAAACTGCCTGCTTCTTCTTGGTATTCATTTGTAGCTTTCCCTAAACTTTCTGCAATGAAGATGCATTTTATTGAGATTTCAATTAAATGTTCATCTTGCTGCCTTTTCTTGTAAGTAGAGTTTTATTGGAATTTAAATGTAAATGTAAAATTCATATTATCTATGGCTGCTTATGCTACAACAGCAGAGTTGAGAAACTGAGAGACAGATCATATGACCCATAAACCCTAAAAAGTTCACTATCTGACCCTTTATAGAAAAAGTTTGCTGACCCTTGATTTTAATCCTCAGTGAGCTTGTAAGGGTAACAAGGGAACTAGAATGCCAGTCTTCCAACCATCAATTTCTTGAAGGCAGTAGGTAGGAAGGGAAATGAGGAAGCGTGGCCTCTAAGTACATTTGTAGGTGTGATACAGTCATGCCTCAAATCTGCAGCTGGCCCTCTCTCTTTTCAGACTAGATGAGACTAGCAAAATCTAGAACAAATGGTATGACTAGCACATTGTTTTTTCTCTAAACCATTCCATGAAAGCCTGGACAAGCATAAAAGTGGCAATGAGTGACTCTAGTGTCTTTTGTAAATTGCCAACATTAAAACCACTTTGAAAGACATGGGTGTGTCCACAGGATAAAAAATTTGAGCAGACAAGTGAGAACTGAAAGTTTTAAAGAACATTCCAGTCATTTCAGAAGTTTCCCATCTAAACAGAAACTCAATAAATAGAAAGACTCACCTTTTAGAACTAGAAGAGTCTTTCTGCCAGTGGGCCTCGGGGGCATTCCT